>NC_074674.1:25209105-25579212 GCF_029448725.1 Salvelinus fontinalis
GGGTGTAGGGGGATTGGGGTGTAGGGGGATTGGGGTGTAGGGGATTGGGTGTAGGGGGTTGCAGTGTAGGGGTGTGGGGATTGGGGTGTAGGGGGATTGGGGTGTAGGGTTATTGGGGTGTAGGGGGATTGGGGTGTAGGGGGATTGGGGTGTAGGGGGATTGGGGTGTAGGGGATTGGGGTGTAGGGGATTGGGGTGTAGGGGCTTGGGGTGTAGGGGATTGGGGTGTAGGGGTTTGGGGTGTAGGGGGATTGGGGTGTAGGGGGATTGGGGTGTAGGGGGATTGGGGTGTAGGGGGATTGGGGTGTAGGGATATTGGGGTGTAGGGATATTGGGGTGTAGGGATATTGGGGTGTAGGGGGATTGGGGTGTAGGGATATTGGGGTGTAGGTTTATTGGGGTGTAGGGGGATTGGGGTGTAGGGGGATTGGGGTGTAGGGATATTGGGGTGTAGGGGTATTGGGGTGTAGGGGGATTGGGGTGTAGGGATATAGGGGATTGGGGTGTAGGATTATTGGGGTGTAGGGGGATTGGGGTGTAGGGGATTGGGGTGTAGGGGGATTGGGGTGTAGGGTTAATGGGGTGTAGGGGGATTGGGGTGTAGGGGGATTGGGGTGTAGGGATATTGGGGTGTAGGGGGATTGGGGTGTAGGGATATTGGGGTGTAGGTATATTGGGGTGTAGGGGGATATTGGGGTGTAGGGGGATTGGGGTGTAGGGGGATTGGGGTGTAGGGATATTGGGGTGTAGGGGGATTGGGGTGTAGGGATATTGGGGTGTAGGAGGATTGGGGTGTAGGGGTATAGGGGATTGGGGTGTAGGATTATTGGGGTGTAGGGGGATTGGGGTGTAGGGGGATTGGGGTGTAGGGGTATTGGGGTGTAGGGGTATTGGGGTGTAGGGGTATTGGGGTGTAGGGGTATTGGGGTGTAGGGGATTGGGGTGTAGGGGGATTGGGGTGTAGGGGATTGGGGTGTAGGGGGATTGGGGTGTAGGGGTATCAATAAGAGATCAGAGCTTTCACCTGGTCAGTGTTCCTAATGTTTTGTACACTCAGTGTATAGCTCTATACTGGGACAGGGAGAAAGGGGATATGTAGGAGGAGAGAGAGAGAGGGAGAGAGAGGAAGAGAGAGAGAGGGGAGGGGGAGAAAGAGAGGAGGGGGAGAAAGAGGGGGGAGAGAGAGAGGAGGAGAGAGAGAGGAGGGGAGAGAGAGAGGAGGAGAGAGAGGAGGGGGAAAGAGTGAGAGAGGAGGAAAGAGAGAGGAGGGGAAGAGAGAGGGGAGGGGGAGAAAGAGAGGGGGAGAGAGAGGAGGGGAGAGAGAGAGGAGGAGAGAGAGGAGGGGGAAAGAGAGAGAGGAGGAAGAGAGAGGAGGGGGAGAGAGAGAAGGAGGGGACAGAGAGAAGGAGAGAGAGAGAGAGAAGGAGAGAGAGAGAAGGAGAGAGAGAGAGAGAAGGAGAGAGAGAGAAGGAGAGAGAGAGGAGGGGTACAGAGAGAAGGAGGAGAGAGAGAGGGGAGAGAGGATGGGGACAGAGAGAAGGAGGAGAGAGAGAGGAAGAGAGAGAGGAGGAGAGGAAGGGTTTAGGGGAGATCGTCCTGAAATAAGACAGTCATCCTGAAGTCTATCAGCTGTGCCCCACACTTACATATGACACCTGTATAGCCTCTGGAGACATTGGGAGAGCCGGAGGTGGACTCACTACAGACATTCTCTCTCTCTCGGTAAAAGACCTTCCCAGACACAGTGTAGAGAGTAAACTCAGCAGCCCCGTCATCCAGACTAATGTGACATGCCTCCCTGTCATGCAGAGACAGAGAAAAACAATGTGAAAAGAGGTCATGACCGAGATTCCAACCATACAGATAGGGGTGTATGACATGTCAAAGGACTGTTTTGGTTCACAAACGTTGAAAAGAGAATGATTTTTTCATGAGGGTGTTGTCAGCCTATGTCTGGGTTTGGGGAGGGGGTGAAGCAGTGTGGGATATTTTGCTGTAGTCCTATCTCTCCCCCTTCTACCCCTCGCTCACTGTCTGTGCCAGGCCCACACAGACACACAGACAGCACCCTCTCTCTTCCCCATTAATGATTCATGTCAGGAAAGGCTTTGGTTCTGTTTGGGGGAGGTTAGCTGTCCAACCTCAAGACAGAGATGAAGAGCCCCCACAGCCCCAAGCCACATGGCCGCAGTTCTCCCAATCTGACCCTACAGTATATCAACATGCCACCCCTGACCCACCACACCAAAATAACCCACTAGTGGAGCCTTATCACTGACAACGAGCAAGGCTCTGATAGCCAGAATAGGCTGTTGCTGTTGTCATATCATTGTGTTAGAGAGGGTTGCCTCCTTCAGCCCCGCACCAAAACCCCCACCTCCTCTGGTAAACGTGTCTGAGGTGTCTGCATCTGCTACACTACAGACCCAAATCCAGGTCACAGAGAGGGGTGAGTGTGTGTGAGGGGGTGGTCTCCTAAATCATGTGTACAGCACTCAGATCCACTGAGCACTCAGCACTCAGATCCACTCAGATCCACTCAAATCCACCGACAAGACGAACGCCATTCGTCTTGTCGGGCAGGTTTTTTTTGGTGGAGGGGGCAGCCAGCCAGTCACAAGCTAGCACAGACGCAAGCCACCAGCCAATAGCAGCTGTGTTACCATGAGGATACCAGATGTGATCTCGCTGATACAACCAGTGTGAACGAAATGCCGTGGCATGTCTTATCAATGACTTTGTGTTGTTTTCCCACAGAAAAACACTAAGTTGTTACAGCATTAGCCCCCGATACATGAGTCAACAGCCATATGCATAAGTCAACATGCACTCCGAGCGCTAACAACCGTACACATAGTTGAATGTGTGAATCAACTCTCACAACCCTTAGCACACAGGTCACACTAGCATCTTGGAAAACACCAGTGTAACACGAACCCTGACGCCAAGTCTTCACACATTCAAGGCTGAAGAGGATTCTAAATTCACTGGTGTTCAAAGTCAATCAGAGGTGAAGACAGGGCAGGGCTGAGAGGGAAGGGAGAGAGAGAGCCCCGTTGAGAAAACCCACACAAAGGCCTTGCTTGGATGACACACCCCACTGCAAACAAACAATAGCCCCCAAAATGGGACAAGTCCCTCATGTGACCCACTTTTTCCTTAGTGGACCTATCAGACGAGGCCAAGCTCAGGGCAGGGCAGCCACCACTTCAGGAGCACCAAGTCTTTTCGGTGTCAGAAGTGTGTGTGTGTGTGTGTGTGTGTGTGTGTGTGTGTGTGTGTGTGTGTGTGTGTGTGTGTGTGTGTGTGTGTGTGTGTGTGTGTGTGTGTGTGTGTGTGTGTGTGTGTGTGATTAGGGAAAGCAGCATGTGGTTTTGATCTTCCTCACCCCTCTGTCCTCTGATTTCCTCATGTTCAGGGTTCTGCATTCAAATGTCTTTTTTATATAGCTGAAACAAACAGGCCACATTTCTTTCCAGGATGTCCCTGAACGCTCTGCAATAGTGGGTCTAAATCCAGGCCTAGCGGGAAGGCCTGACCTGCTCTAACAGGTGACGAATCCACTGCTGCACACAAACTTATGAAGCGTAGTCACACCCATTCAAACAACACACAACGTCACCAGCACTGCTCAGCCCCTCGGCAGCAGGCTTTTAACACTGTCTCTGTGCTATTCCGAGAGTGTGTGTGTGTGTGTGTGTGTGTGTGTGTGTGTGTGTGTGTGTGTGTGTGTGTGTGTGTGTGTGTGTGTGTGTGTGTGTGTTACAGTAGGTCATGTGCACATGTACATACACAACCACACATACATGGTCACTCTCAGAAACACACAAACCCTCACACCCACACTCCCACCTTCAGCTTGGGCGTGACGTGTCACAAGGCCAACCCGGTTTTAATGGAATGCTTTAGTAACAGAACTCATAGCTCAGAGACACAAGCTGTCTACATTCCACACACACGCACACGCACACACCCTCTAAGGAACAGAGCCAGAGGTGAGGGGTGATGAGGAGGGGGGACTTACACAGCCAGTCTGACCCCTGTAGGGTGAGTGTCTGTACCCCTACACACCCCTCTCTCCCTCCTTCCCCCACCAACCCTCCTGGCTCCTACACTAATTTACACTCAATATCCTGCTTTACATATAGAAGCTTCTAGCTTCCACTGCATACAGTCCCTTTGTCTTTCAGCTCCGCTCAGTTAACTGTCAGAGTTCTATGGACCAGAAATGCCTCCTACCACTTCGTGTTTTTTCTCTGACACACACACACACACACACACACACACACACACACACACACACACACACACACACACACACACACACACACACACACACACACACACACACACACACACACACAGAGTCCGTACAGTCAGTTATTCCGTCTGCTGTCCCTGAATCAGCCTCACACCAGTGGAAGAACTGTGACATCTAACCACAGACCAAATATGGCACACCATGCAGGAAACAGGAGGAGTCACAGCATCTCTACTGCTTCTTACATACACATACTCTGCCAGCATGGACTGGGGAAGGTGAGGGGGTGTTGTATGCCTGTTTAAACACCATATCCCAACACTCCAACCCTCCAATCAGTGTCCTCTTGGCCCTAGGGATGCTGGGATATGGTGTTTAAAAAGAGAGTCTAGGGGCCTTGACTGTTTACAGAGAATAAAAATACCTGTAAAAGAACAGTGTTGTGTTGGGATTGGGAGCCAAACACTATAGCTTAATGGTGTTTTACTGGCATAGCAAGTTGCCTTTCCTCCCAGTCTGGCCTTGGGTCGAAAAATTCTACATAAAGTGGCCCGTGTCGATACCAATCCATCCACAGGCACAGGAATACAACTCAGCCTTGATATCAATAATGCTTGATGGTTATAGCAGCAATTGCATTCGATTTAACCTTCAATGCACACTCCACACACCATTTAGTTGAATGGATTTAACCTGGACTTGTCTCGCGCCAGCATTAAGCTTCTTACTGGACATCACTGTAGATGGTTTTGTTCTTTCTCCTTCAGTGATGATGCAGCAGCTACCATGACTACACACACATCACCACACACAATCTCAGAAACACTTCTCCCCCTGATGACAGGACCATGTCTATCTTCCATCAGCCGCATGTTCCCTCAGCCCTATGTTCCCTTAGCCCCATGTTCCCTCGGCCCCACGCTCCCTCGGCCCCACGTTCCCTCGGCCCCACGTTCCCTCGGCCCCACGTTCCCTCGGCCCCACGTTCCCTCGGCCCCACGTTCCCTCAGCCCCATTCCCCCTCAGCCCCATGCCCCATTCTCCCTCAGCCCCATGTTCCCTCAGCCCCATGTTCCCTCAGCCCCATGTTCCCTCAGCCCCATGTTCCCTCAGCCCCATGTTCCCTCAGCCCCATGTTCCCTCAGCCCCACGTTCCCTCAGCCCCACGTTCCCTCAGCCCCACGTTCCCTCAGCCCCACGTTCCCTCAGCCCCACGTTCCCTCAGCCCCACGTTCCCTCAGCCCCATGCCCCATTCTCCCTCAGCCCCACGTTCCCTCAGCCCTATGTTCCCTCAGCCCTATGTTCCCTCAGCCCTATGTTCCCTCAGCCCTATGTTCCCTCAGCCTTATGTGCCCTCAGCCTTATGTTCCCTCAGCCCTATGTTCCCTCAGCCCTATGTTCCCTCAGCCCTATGTTCCCTCAGCCCTATGTTCCCTCAGCCCTATGTTCCCTCAGCCCTATTTTCCCTCAGCCCTATGTTCCCTCCGCCCTATGTTCCCTCCGCCCTATGTTCCCTCCGCCCTATGTTCCCTCCGCCCTATGTTCCCTCAAACCCATGATCCCTCGGCCCCATGATCCCTCGGCCCCATGATCCCTCAGCCCCACGTTCCCTCAGCCCTATGTTCCCTCAGCCCCATTCTCCCTCAGCCCCATGCCCCATTCTCCCTCAGCCCTATGTTCCCTCAGCCCTATGTTCCCTCTGCCCTATGTTCCCTCGGCCCTATGTTCCCTCGGCCCTATGTTCCCTCGGCCCTATGTTCCCTCGGCCCTATGTTACCTCGGCCCTATGTTCCCTCGGCCCTATGTTCCCTCGGCCCTATGTTCCCTCGGCCCTATCTTCCCTCTGCCTTATGTTCCCTCGGCCATATGTTACCTCATCCCTATGTTCCCTCTGCCATATGTTCCCTCAGTTCTCTCAGCCCTATGTTCCCTCAGTTCTCTCAGCCCTATGTTCCCTCAGCCGTGTGTTCCCTCAGCCATGTGTTCCCTCAGCCATGTGTTCCCTCAGCCATGTGTTCCCTCAGTTCTCTCAGCCCTATGTTCCCTCAGTTCTCTCAGCACTATGTTCCCTCAGTTCTCTCAGCCCCATGTTCCCTCAGTTCTCTCAGCCCCATGTTCCCTCAGTTCTCTCAGCCCCATGTTCCCTCAGTTCTCTCAGCCCCATGTTCCCTCAGTTCTCTCAGCCCCATGTTCCCTCAGTTCTCTCAGCCCCATGTTCCCTCAGCCCCATGTTCCCTCCTATTTTGGTGAGTTAATCCACTGTCGCCCTATGTTCCCTTAGCCATATGTTCCCTCAGCCATATGTTCCCTCAGTTCTCTCAGCCCTATGTTCCCTCAGCCCTATGTTCCCTCAGCCCCATGTTCCCTCAGCCCCATGTTCCCTCAGCCCCATGTTCCCTCAGCCCCATGTTCCCTCAGCCCCATGTTCCCTCAGCCCCATGTTCCCTCCTTGATGTACACAGGTATTTTGGTGAGTTAATACACTGTCGCCCTATGTTCCCTCAGCCATATGTTCCCTCAGTTCTCTCAGCCCCCCTGTCCCTCAGTCCTATGTTCCCTCAGTCCTATGTTCCCTCAGCCCCCATGTTCCCTCCTTGCTGTACACAGGTATTTTGGTGAGTTAATCCACTGTCGCATGAATGAATAAATGAGGACCATCTATAGAGCCCCATAGTGGAGGTGTCATAATACCCATAAAACCTAGCGTTTAAACAGTGAAATGGTTCCAATCGTTTTTCTACCATTAATTTTTTCTATAGGGGATTTTTGAAACACTTAAAATAAGGGCTGTGTTTCGTGTAGGATCACCCTGACATCATGTTCTGAAAACCATGTAAATCTCTCTTGGACAAGGTGCCCTGATGATCTGGACGAGACTTGACTTGAGTAGATGCTGAGATAAAATGTAACTTGATGCTATTCTTCTGTAATATTCTTCTGTAATATTTATAAAAGTTCAAGGTCATAGTGATTGAACATATTCAGTAAGTCCCATATACAGGCCTACACTTACATGTTTGTGTTGTAGATGCTGAAATAATCCACATTTTCTACCTTTGTGCCAATTTTGATACAAATTGTTTCAGTGGGTACTGAGGGAAAACAGGGCTGAGGGAACATAGGGCAAACCCCCTGGTGACAAGAGAATTGCAGCCTGCCAAGAGTGCCCAGTAATTCATCAATGTAACCACATTTCCATACAAAACTGTGAGTCATAAACGCTTCTCACTGTGTGGCAACAACCAATCCATATCAGCTCCACTGCTAAACATCATTGTAAACATCATGCTAAACATCATTGTAAACATCATGCTAAACATGGTCCACTAACATACATGAGCTCATAAAGACCAAGGTTGCGTCTCCAATTGTAGTGCACTACATAGGGAATAGGCGTAGCAGTTTAGACGTCTTTGTCTTTGTCCTGTCGGGTCCCTTGTATATATATTTTTATATCTTTTGCTTCGCATTTCTTTTTAAAATATTTTCCTAAACCTTAACCTCTAAATACTCTCCTGCAACCCGCCTCACCCAGTGTGGCTTGGATCTGCTTTTTTCTAAAATATTTCTATTTACTTCGGATCTGGAATCCCTCAACTGAAGCTAGCCAGCTAACTAGCTACCAGCTATCAGTCAGCAAACCACTGCTAGCGGTCATCAGCTAACCTTTAGCTTGGAAAGCTCTCGCCAGTTCGTACAACGTGACTCAAACCAGAGCATAACGGACCTATTTTTCTCTCCATATCCCCGGATTCCTACCGCAAACTCTGAACCTTTTCATCTGGATCTTCGCAACTAGCTAACCGCAATCCCGGGTGACTACTCCTGGCTAGCGTTTCCATCCCGGAGCAAGCACCAATTAGCCTGAAGCTAGCCCGGCTAGGGCTCCTGGGCTACCACCGAAGCCCACTCCTGAGCTACAATATCCGGACCCCTTCTACTGCTGGTACGGGGAATGGAACCCCGCCGATCCTCTACGACTGGAATACCGACATAATCTGCCCGAGGACTCCAACAGGCCCCTCAGGCGCGAGGTCCGCTGAAGGCCCATTCTGCTAACCGCGGCCTGCTAGCTACCTAGAGCTACTTGGAACCCTACTAATTCACGACTGGTCTATTGACGTCACTGCACGAGGAGGCAAAAACAGATTTTCCTCCATTGCGACGTCCCCCAAAGGCCCTTCTGCTAACTTGCTAGCCCCGGTCTGCTAACTGCTTGCTTGCTAACCCTGGTCTGCTAACTGCTAGCTTGTTAGCCCCGGCCTACTAACTGCTTGCTAGCTCCGGTCTGCTAACTACTTGCTAGCTCCGGTCTGCTAACTGCTAGCTTGTTAGCCCCGGCCTACTAACTGCTAGCTTGTTATCCCCAGCCTGCTAACTGTCTGAATCGCCATGTCCCCAGCCAGCCCAACCATTCACTGGACCCATATGATCACTTGGCTATGCATGCCTCTCTCTAATATCAATATGCCTCGTCCATTACTGTCCTGGTTAGTGATTACTGTCTTATTTCACTGTAGAGCCTCTAGCCCTGCTCAATATGCCTTAACCAACCATGTCGTTCCACCTCCTACATATGCGATGACATCACCTGGTTTAAACGTCTCTAGAGACTATATCTCTCTCATCATTACTCAATGCCTAGGTTTACCTCCAATGTACTCACATCCTACCTTACCTTTGTCTGTACACTATGCCTTGAATCTATTCTATCGTGCCCAGAAACTTGATCCTTTTAATCTCTGTTCCGAACGTGCTAGACAACCAGTTCGTATAGCCTTTAGTCGTACTCTTATCCAACTTCTCCTCTGTTCCTCTGGTGATGTAGAGGTTAATCCAGGTCCTGCAGTGCCTAGCTCAACTCCCACTCCCCATGTGCTCTCATGTGTTGACTTCTATAACCGTAAAAGCCTTGGTTTCATGCATGTTAACATTAGAAGCCTACTCCCTAAGTTTGTTTTACTCACTGCTTTAGCACACTCTGCCAACCCGGATGTCTTATCCGTGTCTGAATCCTGGTTTAGGAAAACCACCAAAAACTGTGAAATCTCCAGCCCTAACTATATAATTCTCCGCCAAGATAGAACTGCCAAAGGAAGCGGTGTTGCAATCTACTGCAAAGATAGCCTGCAGAGTTCTGTCTTACTATCTTACTAGGTCTGTGCCCAAACAATTCGAGCTTCTACTTCTAAAAATTCACCTTTCCAGAAACAAGTCTCTCACTGTTGCCGCTTGCTATAGACCTCCCTCTGCCCCCAGCTGTGCCCTCGACACCATATGTGAATTGATTGCCCCCCATCTATCTTCTGAGCTCGTGCTACTAGGTGACCTAAACTGGGACATGCTTAACACCCCGGCCATCCTACAATCTAAGCTTGATGCCCTCAATCTCACACAAATTATCAATGAACCTACCAGGTACAACCCCAAATCCGTAAACACGGGCACCCTCATAGATATCATCCTAACTAACTCGCCCTCCAAATACACCTCTGCTGTTTTCAATCAAGATCTCAGCGATCACTGCCTCATTGCCTGCATCCGTAATAGGTCTGCGATCAAACGACCACCCCTCATCACTGTCAAACACTCCCTAAAACACTTCAGCGAGCAGGCCTTTCTAATCGACCTGGCCGGGGTATCCTGGAATGACATCAACCTCATCCCGTCATTAGATACCTGGTTATTCTTTAAAAGTGCCTTCCTCACCATCTTAAATAAGCATGCTCCATTCAAAAAAAAATAGAACCAGGAATAGATATAGTCCTTGGTTCACTCCAGACCTGTCTGCCCTTGACCAGCACAAAAACATCCTGTGGCGTTCTGCATTAGCATTGAATAACCCCCGTGATATGCAACTTTTTAGGGAAGCTAGGAACAAATATACACAAGCAAAGGCTAGCTTTTTCAAACAGAAATTTGTTCTGGGACACTGTAAAGTCCATGGAGAATAAGAGCACCTCCTCCCAGCTGCCCATTGCTCTGAGGCTAGGAAACACTGTTAACACCGATATATCCACTATAATTGAGAATTTCAATAAGCATTTTTCTAGCCATGCTTTCCACCTGGCTACCCCTACCCCGGTCAACTGCCCGGCACCCTCCACAGCAACCCGCCCAAGCCCCCACCATTTCTCCTTCACCCAAATCCAGATAGCTGATGTTCTGAAAGAGCTGCAAAATCTGGACCCCTACAAATCAACCGGGCTAGACAATCTGGGCCCTCTCTTTCGAAAATGATCTGCCGAAATTGTTGCAACCCCTATTACTGACACTCTAGACCCAAACTGCTACAGACGTATATCTATCCTACCCTGTCTTTCTAAGGTCTTCGAAAGCCAAGTTAACAAACTGATCACCGACCATTTCGAATCCCACCGTACCTTCTCCGCTATGCAATCTGGTTTCCGAGCTGGTCATGGGTGCACCTCAGCCACGCTCAAGGTCCTAAACAATATCATAACTGCCATCGATAAGAGACATTACTGTGCAGCCGAATTCATCGACCTGGCCATGGCTTTCGACTCTGTCAATCACCACATTCTTATTGGCAGGCTCGACAGCCTTGGTTTCTCAAATGATTGCCTTGTCTGGTTCACCAACTACTTCTCTAATAGAGTTCAGTGTGTCAAATGGTAGGGCCTGTTGTCCGGACCTCTGGCAGTCTCTATGGGGGTGCCACAGGGTTCAATTCTCGGGCCGACTCTCTTCTCTGTATACATCAATGATGTCGCTCTTGCTGCTGGTGATTCTCTGATCCCCCTCTACGCAGACGACACCATTCTGTATACATCTGGCCCTTCTTTGGACACTGTGTTAACTAACCCCCAGACGAGCTTCAATGCCATACAACTCTCCTTCCGTGGCCTCCAACTGCTCTTAAATGCAAGTAAAACTAAATGCATGCTATTCAACCGATCGCTGCCCGCACCTGCCCACCCGTCCAGCATCACTACTCTGGACGGCTCTGACTTAGAATATGTGGACAACTACAAATACCTAGGTGTCTAGTTAGACTGTAAACTCTCCTCCCAGACTCACATTAAGCATCTCCAAACCAAAATTAAATCTAGAATCGGCTTCCTATATCGCAACAAAGCATCCTTCACTCATGCTGCCAAACATGCCCTCGTAAAACTGACCATCCTACCGATCCTCGACTTCGGCGATGTCATCTATAAAATAGCCTATAACACTCTACTCAACCAATTGGATGCAGTCTATCACAGTGCCATCCATTTTGTCACCAAAGCCCTATACACTACCCACCACTGCGACCTGTACGCTCTCGTTGGTTGGCCCTCGCTTCATACTCGTCGCCAAACCCACTAGCTACAGGTTATCTACAAGTCTCTGTTAGGTAAAGCCCCGCCTTATCTCAGCTCACTGGAAACCATAGCAGCACCCACTCGTAGCACGCGTTCCAGCAGGTATATCTCACTCGTCACCCCCAAAGCCAATTCCTCCTATTGGCCGCCTTTCCTTCCAGTTCTCTGCTGCCAATGACTGGAACGAACTGCAAAAATCACTGAAGCTGGAGACTCATATATCCCTCACTAGCTTTAAGCACCAGCTGTCAGAGCAGCTCACAGATCACTGCACCTGTACATAGCCCATCTGTAAACAGCCCATATATCTACCTCATCCCCATACTGTATTTATTTATTTATCTTGCTCTTTTGCACCCCAGTATCTCTAGTTGCACATTCATCTTCTGCACATCTACCATTCCAGTGTTTAATTGCTATATTGTAATTACTTCGCCACCATGGCCTATTTATTGCCTTACCTCCCTTATCTTACCTCATTTACACTCACTGTATATAGACTTTTTGTTTTCTTTTTTCTACTGTATTATTGACTGTATGTTTTGTTTATTCCATGTGTAACTCTGTGTTGTTGTATGTGTCGAACTGCTTTGCTTTATCTTGGCCAGGTCGCAGTTGTAAATGAGAACTTGTTCTCAACTAGCCTACCTGGTTAAATAAAGGTGAAATAAAAAAAATAAAGAAGGGCTCTAGTCAAATGTAGTGCACTATATAGCTAGGTAATAGGGTGCTTTCCCAACCCAGTCTGGCATGTCAGTAGCTCAATACAGCCTTGCTGATTGGCATTGAGCTCTGAGTAGGCCTGGAAAACAAACAACTGCTCTTGACGAGAGAGAGAAATGAAGTGAGCTCTGCCGCAGCCTCCCGTTAAGACCTTTTCCTCAGTCTGAGAGGTATGACATCAGCTAGCAGGGCCCTGGGCTACAAAACATGACACACATGAAAGAATGAAACCCTCCATTACTGGCTAATTTCTTTACATAAGAGAGCAGCTAGCTACATCAGGCTACACAGTACCTCATCTCTAGGCTCTAGGATAGTGTACAAATACACACCGAGAAAGAGAGACTAACCACTCGCACATCGTTATAGCCATAATAGGACATTTGAAATGTTTCTATTCCTCTGAAACTTTAGTGAGTGTAATATTTACTGTCCATGTTTTATTGTTTATTTCACTTTTGTTTACTATCTATTTCACTTGCTTTGGCAATATGAACATAGTGTAACGACCCTGGGTTTATAAGCGTGGATATTGACTCTGCCGCTTGAGCGTGCTTTTGGGACACAGTCGATAGCGCACTGGACTTCGGGGTAGAAGGTCGAGGGTTCGAGACCTGCTCCCGGCCTGTTTCATTACAACATGTTTCCCATGCCAATAAAGCCATTTGAATTGAATTGAATTGAAAGAGAGAGAGAGAAAAAGAAAGAGAGAGAAAGAGCTAGAGATTAAAATAATATACTGCTAATCTGAGTAGCGCTTGGTGATTTACATAGGCCTAGGTCCTATGGGGAAAAACTTCTGCCTTTCAGTCCTAAGGCTTACCTCTGGAAACCAGCAAGCCCAAGACTAGCTAACTGCATCCTGTACACAGCACACCCAGCCTGGTTTTACTGTCAGAGTGACCAGCTATCAGTTGGAAGGCATCATAAATTAATCTAGTGTGTTCATTCATGATGTTTCATTAAAAACACATGAGTGAAGCAGCCATGTGTGCTTCATAAAGTTTGGGGTGTCTCGCCAGTTGGGCTGGCACAATTACCACATAACCAACGGTTATGGACGAAGACTGTCATGAAAATACAATAACCGTCGTAAGAGTAGAAAAGACGGGATGGCTGGGCATTCGTGCAGTTTCGCGCCCCACAATGCAGCGGCAGCACACATAGAAATAGAATGAATAGACGGGTCTTGGCACCCAATTTCACAGGTAAACCCATGGGTACACTTGCAATAGGTCCACACTGCAAAGTAGAGTTGGGCGGTATCCAGATTTTCGTATCCTCATACCGTCCTTCTCTCATCCCACACAAGGGGGCGCCAAAGAAATGCAAAAAAGCCCATCGGGCGTCTATTACCAGAATGCTAACGAGCGCAAACGTCATTAGAACAAGTAATAGCGAGTTTGCATGGAGGCTTCCAGGTAAGTATGCTAACGAACGCAAACGAAAATAAGCTATAAAGTTTTTCATATATACAGTAGGTAGGAGCTACCGAATGTCATTTTTGGTGAGTTTGGACATTTACAAGCGAATGTGAACGAGAGATATTGTGCAAATGAACTGACGAGCATGTCTACAGCTGTGTTTGTGTGGAGTCTGGAGTCACTAGGGCAATGGACCTGCCTGCTAGGAGAAGAGGGGGGAGGAGCAGACCACTGCGAACAGAGAGGAGAGAAAACGCAAGGAAATCAAGATAGCAGTGGCAGCTGTACAAATAACTCATCCAAAGGGCTTTGCCTTCTCAAACAAGGCAGAAAGCTAATACAATATGATGTCCCGTCACCTTATTAATTCAGCCACTTACTGATATAGCAAGTTAAACTAGGGGTCATGTTAAAGCATCATCCAGTGTTCAACGCGTTTCCTTTCAAATGGTATCAAGAATATGCATATCCTTGCTTCAGGTCCTGAGCTACAGGCAGTTAGATTTGGGTATGTCATTTTAGGTGAGGTTAAAAAACCATCACGTGGCTATTTCCAAATAATATTTTTTTCCTCAATCTACACACAATAACACAGGTTTTTATAAATGCTATCAAATTTAAAAAAAATGTAAAACAGAAATACCTTATTTACATAAGTCTTCAGACCCTTTGCTATGAGACTCGAAATTGAGCTCAGGTGCATCCTGTTTCCATTGATCATCCTCGAGATGTTTCTACAACTTGATTGGAGTCCACCTATGGTAAATTCAATTGACGGGACATGATTTGGAAAGGCACACACCTGTCTATATAAGGTCCCACAGTTGACAGTGCATGTCAGAGCAAAAACCAAGCCATGAGGTTGAAGGAATTATCCATAGAGCTCAGAGATAGGATTGTGTCGAGGCACAGATCTGGGGATGGGTGCCAAAAAAATTCTGCAGCATTGAAGGTCCCCGAGAACACAGTGGCCTCCATCATTCAGAAATGGAAGAAGTTTGGAACTACCAAGATTCTTCCTAGAGCTGGCCGTCTGGCCAAACTGAGCAATCGGGGGAGAAGGGCCTTGGTCAGGGAGGTGACCAAGAACCCGATGGTCACTCTGACAGAGCTCCACAGTTCCTATGTGGAGATGGGAGGACCTTCCAGAAGGACAACCATCTCTGCAGCACTCCACCAATCAGGCCTTTATGGTAGAGTGGCCAGACGGAAGCCACTCCTCAGTAAAAGGCACATGACAGCCAGCTTGGAGTTTGCCAAAAGGCACCTAAAGGACTCTCAGACCATGAGAAACAAGATTCTCTGGTCTGATGAAACCAAGATTGAACTCTTTGGCCTGAATGCCAAGCGTCACATCTGGAGGAAACCTGGCACAATCCCTACGGTGAAGCATGGTGTTGGCAGCATCATGCTGTGGGGATGTTTTTCAGCGGCAGGGACCGGAAAACTAGTCAGGATAGGAACGATGGATGGAGCAAAGTACCGAGAAATCCTTGATGAAAACCTGCTCCAGAGCTCTCAGGACCTCAGACTGGGGCGAAGGTTCACCTTCCAACAGGACAACGACCCTAAGCACACAGCCCAGACAACGCAGGAATGGCTTTGGGACAAGTCTCCGAATGTCCTTGAGTGGGCCAGCCAGAGCTCGCACTTGAACCCGTTCGAAACTCTCTGGAGAGACCTGAAAATACCTGTGCAGCAACGCTCCCCATCCGACCTGACAGACCTTGAGAGGATCTGCAGAGAATAATGGGAGAAACTCCCCAAATACAGGTGTGCCAAGCTTGTGGCGTCATACCGAAGAAGACTTGAGGCTGTAATCGCTGCCAAAGGTGCTTCAACAAAGTACTGAGTAAAGGGTCTGAATACTTATATATATGTGATATTTCTAAAAACCTGTTTTTGCTTTGTCATTATGGGGTATTGTGTGTAGATTGAAGAGAAAAAAAAACATTTAATACATTTTAGAATAAGGCTGTAACGTACATTTTTGGGGGATTAAGTCAAGTTGTCTGAATACTTTCTGAAAGCACTGTATATATTAATGTCATAGTCACCAGTCATCTCCATTACACTCAAAAGTTACCTCAACATGAACCAGTGAATTCTAGCTATGGCTAGATATGCTAACCATTCTGTCTGTTTTAATGAGTGTTAGCATGCGAATTGCATACCCTGTACACAAAAATATATATATTTTTAAGGGGTATGCAGTAGGTTGATAACGATATCGCCAACGTATGTTGTATCAGACATTTCAAACAACATTCCCAGCTAATGAGAAAACAGGCATGGGGTTTCATTTAAGAGAATTAATGAGATTTAACAATGCAACCATGGGGCTAATTCGTATGGGTGCCAACAGCTGATTTTGAGGGATTTTTACATCCGTACCCCAGGCGAGGGGCGTGGCCACTGTGAAACTTCATTCTGTGAGGAACTATGACTGCCTCCTGGTATTGTGATGCAATAATTTTCATTGTAATGTAGAACGTTCATTCAAATTATGTTAACTGATGTGGCTCATGCAATGGAATGGAATTTTTTAAATGTGGGTTGAGTTGAATCAACGAATCACAGCACATTTCTTTTCACATATTTTACTTCCTGCTTTGCTTCCATGGGTACAGTCGCAATAGCAGCCAGTCCACCCATTATCAAATCAAACTTTATTTGTCACATGCGCTGAATACAAGTGTAGACCTTACCATGAAATGCTTACTTACAAGCCCTTAACCAACAGTGCAGTTCAAGAAAGTGAATTATGCCATCATTGACTTGAACGAGGGCGCCCGTTCTATTCATTCTATTTCTATGTCAGCGCATGCAGTCAGGAGCAGAGGAGAGGATAAAATGCGTAAAAAACAAATACAAGTTTATCAGGCCAATTACCGTCATCCAAAATTCAATGACTGTCACATCCCTACTCACCAGAGCTCCAACCATCCACCCACACTTCCCCTGTCTGAAATAGACTGCAGTGATTGAATGCCACTCACACCCTACATACAGCAGATTGACTGTGATGCTCTTCTCTCTTCTCATGGCCTCTATTTTAGGGCACTGGCTGGTTCACAATAGCTTTTTTAGTAGTTCCTCTTTTCACAGCAACAAGGAGAGTGAACAACTATTTGTAATTGGTATCAGTGTGTGTGTGTGTGTGTGTGTGTGTGTGTGTGTGTGTGTGTGTGTGTGTGTGTGTGCCGTCCTGCCCTTCACATGCACACATCATCTATAGAGAAAAGTGTGTGAGTGACAGTTCATCTGCTTGCCTACTCCTGGACCACTGGATTGTGTGCCTGACTGACTGACTGATTGACAGTTTGACTGATGGAAGGGCAGACTGGATCAGGAACGGAGATGCAAATCAATGTCAACAAGTGGAGACAAAACCTGTTAAAAACGCAGCAAACAAAACAGCTATTTCGGGTTTCTAACCAGACCAGAAATAGATGACCAATATCCTAGCAGTTCTCTGTGAATCAGACGGTACATAGTACGTGGTCAGAGAGGTGGAGACAAGTCTCATATGAGTCCCAAATGGCACCTTATTTCCTAGTGCACTGAAGTAGTGCACTATATAGGGAACAGGGTGCCATTTGGGACGTAACCTTGGCTATCACCAGTGGTGTGTCAATGAGCTCTATAGGCCTAACCTTGGTAGTAAGTAAGTCTAGAGGACACTGCTATGGATTCAGCAGTGTCGCCAGCACAGCTGCACACAGTCCTTGGCCCTGGGCCCGGTCTCCCAGTACAAACACAAAGACAAAGACATACACACACACAAACACACACCTGTTTATCCCATTGGGTGTGTGTAGCCCTGGAAGCGAGGTAGTGAAGGGGCTCTGTGTATCTGGCTGGGAAAATCGCATTCAGTCTCTTTATTGTGTTTTCACTGAAGCCATTTTACCTTGGCGGGTAACTCAATTCATTATGCATAATCGTGTTAGAGTGAATCACTAAATGTTTCCATTGGTTTTGGTGTTATTTTTTGTTTGTTTTTCTTTCACTGTATGATGGAACACAGATTCCACTCAGCCATCGCTGAGGCCACAACAATACTTAAACCACATCAGGAGACATTTTGAGGTCTGGGAAAAATCTGAGTGTACGTACTCTTTAATTTATGTGCGCACCCAGCAAGAGGCTGTTGTTTAGCAGTGTTTCTGTACCGTAAATGTGATACCCACTCCCTTATGAAAAAAGATGGCAATCAGAGTGCAGTATAACTGCAGTACACTGCATTATAACTGCAGTTAGAGTGCAGTATAACTACAGTATGCTGCAAATACTGCATCCAAAATAACACCGTTTTTTTACTGCAGTAATTACTTCATCCAAAATACCACAGTCAACTGCAGTTACTGCAGTTTCAAAACAAAAATAATAATTATATAAATCTGCAAGGTAAGCATAGAGCAACGTGAAATGATGCAATTATATCCTACATGTTGTAGTTTTAATTGAGAAGGTTTTTAAGAAAGCCTTTCCATCTACCGGAAGACTGTTAGCTAGCGTCATCGCTAATGGCTAAACAAAGTGGTAGATGCCACGCACCACACACACACACAGACAGGGGCAGTCTCGTTGCCTCTTCAGAAAGTTGCAGGAAGTACCAATAACCGGTGCATTCTGTTCATGTCTTATGATAAACTTGCGTAGCCTAGTGATTAGAGCGTTGGACTAGTAACTGAAAGGTTACAAGATCAAATCCCCAAGCTGACAAGGTAAAAATCTGTCGTTCTGCCCCTGAACAAGGCAGTTAACCCACTGTTCCTAGGCCATCATTGAAAATAAGAATTTGTTCTTAACTGACTTGCCTAGTTAAATAAAGGTAAAATAAATGTTCAATACATTTAGTTGATTCCCTACTATGTTCAATACATTTAGGAATATTGTTGAATTCTGTTTTAATGTCTGGATTCCTTGATTCCGTCCACTTTCTCCATTTCGCCGATTTTATAGGGCCCTACCTAAACCTAGCAATAGCATCCAAAAGGTTCAATTAAGTAGATGGGCTAATGCTAAACCTTCCACACAGCCTCTGGTCAACCAAGGGTTAAGAGGATATGACCTCATTCAGAGGAGGAACTGGGCACAAGGGACACTTTTATAGAAGCATCTGACAGGAGACTTAAATAATCAATAATATGCTACTACGAATAATATCTCTGGGGATGTGTCCCAAATTGCACCCTATATCTTACATAGTGCACTACTTTCCCCCCGAGCCATATAGTCCCTGGTCAAAGTAGAGCACTATAAAGGGAATAGTGTTCCATTTGGGATGCAACCCGGGCCTGGCTGCAGTAAAAGCATCTCCATCCATCCATCTCTGACCCTGGGAGAAGATTAAACACCAGCCCTTCCCTCGGTCATTTTTGCTTTCAACACACCTCCAAGGTTACCTTCAAGACAACACCCTGCACCCCTCCTCCACCCCTGTCACATATCAGCAAAAATACATTCCACACCACACTGGGGGAGAGTACTTGTGTCAAATAACACTGTTATGAATATGAGAGGCTGGGAGAAACCAAAAACCAAGCACTGGAGAGAGAGAGAGACAGAGAAGGGAGAGCCAGAAGGAGGGTGAATGTATAGGTGTGGGTATTTGTGTTACCGTGTTGTATTATGTGGGTGTAAAATAGATCAGGAGTTCCCAAACTTTTTCACTCAGGCCCCCCTTCCAACATCCTAATGCCCACTGCGTTTGCCTGCCAAGTCTATTTCTATGGACACAAGCACTGTTCATGACACAAACTGTTCACACCCCTCTTGTTGGCGGAGAGAACATTTTGAAAGTTTAAAGCTTATTTCCTGCAATTCTACACATTTGTGTTCATGTGATATTTGAACGACTCAAACATTACAAAATCAATGGGTTAAAAAACCTTGCAAAAACAATCTAGCTGACATGGGCTAGTTGATCTGGACATTTCTGGCAAATTATAAACAGCTCTCTAAGGTCTGCCATGACTGGCACGACAAGAGGAAAACTGCTGACGCACTACCCGATTTAAAAAATGCACCTTGTGCATTCTACTATTAAACATTTCAAGAGTAAGTTGAATGCCGGACTGAGTTCCTTAAAAAAAAGATATACAGCACCAGTCAAAAGTTTGGACACACCTACTCATTCAAGGGTTTTCCTTTATTTGTACTATTTTCTACATTGTAGAATTATAGTGAAGACATCAAAAAAAAAAGAAACTAACTATGATATAACACATATGGAATCATTTCCTTCTTAATGCGTTTGAGCCAATCGTGTTGTGACAAGGTAGGGGTGGTATACAGAAGATAGCCCTATTTGGTAAAAGACCAAGTCCATATTATGGCAAGAACATCTCAAATAAGGAAAGAGAAACGACAGTCCATCATTTCTTTAAGAGATGAATGTCAGTCAATCCAGAAAATTTCAAGAACTTTGAAAGTGTCTTTCAATGCAGTAGCAAAAACCATCAAACGCTATGATGAAACTGGCTCTCATGAGAACTGCCACAGGAAAGGAAGACCCAGAGTTACCTCTGCTGCAGTGGATACGTTCATTAGAGTTAACTGCACCTCAGATTGCTGCCCAAATAAATGCTTCACAGAATTCAAGTAACAGACACATCTCAACATCAACTGTTCAGAGAAGACAGCATGAATCTGTAAGGACAGATGCTGGGAGACAACAAGCAAGTGCAGGGAGTGAATATTTAATGAATAAACAGACAGGAAACAAAACACGAACAGCGTCTGGACAACGGACACATAACGACATTAATGCTGGCTCGGGAAAGAAACTGAGGAAGTGACAGATATAGGGAAGGTAATTCATAACGTGATGGAGTCCAGGTGAGTCCGATGAAGCGCTGATGCGCGTAACGATGGTGACAGGTGTGTGTAATGATGAGAAGCCTGGCGACCTCGAGTGCCAGAGAGAGAGAGAGAGCGGGAGCAGACGTGACAGAATCAGGCCTTCATGGTCGAATAGCTGCAAAGTAACCACTACTAAAGGACACCAATAAGAAGATGCTTTTGCCAAGAAACACGAGTACTGGACATTAGACCGGTGGAAATCTGTCCTTTGGTCTGATGAGTCCAAATGTGTGTGCAAAGCTGTCATCAAGGCAAAGGGTGGCTACTTTGAAGAATCTGAAATATAAAATATATTTAGATTTGTTTAACACTTTTTTGGTTACTACATGATTCTATGTGTTATTTCATAGTTTTGATGTCTTCAATATTATTCTACAATGTAGAAAATAGTAAAAAATAAAGAAAAACCCTGGAATGAGTAAGTGTGTCCAAACTTTTGACTGGTTCTGTATATATATGTTTTTGTCCCCTTACACGCCACAGTTTGGGAACCACTGGAATAGATGAATGTGTAAGAGGGTATCCTGGGGTAATAGGGAATGTCTGGGACTAGAGCCTAATGGGGATATAGGAGTTGAGAGGGATGTGTGTGTGTGTGTGTGTGTGTGTGTGTGTGTGTGTGTGTGTGTGTGTGTGTGTGTGTGTGTGTGTGTGTGTGTGTGTGTGTGTGTGTGTGTGTGTGTGTGTGTGTGTGTGTGTGTGTGTGTGTGTGTGTCAGTGTTTCTATTAGGAAAATGTGGCGCCGGACATTTTGGCAGCATTTTAATTTACCAGACATTTGAGAAATTTAACAGACCTATGGTGCTCAGAATGACAGAAATCACGTTTAGATTATGGTAATTCATCTTAACAGAATATGTAAGGCGAGGATGCAAAGACGTGCGTCATTCTTACTGAATTCCGATCCGCACTTTGAAGATTTTAGAATAACTGTCCACATTTACTTTTCCTCAGCCAACAAGACGAGTAACGAACAGCAAAATCACTAGCATATGTCAGTCTACTATCCCCCATAGTAGAAAAGATGACCTATTCTATTGGTCAGCTTGTCGAGAAAGAATTAGCCAATTCCAAACAGACTCTGGTACAGTTTTAGCTTAAAATTTGATAAAGTATTATTTCTTCACATTATAAGCGCATTATTCTGCACACAAGGCAGTAGGCTACTTGCACGCATGCAAGTGGCTTGATGTGACAGAGATGTTTAGAAAGAGGGGAGATCTAAAGATGCAACAACTATCATGGGTTGCTAATATGACTAGGATTTTGCCTTTGGCTACTGGACAATTAAAAATAGTTTATTGGAAAACCAATAGAACCCGTGAGAAATAGGCTCCTGGTTTCAATGGCATATAAAAGTCATTATAAAATAATTGCCTCCACGGATATGGTTGGATTTTGCCTAGGCTACTTTGAAGCAAGGTAAAACATGCCTCATTATTATGTAGTAAAACTTTCAGGTTTCAAACAATTAAGTAGCTATATGTTTTCAAAATGCATACTGCCTCCAGCTCATTGCAAAGTGGTGTGGAACGCACTGAAGGCACTGCCTTCCATTAACTATGCATTTAAATGGCAAATGGGAAGTACACTTCAATTACCAATTGAGAAATAAAAATAGTAGCTATATTTAAATGTGGCCATCAAAACTGGTTTAACACGCGATTAAATTTAGAATTGTTGCACAATGATTGAGCTTATAAAATGACATGTTTCCCTCCAGCAGTGAAACATGAGCTGTTTGAGTAGCTGTAGCAGCAGATCTCTCAGATTATCCGCTCAAAGGCTTTGTATCTGTATGCTGTGCGCGTGTGATAAATACAATACATAATGACTATACATACGCGCCAATTTAATTCCACTAAATTATGCAAATGAACCTATAGACCAATAAGCATGACCGATTAAACGTATTTCCACCGACTGGTATTTGCATCAATGAATAGGCTAAAAAACATTATTTCGCGAAATTTTTTGAGAATTTTTTTGTGAAACGGATTCCTTGGTGGTATTGTAACAGACACCTGTTGCTCTGGGCTGGCGAAACTCCAACCCACTGCAGGGGTAAGAAAGGCAGAGGGCGAGGAGAGGGATGGTGGTGGGGAACAGAAAAGGCCAAATCATGACACTGTAGGGTACTGCTGTTTGTCCCTGACATCCAATCAGAACACTCCATGTAGCATCCTGTACCACTGCGGGGAGTGGGCATTTCTCATCAGACTTAAAGAAAAAATACACCCAAAACAACTCATTCCTTTCATTTCCAGTGTTAAAGAACACAAATATGTGAGGATTTGTTTGGGGGGGGGGGGTGATTTCTCATTTTGGCGTTATAATAAGGTTGCAGGCTCAAGTCAACTACAGAATCTACAATGCAATGCTCTCTCTATGAACTTGCTGGCTGGCTGGCTAGCTAGCTAGCAGGCAAACATTGCTACACATAATATTACCAAACGTAATATCTGCATGTAAAGTAGCTTGTTAGCTGTAAAATTGCCTAAACAAACTGCACTATCAATTCAGGAGTCTACAATCTCACCATGTTCAACCTGCAGGTCGATGTTGCTCACAGAGTGGAGTCTGACATTTGCAACAGCAGATATACTTTTGAGGAGATGGGAAACATTGCCCTTGTACGTCAACGGGCCGTGCGGTGCATTCTGGGCAATTCTGGGACAAGGAGCGAATGGGAGTCTATTGGGCGCTAGCTCAAAAAAACAACATTAGCACGAATTTCGTCAACAAGAAGTAAAATATTACAAATCTTTTCTGATATGTGAAATAATTAACTTGCCATCTGTAATATCGTAGGGCTTTGGAATCATGACATTACGTACTTTTGAGGAAAATAGGCACGTTTCTCGGCACATACACTGACTTTGAGAAGGGATTGCGTGACGATTAGCTTAGCAACCGTTTGAAAACGTGAACGCGATTGGTCAACAGTCTTGCTGGGTAGGGTGTTATACGTTCCTTCATTCATTGGATTCCTATCTCCTTTCTAAAATATCTCTGGCAACGGCACCATGCAATGCACCCTGGGCTAAAGAGGCAGACAAAACCATCTGTTAAATTACACATTTCTCCAGGTAGGAATATGGCAAAAATATGATCAATGGCTAATTGGAGAGAAGACATCCTTCCGAGTTATGACATCGGCCAGTATTGAAATCTGACATGTACGATAGACGTTTTCGCTATCTAAAATCATACTCCTATTAATTTCCAGTGTAGTGAGAGCAACTTTATCACAGTGCTACGTCATACCAGCCAGATTTAAGCCTGCTTGAACGCCATTAACTCAGATTCACATGAAAACATGAAATGACCCAGGAAATCGATAGAACATCACTCAAAACAATATAACATTCAAAATGTGTGAACCTTCCCTTAAAAGCACTTCCATCCACTACTAGATAGAGAGCCATTTCACAAGCCACAGCCAATCTGTCACATGATTGATTAAGTCCCTTGAGTCTCATTCAAGCATAGCACCACCACCATCTCTTTTAAGTCGTTCATAACTACTTACGATCATGCACTAGTCGGAACTGGGAAACTCCAAAATTTCCGACTTGCTAACTACTTGTAGTTATACAGGTGCCGCAGTCAACCAGTAAGCAAGTCGGAAATGTCTGTGTTTCCTACTTCCGACTAGCACGTGAACACAGCATTAGCCACAGCTGTCAGGCCACTTTCTGCTTTTGAGAGAAGTGGGCTCCAGCGTCAATAATGGATGACCGGTCCCTGTGCCTCCCCCTCGGGGATAGACTGTGTGTGTGTGTGTGTGTGTGTGTGTGTGTGTAAGGGACAGAGAGGAATGTGCTGTATGGAGAGAAGAGTATAGCTAACAGAACATATCTAACTGTGTCTGTCCTTGGAGAAGTACAAAGGAAACACAGCTAGCTGGCTATCTATCTCTCCCAGCCACTGTTCTGCTGCTCTGCCTTGAGCTAAGCCATTTCTAGTCTATTAACTCGAGCCAAATTAAGGAGAGGTGCCTTGACAATGACATGTGAATATATGCTAAACTAAAGAAGTGATAGAGAGAGAGAGAGAGCAGTGGGAGATAATGGAGTATAATGACAATGTTCAACTGAAGATCGATTACATCAACACAATCACCTCGAAACCAAAGGTGTCTTACTAGTGTGCCGGTCCTAGATCTGGATAGAGCTTGCGCTTAGGCCAGTGCTGTGTTCGAGACCACCTAAAGCCAGACCAATTCAAGGCCAAGACCGGAAAAAACGTATTCCGAGTCAACACCAAGAACGGAGGGGGAGGCGAGACCAAGTCAAGACCGAGTCTGGCAGGGGGACAAGGGGTCCGAGACCAAGTCAAGACCGAGACTGGCAGGGGGACAAGGAGTCCGAGACCAAGTCAAGACCGAGACTGGCAGGGGGACAAGGGGTCCGAGACCAAGTCAAGACCGAGACTGGCAGGGGGACAAGGGGTCCGAGACCGAGTCAAGACCGAGACTGGCAGGGGGACAAGGGGTCCGAGACCAAGTCAAGACCGAGACTGGCAGGGGGACAAGGGGTCCGAGACCAAGTCAAGACCGAGACTGGCAGGGGGACAAAGGGTCCGAGACCAAGTCAAGACCGAGACTGGCAGGGGGACAAGGAGTCCGAGACCAAGTCAAGACCGAGACTGGCAGGGGGACAAGGGGTTCGAGACCAAGTCAAGACCGAGACTGGCAGGGGGACAAGGGGTCCGAGACCGAGTCAAGACCAAGACCAGAAAAATGTCCAATGAGTCCAATGAGTCCAATTCAAGGCCATTATTTTAATTTTGTAAATAACCACCGTAATAAGAATTCAAAATGTCCAGTATTTCTGTGTTCGTATTTCAAAACATGTGGATTCTTTAGACATTCAAAATAATGAAAAAATACATTCTGAGGGAAAATAGAGCCACTCTACAAATTATTACTTACCCAAACACAGTGGGGAACAATGGGCTTCCTACGCTTTCAGAGAAGGCCGACAGGTCACTGCGCAATAGTGAGCAGTAGTTTTCCCACGGTCTAGCTAGCTAGCTTTTGTTGTTGGCTAGTTTGCAGCGGCTGCAGCAGGTGTTATCAAAGAGGACATTGTTGCTAATTTGTTAGCTTCTCCCTTTTCAAGAATAACTTCAAATGATCATCATCTGGTGAGTGGAACTGTGTTTTTTATTGCAGAGTGCTTGCTGTTGTCAGCCATCTCTTTGAAAATAACTTATGTCTGTGAAACATTGTTGCATTTAAAATGGAACTGAAAGCATTTTAGCAACATGAAATCTTATAGAAATCTGTTTATATAAACCCCCCTGGAAGAGTATGACACTTTTTAAAAACATTTTCTAACAAGCGACCACTTAGATATGGTCATTTTCACGTTTTCATAAATTCTTAGAATGTTTAGGAATTACGTATACCAAGGCATTTGTGAAAATTCTATAGCATTATAGAGTGGGAAAGCGGCTGTGCATTTGGACAATTAATAGATACTGCAGTAAATAAAACCATCTGTCTTGTCCAGGACCGGAGTCTACACAGACCGGTGCGCTATAGCCAATCAGAGCTACAGTAGACCTTTATACAAACAGGTCATTTGCCATACGGGCCTTCCATCATTCACTTTGAACTGGACTGTGTGTTTACAGGCAGTTGGGACTGCCATCATTTACTTTGAACTGGACTGTGTGTTTACAGCCAGTTGGGCCTGCCATCATTCACTTTGAACTGGACTGTGTGTTTACAGGCAGTAGGGACTGCCATCATTCACTTTGAACTGGACTGTGTGTTTACAGGCAGTAGGGCCTGCCATCATTCACTATGAACTGGACTGTGTGTTTACAGGCAGTTGGGCCTGTCATCATTCACTTTGAACTGGACTGTGTGTTTACAGGCAGTTGGCACTTCCATCATTCACTATGAACTGGACTGTGTGTTTACAGGCAGTTGGGACTGCCATCATTCACTATGAAATGGACTGTGTGTTTACAGGCAGTAGGGACTGCCATCATTCACTTTGAACTGGACTGTGTGTTTACAGGTAGTTGGTCCTGCCATCATTCACTTTGAACTGGACTGTGTGTTTACAGGCAGCAGGGCCTGCCATCATTCACTTTGAACTGGACTGTGTGTTTACAGGCAGTTGGTCCTGCCATCATTCCCTTTGAACTGGACTGTGTGTTTACAGGCAGTAGGGCCTGTCATCATTCACTATGAACTGGACTGTGTGTTTACAGGCAGCAGGGCCTGCCATCATTCACTTTGAACTGGACTGTGTGTTTACAGGCAGTTGGTCCTGCCATCATTCCCTTTGAACTGGACTGTGTGTTTTCAGGCAGTTGGGCCTGCCATCATTCACTTTGAACTGGACAGTATGTTTTCAGGCGTGTGTGTTTTCATGTAAACACCACGGGAGTCCTCTTACATTTGGAAGCAAGATAATCTAAAATCTAACGAAGGAACATTAGATAAACCCTCTCAAACTTTTTCAGCTAGTTGGCCGTCAAAATTGCACTGATAAATGATGGGGAATTGTAGCCTCCTCGTCCTTCTGCAGCTTGTCTGCCAATGCATGCTTGTCCCAACCAAGCATCCAAGCTAACTGGCTAAAGTTGGCCAGCTTGCTAGCTAGTTTCTTCCAGACACAAATGAGAGAACACCTCATTCTGACCATTGTACTCGTCGTAGCAGAGCTGGCTAGGCTGTTTACATGTTATCTAGAGCGTTCTTGACTAACTATTACTTTTTTTGCTTACGTTTACTGACACCGGTCATATTCAGCAGGTGTTGTGCATTCGTAAATTCATCAATTGTTCTGTGCTCTGGCACACTCAGATGAGAGTGCTCTGAAATTGGAGTAGATACCCAGAGTGAATTTGCGAACGCAAGAGATATGCTAACTGTCGTTCAAGTTCTTGTTAGCTAACCAAATGACACCAGCATCTCTAGCTGTTCATAGCCACTGGAAAAACAATATGAGGGGAAAAAGTCAGTCATTCACCAACTCCTCCAATGGCATGACATCCTCCCAGCAGCTAGCTAGGCAGCTATCTAGCTAATGTCAGGCTCCGTGTTTTTAGCTTGCTACATAAATAGATACGCTAGCCTATTAGCCACGTTATTTTTTTATTTTTTATTTAACCAGGTAGGCAAGTTGAGAACAAGTTCTCATTTACAACTGCGACCTGGCCAAGATAAAGCAAAGCAGTTTGACACATATAAACAACACAGAGTTAGTGACACATGGAGTAAAACAAACATACAGTCAATAATACAGTAGAAAAATAAGTCGATATACAATGTGGGCAAATGGTGAGATAAGGGAGGTAAAGGCAAAAAAGGCCATGGTGGCGAAGTAAATACAATATAGCAAGTAAAACACTGGAATGGTAGATTTACAGTGGAAGAATGTGCAAAGTAGAAATAGAAATAATGGGATGCAAAGGAGCTAAATAAAGAAATAAATAAATACAGTAGGGGAAGAGGTAGTTGTTTGGGCTAAATTATAGATGGGCTATGTACAGGTGCAGTAATCTGTGAGCTGCTCTGACAGCTGGTGCTTAAAGCTAGTGAGGGGGATAAGTGTTTCCAGGTTCAGAGATTCTTTTTTTTTGTAGTTCATTCCAGTTATTGGCAGCAGAGAACTGGAAAGAGAGGCGGCCAAAGGAGGAATGGGCTTTGGGGGTGACCAGTGAGATATACCTGCTGGAGCGCGTGCTACGGGTGGGTGCTGCTATGGTGACCAGTGAGCTGAGATAAGGGGGACTTTACCTAGCAGGGTCTAGTAGATGACCTGGAGCCAGTGGGTTTGGCGACGAGTAAAATAACACAGACACTGGACAGAGATATGGCTTTTTCATTGCAACTTTGCCTAGAAGGCCAGCATCCTGGAGTCGCCTAATGCCCTTGTTAAATGCGGTGGTTTGCGCTTTCAGTTTTGCGCGAATGCTCCCATCTATCCACGGTTTCTGGTTGGGGTAGGTTTTAATAGTCACAGTGGGTACAACATCTCTTATGCACTTCCTGATAAACTCATTCACCGTATTGGTATATGTGTCGATAGTATTTTCTGAAACTACTCTGAACATATCCCAGTCCATGTGATCAAAACAATCTTGAAGCGTGGATTCCGATTGGTCAAACCAGCGTTGAATAGTCCTCACCACGGGTGCTTCCTGTTTGAGTGTCTGCCTATAGGAGGGGAGGAGCAAGATGGAGTCGTGGTCCGATTTGCCAAATGGAGGGCAGGGGAGGGCCTTATATGCATCCTGGATGGTAGTATAGCAATGGTCCAGGGTTTTAGCAGCGCGAGTACAAAAATCTAAATGTTGATAGAATTTTGGGAGCCTTTTCATCAAATTTGCTTTGTAAAATCCCGAGCTACAATAAAATAAGCCTCAGGATATGTGGTATCCAATTTGTAAAAAGTCCAGTGAAATTCTTTGAGGGCCGTCGTGGTATCCAGTTGGGGGGGATATAGACAGCTGTGGCTATTAATGATGAAAATTCTCTCGGTAGATAGTAGGTCGGCATTTTATTGTGAGATATTCTAGGTCAGGTGAACAGAAGGACTTGTTCCTGTATGTTATCACAGTTACATCATAAGTAGTTAATCATAAAACATATACCTCCACCCTTCCGCTTCCCGGAGAGATGTTTGTTCCTGTCGCCGCGATGTACTGAGAACCCAACTGGCTTTATAGAGTCAGACAGTATATCTCAAGACAGTATATCTCCACCTCCAACGCATGCGGTGACCTCACCTGGTTTAAATGATGTTTCTAGAGACAATATCTCTCTCATCGTCACTCAATGCATAGGTTTACCTCCACTGTATTCACATCCTACCATACCTTTGTCTGTACATTATGCCTTGAATCTATTCTATCGTGCCCAGAAACCTGCTCCTTTTACTCTCTGTTCTGAACGTACTAGAAAACCACTTCTTATAGCCTTTAGCCGTACCCTTATCCTACTCCTCCTCTGTTCCTCTGGTGACGTAGAGGTTAACCCAGGCCCTGCAGTGCCTAGCTCCACTCCCATTCCCCAGGCGCTCTCATTTGTTGACTTCTGTAACAGTAAAAGCCTTGGTTTCATGCATGTTAACATTAGAAGCCTCCTCCCTAAGTTTGTTTTATTCACTACTTTAGCACACTCTGCCAACCCGGATGTCCTAGCCATGTCTGAATCCTGGCTTAGGAGGACTACCAAAAACCCTGAAATTTCCATCCCTAACTATATAATTTTCCGACAAGATAGAACTGCCAAAGGGGGCGGAGTTGCAATCTACTGCAGAGATAGCCTGCAGAGTTCTGTCTTACTATCCAGGTCTGTGCCCAAACAATTTGAGCTTCTACTTTTAAAAATCCACCTTTCCAGAAACAAGTCTCTCACCGTTGCCGCTTGCTATAGACCACCTTCTGCCCCCAGCTATGCCCTGGACACTATATGTGAATTGATTGCCCCCCATCTATCTTCTGAGCTCGTGCTGTTAGGTGACCTAACCTGGGACATGCCTAATACACCGGCCATCCTACAATCTAAGCTTGATGCCCTCAATCCCACACAAATTATCAATGAACCTACCAGGTACAACCCCAAATCCGTAAACACGGGCACCCTCATAGATATCATCCTAACCAACCTGCCCTCCAAATACATCTCTGCTGTCTTCAACCAGGATATCAGCGATCACTGCCTCATTGCCTGTGTCCGTAATGGGTCTGCGGTCAAATGACCACCCCTCATCACTGTCAAACGCTCCCTAAAACACTTCAGCGAGCAGGCCTTTCTAATCGACCTGGCCCGGGTATCCTGGAAGGATATTGACCTCATTCCGACAGTAGAGGATGCCTGGTTATTCTTTAATAGTGCTTTCCTCACCATCTTAAATAAGCATGCCCCATTCAAAAAAATGTAGAACAAGGAACAGATTTAGCCCTTGGTTCACTCCAGACCTGACTTCCCTTGACCAGCACAAAAACATCCTGTGGCGTACTGCATTAGCATCGAATAGCCCCCGCAATATGCAACTTTTCAGGGAATTTAGGAACCAATATACACAGGCAGTTAGGAAAGCAAAGGCTAGCTTTTTCAAACAGAAATTTGCATCCTGTAGTACAAACTCCAAAAAGTTTTGGGACACTGTCAAGTCCATGGAGAATAAGGACACCTCCTCCCAGCTGCCCACTGCACTGAGGCTAGGAAACACTGTCACCACCGATGAATCCATGATAATTGAGAATTTCAATAAGCATTTTTCTACGGCTGGCCTTGCTTTCCACCTGGCTACCCCTACCCCGGTCAACAACCCTGCATCCCCCACAGCAACTTGCCCAAGCCCCCACCATTTCTCTTTCACCCAAATCCAGATAGCCGTTGTGAAAGAGCTGCAAAATCTGGACCCCTACAAATCAGCCGGGCTAGACAATATGGACCCTCTCTTTCTAAAATTATCCTTCGAAATTGTTGCAACCCCTATTACTAGCCTGTTCAACCTCTCTTTCATATCGTCTGAGATCCCCAAAGATTGGAAGGCTGCTGCGGTCATCCCCCTCTTCAAAGGGGGAGACACCCTAGACCCAAACTGCTACAGACCTATATCTATCCTACCCTGCCTTTCTAAGGTCTTCAAAAGCCAAGTTAACAAACAGATCACCGACCATTTCGAACCCAACCGTACCTTCTCCACTATGCAATCTGGTTTCCGAGCTGGTCATCGGTGCACCTCAGCCACGCTCAAGGTCCTAAACAATATCATAACTGCCATCGATAAGAGACAATACCGTGCAGCTGTATTCATCGACCTGGCCAAGGCTTTCGACTGTCAATCACCACATTCTTATCAGCAGACTCAACAACCTTGGTTTCTCTAATGACTGCCTCACCTGGTTCACCAACTATTTCTCAGACATAGTTCAGTGTCAAATCGGAGGGCCTGTTGTCCGGACCTCTGGCAGTCTCTATGGGGGTGCCACAGGGTTCAATTCTTGGGCCGACTCTTTTCTCTGTATACATCAATGATGTCGCTCTTGCTGCTGGTGATTCTCTGATCTACCTCTACGCAGACTACACCATTTTGTATACTTCTGGCCCTTCTTTGGACACTGTGCTAACTAAACTCCAGGCGAGCTTCAATTCCATACAATTCTCCTTCCGTGGCCTCCGACTGCTCTTAAATGCAAGTAAAACTAAATGCATGCTCTTCAACCAATCGCTGCCCACAACTGCCCGCACGTCCAGCACTCTGGACGGTTCTGACTTAGAATATGTAGACAACTACACATACCTAGGTGTCTGGTTAGACTGTAAACTCTCCTTCCAGACTCACATTAAGCATCTCCAATCCAAAATTAAAACTAAAATCGACTTCCTATTTCGCAACAATGCATCCTTCACTCATCCTGCCAAACATGCCCTCGTAAAACTGACTATACTAGCGATCCTTGACTTCGGCAATGTCATTAACATAATAGCCTCCAACACTCTACTCAGCAAATTGGATGTAGTCTATCACAGTGTCATCTGTTTTGTCACCAAAGCCCCATATACTACCCACCACTGCAACCTGTATGCTCTCGTTGGCTGGCCCTCGCTTCATACTCGTCGCCAAACCCACTGGCTCCAGGTCATCTATAAGTCATGGCTAGGTAAAGCCGTGCCTTATCTCAGCTCACTGGTCACCATAGCAGCACCCACCCGTAGCACGCGCTCCAGCAGGTGTATCTCACTGGTCACCCCCAAAGCCAATTCCTCCTTTGGCCGCCTTTCCTTCCAGTTCTCTGCTGCCAAAGACTGGACCAACTGCAAAAATCCCTGAAGTTGGAGACTCATATCTTCCTCACTAACTTTAAGCACCAGCTGTCAGAGCAGCTCACAGATCACTGCACCTGTACATAGCCCATCTGTAAATAGCCCATCCAACTACCTCATCCCCCATACTGTTATTTATTTGATTTATTTTGCTCCTTTGCACCCCAGTATCTCTACTTGCACACTCATCTTCTGCACACCTATCACTCCAGTGTTTAATTGCTATATTATAATTATTTCGCCACTATGGCCTATTTATTGCCTTACCTCCCTTATCCTACCTCATTTGCACACCCTTTTCTATTGTATTATTGACTGCATGTTCGTTTATTCCATGTGTAACTCTGCGTTGTTGTTTGTGTCGCACTGCTTAATTTTATCTTGACCAGGTCTCAGTTGTAAATGAGAACTTGTTCTCAACTAGCCTACCTGGTTAAATACAGGTTAAATCAATAATAAATAAATAATAAAGGTGAAAAAAAAGAGAGCCAACTCAATCATCAGGTTTGGAGACAACACAACAGTAGTGGGCTTGATTACCAACAACGACGAGACAGCGTACAGGGAGGAGGTGAGGGCACTCGGAGTGTGGTGTCAGAAAAACAACCTCTCACTCAACGTCAACAAAACAAAGGACTTCAGGAAACAGCAGAGGGAGAACTCCCCTATCCTAATCGAAGGGACAGCAGTGGAGAACGTGGCAAGTTTTCAGTTCCTCGGCGTACACGTCACAGACAAACTGAAATGTTCCACCCACAGACAGTGTGATGAAGGCGCAACAGTGCCTCTTAAACCTCAGGACGCTGAAGAAATGTGGCTTGTCACCCAAAACCCTGACAAACTTTTACAGATGCACAATCGAGAGCATCTTGTCGAGCTGTATCACAGCCTGGTACGGCAACTGCACCGCCCTCAACTGCAAGGCTCTCCAGAGGGTGGTGCGGTCTGCACAACACATCACCGGAGGCAAACTACCTGCCCTCCATGACACCTACAGCACCTGATGTCACAGGAAGGACAAAAAGATCATCAAGGACAACAACCACCCGAGCCACTGCCTGTTCACACCACTACCATCCAGAAGGCGAAGTCAGTAAAGGTGCATCAAAGCTGGGACTGAGACTGAAAAAACAGCTTCTATCTCAAGGTCATCAGACTGTTAAACAGCAATCACTAACTCAGAGAGGCTGCTGCCTACATTGAGACCCAATCACTGGCCACTTTAATAAATGGATCACTAGTCACTTTAAACAATGCCACTTTAAATAATGCCACTTTAATAATGTTTACATATCTTACATTACTAATTTCACATGTATATACTGTATTTTATACCATCTATTACACCTTGCCTATGCCGCTCGGCCATCGCTCATCCATATATTTATATGTACATATAATCCATATATTTATATGTACATTCACCCCTTTAGATTTATGTGTATTAGGTAGTTGTTGGGAAATTGTTACATTATCTGCTAACCATGTGTATGTGACCAATAAAATTTGATTTGATTTGATTTCTGGTCATAATGCTGGTAGTTCTGGTTACCGCCGCTCTAATATCCAATAGTTCTTCCCGGCTGTATGTAAAGACACAAAACATTTCCTGAGCTAATAACGTAAAAAATAGTACATTAACAAAAAAATACTGCAGAGATGCTTAAGAGCTAGCCGCGATGCTGCCATCTCCGTCGGCGCCATCATGAAAAAGGCAGCAGTCCCAACTTTTGCCAGGACCCTGAAGGACGTCACCCTCAACCACAGCCCCAGCACCTCACACAGGAGCAAGAGCTCAACGGACACCCCGCCCAGACCAGTGAGACACTCTCCCAAACCTGCGAGACCCTCTCCCGAAGGACCTGCACTGAGAGAACCCATGCCAAGAGGACCTACACCCAGACCACAGCATCACCAGCCACATCCCCACCCCAACCAGCTGAGACTCCCCCCCCAAACAAACCCCGGCCGCACCCTACATAGGTCCCCCAGATCAGACCTATGCCTCTTCTGCATTAGAACTGCATTATATTAAGAAATGCTATATATGGGGCGGCAGGTAGCCTAGCGGTTAGCGTTGGGCCAGTAACTAAAAGGCTGCTGGATCGAAATCCCCGAGCTGATAAGGTAAAAATCTGTTGTTCTGCCCCTGAACAAGGCAGTTAACCCACTGTTCCCCGGTAGGCCGTCATTGTAAATAAGAATTTGTTCTTAACTGGCTTGCCTAGTTAAAAAAAGGTTTAAAAAAAACAATTAATATGGAAGGAGTGTAGTGTAGAAACCTACCAAAAAACAATTAGGCAACAACAAATTCAATCCCTTTTAGACAACTTTCTGGACAAAAAGTGTCACTGTAAAAGTGAAGTTCTAAATTTACAATAGAAAACCTAAACAGTATATTTGACCTCTCAGCTTCCAACCTAAGAAAATGAACAACAATGACAAATGGTTAGATGAAGAATGTAAAAATCTAAGAAAGAAATTGAGAAACCTATCCAACCAAAAACATAGATACTATGGTGAATCACTAAAACAATACAGAAAAACACTACGGAAAAAGAATGAACAGCACGTCAGAAATCAGCTCAATGTAATTACAGATTCCATATAATCTAACCACTTCTGGGAAAATTGGAACACAATAAACAAACAACAACAGTGTTAACTATCCAAAATGGAGATTTGTGGATAAACCAGTTCTCTCTTTAACAAAGTACAAACAGCAAAAACATATACATAATCAAATATAAATCTTAGTAAAAAAAATAAAAAAAATAAAAAAACGATTAAAGATTACCAGAACCCACTGGATTCTCCAATTACATTGAATGACCTACAGGATAAAATACAAACCTTCCAGCACAAAAAGGCCTGTGGTGTTGATGGTATACTAAATGAAAATATAAACCGAGTGGTTTGAGCTCTGAATGCTTATTGGCTGACAGCCCTCGTATATCAGACCATATACCACGTGTATGACAAAACATTTATTTTTACTGCTCTAATTACGATGGTAACCAGTTATTAAATAGCATTAAGGCACCTCGGGAGTTTGTGATATGCACAACGCAACGCGGAGTATAAGAACAACCTTTAGCCGTGGTATATTGGGCCATATTCCACACCTCCTCGTGCCTTATTGCTTAATTATAAAATATATAGACCACAAATTACAATTGGCTATACTTAAACTCTTTAACATCTCCCCCAATATTTGGAACCAAAGACTGATCACCCCAATCCACAAAAGTGGAGACAAATGCGACCCCAATAACTACCGTGGGATATGCGTCAAAAGCAAACTTGGGAAAATCCTCTGAATTATCATTAACAGCAGACTCATACATTTCCTCAGTGAAAACAATTTACTGAGCAAATGTCAAATTGGCTTTTAACCAAATTATCGCACGACAGACAGCATATTCACCCTGCACACCTTAATTGACAAACAAACAAACCATAACCAAGGCAAAGTCCTCTCATGCTCTGTTGATTTAAAAAATACTTTTGACTCAATTTGGCACGAGGGTCTGCTATACAAATTGATGTAAAGCGTTGTTGGTGGAACAGCATACGGCATCATAAAATCCATGTACACAAACGGTTAAAATTGGCTAAAAACACACAAAAAAAATGTCCACATGGCCGTGGGGTGAGACAGGGATGCAGCTTGAGGCCCACTCATATATATCAATGAATTGGCAAGGGCACTAGATCAGTCTGCAGCACCCGGCCTCACCCTACTAGAATCTGAAGTCAAATGTCTACTCTTTGCTCATGATCTGGTGCTTCTGTCCCCAACCAAGGAGGGCCTACAGCAGCACCTAGATCTTCTGCACAGATTATGTCAGACCTGGGTCCTTACAATAAATCTCAGTAAGGCTAAAATAATGGTGTTCCAAAAAAGGTCCAGTTGCCAGGACCACAAATACAAATTGCATCTAAACACTGTTGCCCTAGAGTACAGAAAAAACGAAAAATACCTCAGCCTAAACATCAGCACCACAGGTAGCTTCCACAGAGCTGTGAACGATCTGAGAGACAAGGCAAGAAGGGCATTCTATGCCATCAAAAGGAACATAAAATTCAACATACCAATTAGGATCTGGCTAAAAATACTTTAATCAGTTATAGAACCCATTGCCATTTATGGTTGTGAGGTCTGGGGTCCGTTCACCAACCAAGAATTCACAAAATGGGACAAACACCAAATTGAGACTCTGCATGCAGAATTCTGCAAAAATAACCTCTGTGTACAACGTAAAACATCAAATAATACATGCAGAGCAGAATTAGGCAGATACCTGCAAATTATCAAAATCCAGAAAAGAGCGATTCAATTCTACAACCACTTAAAAGGAAGCGATTCCCAAACCTTTCATAACAAAGCCATCACCTACAGAGAGATGAACCTGGAGAAGAGTCCTCTAAGCAAGCTGGTCCTGAGGCTCTGTTCACAAACACAAACAGACCCCACAGAGCCCCAGGACAGCAACACAATTATATCCAAACAAAGAATTAACAAAAAAACTGAGCAAACTAGAATACTATTTGGCCCTAAACAGAGAGTACACAGTAGAAGAATACTTGACCACTGTGACTGACCCAAAATTAAGGAAAGCTTTGACTATGTACAGACTCAGTGAGCATGGCCTTGCTATTGAGAGAGGCCGCCGTAGGCAGACCTGGCTCTCAAGAGAATACAGGTTATAGGCACACTGCCCACAAAATGAGGAGGAAACTGAGCTGCACTTCCTAACCTCCTGCCAAATGTATGACCATATTAGAGACACATATTTCCCTCAGATTACACAGACCCACAAAGAATTCAAAAACAAATCCAATTTTGATAAACTCCCATATCTAGGTGAAATACCACAGTGTGCCATCACATATTACACCAGTAATATGTGTGATCTGTTACCACAAGAAAAGGGCAACAAGTGAAGAACAAACACCATTGTAAATACAACCCATATTTCTGTATTTATTTTCTATTTGCACATCATTACAACCCTGTATATTTACATAATATGACATCTGAAATGTCTCTATTCCTCTGGAACCTTTGTGAGTGCAATGTTTACTGTTTATCTTTGATTGTTAATTTCACTTTTGTTTATTATCTATTTCACTTGCTTTGGCAGTGTAAACATATGTTTCCCATGCCAATAAAGCCCTTTGAATTGAATTGAGAGAGAGAGTGGGGGATCAAAAAAGCCCAAACATCTGGCCTCTTCTATAACAAATGTCTCTCTCCTCTCTCCTGAGTTGCTGAGATGCATTTGGCTCGCTGAGGCTAAGGGCAGGAGCAACCCTCCTCCTCCTACCTCCATCCCTCCCAGCATCTGAGCGTTAAATCAGAACTGGCCCGTCTGTCTCTCCCCACATCTCCTCTCCAGCCCACTGGGACTGGCTCAATTCCAGGGATGTTAGAGGAAACAGAACTCTGAAACAACACAACTCCACAGCCATTTCCATCCAGGCCCAAACCGCTCACCAGAGAGGGATGTCTCCACTCCACCCAGCTAGCAGGCAACCATTTTCCTCATTAATTCGATAATGTGTTATTTTACAGCCAAGCTCACCCCTGTCGGGTTACCCCGTCCCTCCTCCCCTCATCCCTCCCATAGCCCTTAGCAACTGTCATTTATCGAGTGAGCACACAGTAGCCTCCCTGCACAAACACAATCCTACAACAAAGAGCCAGAGGGAGAGAAAGAGTGTGTGTGCGTGCATGTGTGTGTGTGTGTGTGTGTATACTAGCTTGTATACTAGAGTGTATACTAGCTTGAGGAGTTGATCTGATGGGAGGGAAGAGGCTCTGTAAAGCATCCTATAGATACAGTTTGCTCACAGCATTTTCACTCCATTGATTCCTATTATGACCCCAACCTTCTGGATACCGACCAACCACGGTACGGTACATAGAACCATGTCTCTCCTCTCTTCCTGGGGAAAGAAAAGACTACGTCAGGTGTTTTAGGCTTTGGTGTTTTGCCTTTTTCGAGATCGGTTCTATTTAGGTGTGGACGTGCACTGATTGGCGGCGTCCTCATTGGTCAGGATGTGTTGCACCTGTCGCCTCGTTAGTTTCACCTGTGCTGGCACAGCTGCTGTCTAGGAGCTGCAGGGCCAACGCTCCAGTTGATGAGAGATGTTGGAGGAGCTACACCGCTGTTTAGCACTCCCGCTTTCAGTTTGTGAATACAACACATTTTCTCGCGTCTCCCTATTTGGTTTGCTCCATATTATAGGTTGGTGTTTATTTTCATTTGTCTTCTCTTGGGCAAATTTGGTAGGCACTTATGGTGGGTGTCTTTTAGGACCCATATTTCCTGTTGCTTGCAAGAGAGGGAGGATGATGGAAAGGTTCCTACAGGGGGTAGAGTACACCCCGTAGACGTGCAGCTGCGAGAGGTAGAACTTAAGGCAGAATGGGAACAGAAATTAGAGTACGAGATACCTTTTGCTAGTTCCCCCTCCTGTTTGAGCGACAATTCTGTTTCTTGTTGCGGAACGTAACACAGAGCAAAGGAGAGTTCAGGACTTCCTAGAAACAGGTGAAAGCATCATTCACCCTTTATCATATATACATCCCTACTGTCTGTCACCCCTGACCGTGTAGCCACTGGGGCTAACGCCATTAAAGTCAACTAAACCTATTTCCTCCTTCGACCATGTATAGAAAGCGTGTCAACTACAGACATATAGCTGGCAAGAACTGATAGTTGGAGGGAGAGACCAGGAGAGAAGGCAGTGGTGGCTTGCAGGCATTGCTGACATTTGGCATTGATTCCCCACATTTTTATTGCCACCACTCTGAAAAGCCTATTGGACAATTACAGGGAGACCCCCATTGGTTCTGAGGGTCTGCCCGAGACTTTGATCTATCCTGGTTTTCCCCGTTGCTTCGTGGAAAAACGGGAGAGGTTCGGAAAGGTGCAGGAGCTGTAATTGGCTACGAGCAGACCAAACTCAAAGCAGCTGTTGGGAGAGGTGGGGGAGAATCTGGCAGAAGAGAGAATGCTTCATTAAACAACAAGAAAGTGCAATCTGGAAAATGTTTTTTCATCGGCGGCTGGGTGAATTACGGCTGATTTCTCAGACACCGCAAAGTGCAATCAAGTAGTAGAGATAGAGGACTCATCTTTATATATGTGCCGTTATAGTGTCTGTAACAGCATGGGAGGCACCATTGAGGCTATAACCCATAGGAATCCCCACCCAGTTGACCCAACTGACTACTTTAAAATGGTGGAAGCCCTCAATGGTGCTGCCTATGCCAAAATGGCTTTTGGGCCACTAGAGGCCTCTATCATTCTCTATGGTAACAGCCAATCTAAAACTGTATGGTCAACTACACATATGCTAACTACCAATCACAAAGTCCTTTGTTTCAGTGTGGCTGATTGAAGTTATGTGTACAGGTAGGTGTAGCTTTAACTCTGACCTATGATCACGTCCATCAAGTTTAACTATACACAACTGGCCCCAGAACAGTGCTAAAAGAATATCATCCACAGCCCCCAGGCCACACTATCACTGGTGGTATGTGTCTGATTCTCGGATTATAAGAACACTGTAATATATAGGACAACATGAAAGAGCCATAAAGAGAGCACTGAGGCATGAGCTATGTCAGATGAGGAACCAAATGATAACATTTTAATTCAGGGAATAGAAGGGGGTATTAGGGATTAAGTGGAGTGTTTGCATGACTAGACAGGTTTAGACAGGGGACTATAATCCAGAAAGTGGCACCAGACTATATAGGTTAGCCTCCCATCTAGTCTATACCACCACCCCCATTACGTGTTCTGCAACCCCATAAACTAGTCCTCTCCTCTCCTCCCCATCCCATCCCATCCCATCCCCCTCTAACGCTCCCACGGAGCAGGCCGTAATTAATGACCCATGGAGCTGACCTAGGCAATGATGCAGTTATGGCCTGTGGTAACTGGTGAGCATGGTGATGGATGCTAACACAGATTTGTTGTACTGTGCAGCTGACAAGGCCTGCGTCTGGGGCTTTGTCCAGAGAGAGAGACAATGTGGACACTTATCCAAAAGGGCGGGTAGGGACATGGGGTGAAGAAAAGTCACTGAAGTTTATGAGAGGGATTTTCAGATTTTTATACATTTTTAACAAGAGCTGTCTGTCATCATAGTTGCAACTGAGGGAAGTTTGTGGTTTGAGACTTGGCATGGAAACAAGCAAACACACATACACAAGCACACCCGGCCACACAGACATAAACAACACACAGAAACACACACGAAAAACACTTTAGAGAGGGTGACTATCCTTGGCACCCTGTGTGTGTGTGTGTGTGTGTGTGTGTGTGTGTGTGTGTGTGTGTGTGTGTGTGTGTGTGTGTGTGTGTGTGTGTGTGTGTGTGTGTGTGTGTGTGTGTGTGTGTGTGTGTGTGTGTGTGTGTGTGTGTGTGTGTGTGTGTGTGTGTGCGCCATTGGGCTGTGGCGTCTGTCCAGGGCGGGTGAGTTCCGTCTGCTGCTCTTCCCTAGTTTGGGGGTCACTGCCCAGATCTACCGCAGGCCGCAGTCAGGCATTTTGACTCTCACTGGGGGTCTGACTACAGCTTGGAGCCACTCCACCCCTCTGCCCCACAGCAACAGCTACACCCAGCCTAGCCAGCCAGCCAGCCAGCCAGCCAGCCAGCCAGCCTGCCTATCTACACTATAGCTGTATGCTTCAGCACAAGACAACCTGACCATCTAAAAACAGGCTGTAAACCATGTCTGACAATGACAGGATTTACAAGAGCAACTCACCAGGTGATATTCTGAACCAAACAACTCATCCTTTCAAGCACAATGCTTCAAGTCTGTATGACGCTCTCTCTCAACCAGAACAAAGGGTCCGTTTTCCTGTAGTAAATCGTTTTTTTTACAAAATGTTCCACCCGAGAATAGTCCCGGGTAACCCGGTATTTCCCACAAAGCCTGGAAGTGTTATTCTAAAGCATATAAATGTGTTGATTTGATTAGAGGTTTGATGGTCATGAAAATGATAGTCCGATGCTAACTGAGCCAGATGAGCCCTACATTTCGTTGTACTTATCGTCATCATTGTAATGGCTATGACATGCTTGAACAACATAGGACTAGAATAAGATGCAGACGGCTTTTGCTTCTCTTCACGAAGATTGAATGGTTATGGGTCTGAATCAGGGTTACCATTAGCCGGTAATAGCCAGGTTTTTGGCCGCATTTTTGTTGTTGTTGAAAAGCCGATAAATAAAATTGCTGCGTGTGTCTATATATTCGTTATGTATCTTATTTATCACACGCGCAGAGCACACCGATACAGAGCCTGTCAGACAGAGCTTTTATAAGACCAATCATTGCTCAACAATTCCAAAAATTATATGTTAAAAACTGTTTTTGGGCCATGATTAAACATAGCTATTTTTTATTTCTCAACTGGTAATTGAAGCGCCCTTCCCATTCGCCATTTAAATGCAGGCATTCATCAGCGTGTCACATACCACTTTGCAATGAGCTGGAGGCAGTATGCATTTTGAAAACATATACAGTGCCTTCAGATTCATACCCCTTGACTTATTCCACATTTAGTTGTGTTACAGCCTGTATTAAAAATGTATTAAGTATATATATTTGTTAAACCCATCTACACACAATACCCCATAATGACAAAGTAAAAACATGTTTTTAGACATTTTTGCAAATGTACTGAAAATGAAATACAGAAACATCTATTTTACATAAGTTTTCAATACTTTGTAGAAGCACCTTTGGCAGCCATTACAGCTGAGTCTTTCTGGGTAAATCTCTAAGAGCTTTACACACCTGGATTGTGCAACATTTGCCTATTATTCTTTTCAAAATTCTTCAAGCTTTGTCAAATTGGTTCTTGATCATTGCTAGACAACCATTTTCAGGTCTTGCCATTTTCAAGTAGTCATAAACTGTAACTCGGCCACTCATGAACATTCACTGCCTTCTTGGTAAGCAACAACTCCAGTGTAGATTTGGCTTTGTGTTTTAGATTATTGTCCTGTTGAAAGGTGAATTCATCTCCCAGTCATCTCCCTAGGATTTTGCCTGTGCTTAGCTCCATTCTGTTTATTTTTTTATCCTGAAAAACTCACCAGTCCTTAACAATTACAAGCATATCCATAACATGATACAGCCACCACTATGCTTGAAAATATGGAGAGTGGTACTCAGTAATGTGTTGTATTGGATTAGCCCAAAACATAACAATTTCTATTCAGGACAAAAATGTAATTGTTTTGCCATTTTTTTGCAGTTTTACTTTAGTGTCTTGTTGCAAACAGGATGCATCCTTTAGAATATTTTCATTCTGTACAGGCTTCCTTTTTTTCACTCTGTTATTTAGGTCAGTATTGTGGAGTAACTAAAATGTTGTTGATCCATCCTCAGTTGTCTCCTATCACAGCCATTAAATTCTCTAACGGTTTTAAAGTCACCATTGGCCTCTTGGGGAAATCCCTGAGCGGTGTCCTTCCTCTCCAGCAACTCAGAAGGACACTTGTATCTTTGTAGTGACTGGGTGTACTGATACACCATCCAAAGAGTAATTAATAACTTCACCATGCTCAAATGGATATTCAATAGCCATCTACCAATAGGTGCTTTTCTTTGCAAGGCATTGGAAAACCTCCCTGGTCTTTGTGCTTGAATCGGTGTTTGAAATTCACTGCTCAACTGAGGGACCTTACAGAAAATTGTATGTGTGTGGGGTACAGAGATGAGGTAGTCAGCAAATCCAACACAGCCCATCACTGCGTACCACTCTTAATATTTTCAAGCATCGTGGTGCCTGCATCATGTTATGGGTATGCTTGTCATCGGCAAGGACTAGGGAGTTTTTTAGGATAAAAAATAAATGGAACAGGGACCTCCCGAGTGGCGCAGCAGTCTAAGGCACTGCATCGCAGTGCTAGAGGCGTCACTACAGACCTGGATTCAATCCCAGGCTGTATTACAACTGGCCGTGACTGAGAGTCCCAAAGGGCGGCGCAAAATTGGTCCAGCATCGTCCGAGTTAGGGGAGGGCTTGGCCGGGGAGGCTTTACTTGGCTCATCAGTGACTCTAGTGACTCCTTGTGGCGGGCCAGGTGCCTGCAGGCTGACCTCGGTCGTCAGTGGAACGGTGTTTCCTCCAACACATTGGTTCGGCTGGCTTCTGGGTTAAGCAGGCGGTTTGGTTTCGGAGGACGCATGACTCAACCTTCACCTCCCAAGCCCGTTCGGGAGTTGCAGCAATGAGACAAGATCCTAGAGGAAAACTGGTTTAGAATTCAAGACACACTCTGCAGCAATACGCCATCTCATCTGGTTTGTGCTTAGTGGGACTATCATTTGTTTTTCAACAGGAAAATGACCCAACACACCTCCAGGCTGTGTAAGGTCTATTTGACCAAGAAGGAGAGTGATGGAATACTAAATCAGATGACCTGGCCTCCACAATCACCCAACCTCAACCTAATTGAGATGGTTTGGGATGAGTAGGACCCCAGAGGGAAGGAAAAGCAGCCAACAAGTGCTCAGCATATGTGGGAACTGCTTCAAGACAGTTGAAAAAGCATTCCAGGTGAAGCTGGTTGAGTGAATGCCAAGAGTGTGCAAAGCAGTCATCAAGGCAAAGGGTGGCTATTTTGAAGAATCTGAAATATAAAATATATTTTGATTTGTTTAACACTTTTTTGGTTACTACATGATTCCAAATGTGTTATTTCATAGTTTTGATGTCTTCACTATTATTCTACAATGTAGAAAATAATAAAAATAAAGAAAAACCCTTGAATGAGTAGGTGTTGTAAAACTTTTGACCGGTAGTGTATATAAGGTCCGACAGTTGATAGTGCATGTCAGAGCAAAAACCAAGCCATGAGGTTGAAGGAATTGTCCATAGAGCTCCGAGACAGGATTGTGTCGAAAATTCTGCAGCATTGAAGGTCCCCAACAACACAGTGGCCTTCATCATTCTTAAATGGAAGAGGTTTAGAACCACCAAGACTCTTTCTAGAGCTGGCCGCCCTGCCAAACTGAGCAATTGGGGGAGACAGGCCTTGGTCAAGGAGGTGACCAAGAACCCGATGGTCACTCTGACAGAGCTCTACAGTTCCTCTGTGGAGATGGGAGAACCTTCCAGAAGGACAACCAGCTTTGCTGCACTCCACCAATCAGGCCTTTATGGTAGAGTGGCCAGATGGAAGAAACTCTCCAAATACAGATGTGCCAAGCTTGCATACCACTGCTGGCTTGCTTCTGAAGCTAAGCAGGGTTGGTCCTGGTCAGTCCCTGGATGGGAGACCAGATGCTGCTGGAAGTGGTGTTGGAGGGCCAGTAGGAGGCACTCTTTCCTCTGGTCTAAAAAATATCCCAATGCCCCAGGGCAGTGATTGGGGACACTGCCCTGTGTAGGGTGCCGTCTTTCGGATGGGACGTTAAACGGGTGTCCTGACTCTCTGAGGTCATTAAAGATCCCATGGCACTTATCGTAAGAGTAGGGGTGTTAACCCCGGTGTCCTGGCTAAATTCCCAATCTGGCCCTCAAATCATCATGGTCACCTAATAATCCCCAGTTTACAATTGGCTCATTCATTCCCCTCCTCTCCCCTGTAACTATTCCCCAGGTCGTTGCTGCAAATGAGAACGTGTTCTCAGTCAACTTACCTGGTAAAATAACGGTAAAATAAAATAAATAAATAAATACCCAAGAAGACTCTAGGCTGTAATCACTGCTAAAGGTGCTTCAACAAAGTACTGAGTAAAGGGTCTGAATACTTATGTAAATGTGATATTTCAGTTTTATATTAAAAAAAAAATAAACATTTCTAAAACCATGTTTTTGCTTTGTCATTATGGGGTATTGTGTATAGTGACGAGAGGGGAAAAAATGATTTGATACGTTTCAGAATATGGCTGTAAAGTAACAAAATGTGGAAATAGGCAAGGGGTCTGAAAACTTTCCGAATGCTCATGGGATCAGAGACCATCAGCCTTCCATTGTCAATACCAGTGATAATAATTCATGTCATTTTGTGAAGTGGGGGGGACGGGACGGGACGGGACGGGGCGGGACGGGACGGGACGGGGGGGGGGGGGGGGGGGGGGGGGGGGGGGGGGTAGAAGCGACCAAGTAAAAAAAATCAGTCCTGTAGAACTAGCTGCAATTTAAAAAATAAAAACTTCTTTACAATAAAAAACAAGGTGACGTGTAAATTACTGTGTGTAAATTAAACGTGCATTCAGATATATTACTAGTCTTAATATTGCTGTACCATAGACTATGCTGCAGCAAATGTATCTGTCACAAGACAAAAAGTTACCAGCTGATGAGATGATACATGCATTGTGAACTGCATTCCATATGAGATGCGCTGTCTGTCCGCACCCTGAGCATTGATGATTGATCATGCAGATAGCAGAGAAAAGAAGCCCGTAGAGAAGACAGATTTAATATCATTTAACAGTTCAATTTCACGTCATGAGGTTCATAGAAATAATTTGTTATGTAATTCACCAGTTTCTCTCAGTTATTTATCCTGTGAAGCAAAAGTGGGTGTTGGCGGGAAATCTCTGTAACTCTCAGTAAACTAGTTCCCGCTATTAAACTCTAGTCCCAGGGCTCTATTAAGTAATTAACTAACTAACATTACTGAGAGGGAGATTCTTCCCCTTGTTCTCTGTAAAACAGAGAGAGAGCAGCCTCCTCACCCAGCTGGCTCTGTGGAGATATCCACTCCCCTCCTCCTCTCATTCCACCCCCTCCTCTACTCTCCTACACTATGGGCCTGTTGGTTTCACTCCAGCCCCTGTTCGCCTTCTGTGGTTACTAAGTCTTCCGCTGCCAAACTCACTCAACAGTGGAGGTTGAACTAATCTTTTAAGAGTCCCTGGCAGTTTCACACACACACACACACACACACACACACACACACACACACACACACACACACACACACACACACACACACACACACACACACACACTAATCTAGTGTGGAAAAGGGGTCATTGTGCCACACGGTAGTATGTGGGGTTGGCTGGAGGTAATGCTGAGAGACCGCGTTACTGTTTAGAAATGCCTGTTAAACCAATCATTCCTCTCCATCGTCCACCCACACGCGCAGTAGGGTTTGGTGTGATCCAGATTTTCATACCGTTTCTCTCCCGGGGTATACGGTATTACTGAGGCACTATTTCAATGTTTTTTTTTGGGGGGGGGGGGGGGGGGTAATCATTTCTGGGGAACGCACAAAACAATTTAGGCAACAAGGATCTTGTTCCAGGAGGGGATTGATGTCTCTGCTGTAACCAAGAAACTTGATCTTGGCATCTAGCCACTTAGCTAGCAAGTTAGCAAACCAAATGCATATCTGGAGTCCTGAGCTGGATATCATTTATTTGACACGTCTTAGATTTCTTATAGTTATACACAAACCCCCGCAGACCCCACGAGGCGGGGAGGCCCCCAACCCTCAAAACGATATCGAAAATTATAACGTAGGTATTTTGAGATACTCCAGTATATTGCCCAAGCCAAACACGCTGTCACACACACGCGCAGAAACCCTCCTGGCAGCCCAGTCACATTCATACAGACACTACTGCTGCTACAGTCCCCTGTAATTTCAGCTGATGGCTTCATCATACAGGATTTGCATTGGGAAGGAAAATCCCCTGACACACACCACTACATGGCTCATCTCTCACAAGCCTGGTATTGTGTTTCATGTCAGTGTGTTTGATGCCCGTGTACACACACACACGCACATGCACCTACACACCCTTGTATTTATTTGTATTTTTGCACTGTCTATGCACACTCACAGGATTCTACGCATACACGCACACTGACACACAAACACACACATAACATGCACACACATTTATACTGGCTCTACACACACGCACTCAAATACAATCTTCATTTACGCTGCTGCTACTCTGTTTATTATATATCCTGATGTCCAGTGGGAAGGAAAAGTATGTGAATCCTTCAGAAATACTGGGATTTCTGCATAAATTGGTCATAAAATTTAGACAAACACAGTCTGCTTAAACTAATAACACACTAACACACTCTTGAGGTCATGCCACAGCATCTCAATTGGGTTGAGGTCAGGACTGACTGGGCCAATCCAGAAGGCGTATTTTCTTCTGATCAAGCCAATCTGTTGTTGATTTACTTCTGTCTAATGGGTTGTTGTTCTGTTGCTTCACCTAACTTCTGTTGAGCTTAAATTGGTGGAGAGATAGCCTTACATTCTCCTGCAAAATGTCTTGATAAACTTGGGAATTCATTTTTCCATCGATGATAGCAAGCTGTCCAGGCCCTGAGGCAACAAAGCAGGCCAAACCATGATGCTCCCTCCATCATACTTTACAGTTGGGATGAGGTTTTAATGTTGGTGTGCTGTGCCTTTTGTTCTCCACACATAGTGTTGTGTGTTCCTTCCAAACAACACAACTTTATTTTCATCTATCCACATAATATTTTGCCAGTTGCGATGTGAAACATCCAGGTGCTCTTTTGCGAACTTCAGACCTGCAGCAATGTTTTTTTTGGACAGCAGTGGCTTCTTCCATGGTGTCCTCCCATGAACACCATTCTTGTTTAGTGTTTTACGTATTGTAGACTCGTCAACAGAGATGTTAGCATCTTCCAGAGATTTCTGTAAGTCTTTAGCTGACACTCTAGGATTCTTCTTAACCTCATTGATCATTCTGCGCTGTGCTCTTGCAGTCATCTTTGCAGGACGGCCACTCCTAGGGAGAGTAGCAACAGTGCTGAAATTTCTCCATTTATAGACAATTTGTCTTACCGTGGACTGACTTTTACAGATACTTTTGTAACCCTTTTCAGCTTTATGGAAGGCAATAATTCTTAATTTTAGGTCTTCTGAGATCTCTTTTGTTCGAGGCATTGTTCACATCAGCCAATGCTTCTTGTGAATAGCAAACTCAAATTTTGTGAGTGTTTTTCATGGGTCAGGGCAGCTCTAAACAAAATCTCCAATCTGGTCTCATTGATTCGACTCCAAGTAACTTTTGGAGAAGTAATTAGCCTAGGGGTTCACATACTTTTTCCCACCTACACTGTGAATGTTTAAATTATGTATTCAATATAGACAAGAAAAATACAATAATTAGTGTGTTATTAGTTTAAGCACACTGTGTTTGTCTATGGTTGTGACTTAGATGAAGATCAGATAAAATTTTATGTCAGATTTATGCAGAAATCCAGGTAATTCCAAAGGGTTCACATACTTTTCTTGCCACTGTATCTACCTCTATCGATCCAGTATCCCTGCACTTTATAAATATTCTTATTATCTTCTTATTCCTTATTTTTATTTCTCATGTGTTTTTGTTCTACCTTGTTATTTTTCGTACTACATTGATATGTATTACTGAATTGTTGAGTTTAGAGCTTGTGCACATGACACTAAAACTTGAAACACGCACGCACACACTATGGAGGTGATGAAATCGTCACGATTGAATCAGAGAGGTTGCTAAGGGACACAGAGCCACACAGCCTGGCACCATGGAGTCGTCCACTTCTACCAACATCATATCTCAACTAACATATTTATTCTATGACAGAGAAGAGAGAGGGGAGGGGGGTTAGTGAAAGAGAGCAAGAGAGAGAGGTTGTCCAACAGCAACATATGTCCAGAACAGGCTTGCAAATTTTCAGTAACTTCTTAAATTCCCTTGTTTTCCAGATATCCTGGTTGGATTATTACCCATTTATTCCGGGAATCCACCAATCTGTATTTCTGGAAAGTTCCTGGAATTTTGCAACCCTAGGCCCTAGTCGAACACACACACTCACTCTGGACCTATGTGGAAATAACCCTGGGGCTGGCCAGGAGTGTTCCCTGACCAAAATAACACCCTAGCAGGACCCGGGCATGGGAGGGGAGGGTGGGGTGGACAAAGTGTCTATTGAGGCTGAGCTTGGGTCAGGTCTGACCATTTTGGTACAACCAACCTCAAAGAAGAAAAAACATAGGTATGCAGTATGCACTGGTCCTGGACCAGCATTCCCCTCCCCAAACCTTCAAATGAATCATCGGAGTGCAAATAAAACAACTTGCCCTGGAGTCAAACAAAATACCTATACATCCTAGAGGCGGATGTGCTGTTTCACCTCTTTTACAGGTACACAGGCTACATTCAAATGAAATCAGCTGGCTCTCAACGTGTCTCTAGACGGGACTAAGACAAGGTTAACACATAGACTAAATGACACATAAGGCTAACACATAGACTAAATGACACATAAGGCTAACACATAGACTAAATGGCAATAAGATGGTTAATATACTGGCAATAAACATGTTAAATAATGAGAAAGATTGCCTAAACGATTCCACCCAATATGTAGGTTTTACCAGCTTACCCCCGACCCATGTGAAATAGGTCATAGAGATAATGATAGGAAGCTTAAGAGGCCATCGGTACACCAAAGAGGATCATTTGAATTGGACAAACCCAACATAGGCTGCCTAAAAGAATCCTTACATTTGAGCAGCCCTCTTTCTCTCCTTTTAAAACCCACCTACTTATGGCCAAGATTATGAGCTCTCTCTATCGCGCTTGAACTCTTCCATCCGCTTTCAGCTTGAAATTCTTCTCTCACTCTTAAGTTTCCATGTGGCTATCTCTGTCCCCTCTCTTTCGACGGCGTTTAAGTCAGTGTGTCCCAATTTTCCTGTTCCATATTTCAGAAATGTAAGTCTTTCCTTTCAGTGTCAATCGCTGTGGCTAGCCGTGGAAGAAAATATCCTTCCATTCTTGGCAAGTGAGATGAAGGTCTATTTCAGACTATGCATGTAGTACATGAGGAAGTGGGTCTGTCAGAAAGCTAACTGAACGTAAACAATACAATCATCTGTTCAGTGGCACTGCTTTACTGATGCTCCACTGACAAAGCTCTGTTTCAGCCCAAGCTTCTCCTGGTTACTTCTCCATTGAATGACGCTTGTATTTGAGAGCACTGAGAGGGAGATGTTTTGTCTTTCCTCTCTTTCGCATTGAAGAAGCAGCCATCTTGGATTGACCAGCATGAATACAGTTCCTCCTGAACAACACCCACTTCAACAGGCCAAAGGGACATGAACGAACAATTACTATTGTTGTTTACAGCAAGACCATCTACCATGGGGAGAGAGAGATCACGGAGTGGAGGAGAGGAAGAAGAGAGAAGTCCTAGCTAGCAGACGGCCTGAATCATCCACAGAGACAGTACCTTCTCTCTCCAGAACCAGAGCAGCCATTAGGAGAAAAGCCTTCTGCTAGAGGAACACTTCACTGTGAACACTCACTCCAGCTTTGGGATTGGAGGAATCAAAAAGCCCAGCTAGCTACAATACAAACAAACAGCCCAGCTAACTACAGTACGAACGAACAGCCCAGCTAGCTACAGTACGAACAAACAGCCCAGCTAACTACAGTACGAACAAACAGCCCAGCTAGCTACAGTACAAACAGCCCAGCTAGCTACAGTACAAACAGCCCAGCTAACTACAGTACGAACGAACAGCCCAGCTAACTACAGTACAAACAAACAGCCCAGCTAACTACAGTACGAACAAACAGCCCAGCTAACTACAGTACAAACAGCCCAGCTAGCTACAGTACAAACAAACAGCCCAGCTAGCTACAGTACAAACAGCCCAGCTAGCTACAGTACAAACAGCCCAGCTAGCTACAGTACAAACAAACAGCCCAGCTAGCTACAGTACGAACAAACAGCCCAGCTAACTACAGTACGAACAAACAGCCCAGCTAACTACAGTACGAACAAACAGCCCAGCAGTACGAACAAACAGCCCAGCTAACTACAGTATGAACAAACAGCCCAGCTAACTACAGTACGAACAAACAGCCCAGCTAACTACAGTACGAACAAACAGCCCAGCTAACTACAGTACGAACAAACAGCCCAGCTAACTACAGTACGAACAAACAGCCCAGCTAACTACAGTACGAACAAACAGCCCAGCTAACTACAGTACGAACAAACAGCCCAGCTAACTACAGTACGAACAAACAGCCCAGCTAACTACAGTACGAACAAACAGCCCAGCTAACTACAGTACGAACAAACAGCCCAGCAGTACGAACAAACAGCCCAGCTAACTACAGTATGAACAAACAGCCCAGCTAACTACAGTACGAACAAACAGCCCAGCTAACTACAGTACGAACAGCTCAGCTAACTACAGTACGAACAAACAGCCCAGCAGTACGAACAAACAGCTCAGCTAGCTACAGTACGAACAAACAGCTCAGCTAGCTACAGTACGAACAAACAGCCCAGCTAACTACAGTACGAACAAACAGCCCAGCAGTACGAACAAACAGCTCAGCTAACTACAGTACGAACAAACAGCCCAGCTAACTACAGTACGAACAAACAGCCCAGCAGTACGAACAAACAGCCCAGCTAACTACAGTACAAACAAACAGCCCAGCTAACTACAGTACGAACAAACAGCCCAGCAAACTACAGTACGAACAAACAGCCCAGCTAACTACAGTACGAACAAACAGCCCAGCTAACTACAGTACGAACAAACAGCCCAGCAGTACGAACAAACAGCTCAGCTAACTACAGTACGAACAAACAGCCCAGCTAACTACAGTACGAACAAACAGCCCAGCAGTACGAACAAACAGCCCAGCTAACTACAGTACAAACAAACAGCCCAGCTAACTACAGTACAAACAGCCCAGCTAGCTACAGTACGAACAAACAGCCCAGCTAGCTACAGTACGAACAAACAGCCCAGCTAACTACAGTACGAACAAACAGCCCAGCTAACTACAGTACAAACAAACAGCCCAGCTAGCTACAGTACAAACAAACAGCCCAGCTAGCTACAGTACGAACAAACAGCCCAGCTAGCTACAGTACAAACAAACAGCCCAGCTAGCTACAGTACGAACAAACAGCCCAGCTAACTACAGTACAAACAAACAGCCCAGCTAACTACAGTACGAACAAACAGCCCAGCAGTACGAACAAACAGCCCAGCTAACTACAGTACGAACAAACAGCCCAGCTAACTAGAGTACGAACAAACAGCCCAGCAGTACGAACAAACAGCCCAGCTAACTACAGTACGAACAAACAGCCCAGCTAACTACAGTACGAACAAACAGCCCAGCTAGCTACAGTACGAACAAACAGCCCAGCAGTACGAACAAACAGCCCTGCTAACTACAGTACAAACAAACAGCCCAGCTAACTACAGTACGAACAAACAGCCCAGCTAACTACAGTATGAACAAACAGCCCAGCTAACTACAGTACGAACAAACAGCCCAGCTAACTACAGTACGAACAAATAGCCCAGCTAGCTACAGTACAAACAAACAGCCCAGCTAGCTACAGTACGAACAAACATCCCAGCTAGCTACAGTACGAACAAACAGCCCAGCTAGCTACAGTACGAACAAACAGCCCAGTTAACTACAGTACGAACAAACAGCCCAGCTAACTACAGTACGAACAGCCCAGCTAACTACAGTACGAACAAACAGCCCAGCAGTACGAACAAACAGCCCAGCAGTACGAACAAACAGCCCAGCTAACTACAGTATGAACAAACAGCCCAGCTAACTACAGTACGAACAAACAGCCCAGCTAACTACAGTACGAACAAACAGCCCAGCTAACTACAGTACGAACAAACAGCCCAGCTAACTACAGTATGAACAAACAGCCCAGCTAACTACAGTACGAACAAACAGCCCAGCAGTACGAACAAACAGCCCAGCTAACTACAGTATGAACAAACAGCCCAGCTAACTACAGTACGAACAAACAGCCCAGCTAGCTACAGTACGAACAAACAGCCCAGCTAACTACAGTACGAACAAACAGCCCCGCTAACTACAGTACGAACAAACAGCCCAGCTAGCTACAGTACGAACAAACAGCCCAGCTAGCTACAGTACGAACAAACAGCCCAGCTAGCTACAGTACGAACAAACAGCCCAGCTAACTACAGTACGAACAAACAGCCCAGCTAACTACAGTACGAACAGCCCAGCTAACTACAGTACGAACAAACAGCCCAGCAGTACGAACAAACAGCTCAGCTAACTACAGTACGAACAAACATCCCAGCTAACTACAGTACGAACAAACAGCCCAGCAGTACGAACAAACAGCCCAGCTAACTACAGTACAAACAAACAGCCCAGCTAACTACAGTACAAACAGCCCAGCTAACTACAGTACAAACAAACAGCCCAGCTAACTACAGTACGAACAAACAGCCCAGCTAACTACAGTACGAACAAACAGCCCAGCAGTACGAACAAACAGCCCAGCTAACTACAGTACGAACAAACAGCCCAGCTAACTACAGTACGAACAGCCCAGCTAACTACAGTACGAACAAACAGCCCAGCTAACTACAGTACGAACAAACAGCTCAGCTAACTACAGTACGAACAAACAGCCCAGCTAACTACAGTACGAACAGCCCAGCTAACTACAGTACGAACAAACAGCCCAGCTAACTACAGTACGAACAAACAGCCCAGCAGTACGAACAAACAGCCCAGCTAACTACAGTACGAACAAACAGCCCAGCTAACTACAGTACGAACAGCCCAGCTAACTACAGTACGAACAAACAGCCCAGCTAACTACAGTACGAACAGCCCAGCTAACTACAGTACGAACAAACAGCCCAGCTAACTACAGTACGAACAGCCCAGCTAGCTACAGTACAAACAAACAGCCCAGCTAACTACAGTACGAACAAACAGCCCAGCTAACTACAGTACGAACAAACAGCCCAGCTAGCTACAGTACGAACAAACAGCCCAGCTAGCTACAGTACGAACAAACAGCCCAGCTAACTACAGTACGAACAAACAGCCCAGCTAACTACAGTATGAACAAACAGCCCAGCTAACTACAGTACAAACAAACAGCCCAGCTAACTACAGTACGAACAAACAGCCCAGCTAACTACAGTACGAACAAACAGCCCAGCTAACTACAGTACGAACAGCCCAGCTAACTACAGTACGAACAAACAGCCCAGCTAACTACAGTACGAACAGCCCAGCTAACTACAGTACGAACAAACAGCCCAGCTAACTACAGTACGAACAAACAGCCCAGCAGTACGAACAAACAGCCCAGCTAACTACAGTACGAACAAACAGCCCAGCTAACTACAGTACGAACAAACAGCCCAGCTAACTACAGTACGAACAAACAGCCCAGCTAACTACAGTACGAACAGCCCAGCTAACTACAGTACGAACAAACAGCCCAGCTAACTACAGTACGAACAGCCCAGCTAGCTACAGTACAAACAAACAGCCCAGCTAGCTACAGTACGAACAAACAGCCCAGCTAACTACAGTACGAACAAACAGCCCAGCTAACTACAGTACGAACAAACAGCCCAGCTAACTACAGTACGAACAAACAGCCCAGCTAACTACAGTACGAACAAACAGCCCAGCTAACTACAGTATGAACAAACAGCCCAGCTAACTACAGTACGAACAAACAGCCCAGCTAACTACAGTACGAACAAACAGCCCAGCTAACTACAGTACAAACAAACAGCATCCAGCACCTGGTCACAACACATGCATGTACGCTTTGGCACAAACACACACACGCACTGCTGACAGCGTATTAGCCCCAATATATGTGTGAGAGTATGTGTGTGTGTGTTTGTTTGTGTAAGTGTGTTTGTTTGTGCGTGTGTATTCTGTTACGCAACGGGAGAGCTCGTCCCATCTGTGCCTCTCTACAGACCCCCATCCCTGACCAGTGAAGTGAGAAACCCCAAATCAGCCATGCAATCTGCCTCAGCCGTACTCATCATCTTCACCATCAACCCCTTCCTCTTCCTCCCCATCATAATCATTACCCTCATCATTTTCCTCCTCCACCTCTTCCTCCACCTCATCACTTTCATCCCCATCCTCACTCACGACGGCTCAACCACTAACAGAAAACATCTCCTATTCTCCGTCCCCTGAAGCTTGATCAAACAGATTCCATACATTTTAAAATGCCGATTATCCCACAAATACATGAGTGCAACTCCGGCATCGTCTGTGGAACTGTACAGTGACTTCAGAAAGAATTCATACACCTTGACTTATTCCACATATTGTTGTCTTACAGCTTGAATTCAAAATGGATTATTTCAGATTTTTTTTTCTCACTCATCTACACACAATACCCCATAATGACAAAGTGGAAACATTTTATTTATTTGCGAATTTATTGAAAATGAAATACATAAATGCCTAATTTACATACAGTTGAAGTCAGAAGTTTACATACACTTAGGTTGGAGTCATTAAAACTCGTTTTTCAACCACTCCACAAATGTCTTGTTAACAAACTATAGTTTTGGCAAGTCAGTTAGGACATCTACTTTGTGCATGACACAAGTAATTTTCCCAACAATTGTTTACAGACAGATTATTTCACTTATAATTCACTGTATCACAATTCCAGTGGGTCAGATGTTTACATACACTAAGTTGACTGTGCCTTTAAACAGATTGGAAAATGTCTTTAGAAGCTTCTGATAGGCTAATTGACATCATTTGAGTCAATTGGAGGTGTACCTGTGAATGTATTTCAAGTCCTATCTTCAAACTCAGTGACTCTTTGCTTGATATCATGGGAAAATCAAAGGAAATCAGCCAAGACCTCAGAAAAAAAATTGTAGACAGCCGCAAGTCTGGTTCATCCTTGAGAGCAATTTCCAAAACGCCTGAAGGTACCACGTTCATCTGTACAAACAATAGTAGGCAAGTATAAACACCATGGGACCACGCAGCCGTCATACTGCTCAGGAAGGAGACGCGTTCTGTCTCCTAGAGATGAACGTACTTTGGTGCGAAAAGGGCAAATCAATCCCAGAACAACAGCAAAGGACCCTGTGAAGATGCTGGAGGAAACAGGTACAAAAGTATCTATATCCACAGTAAAACAAATCCTATATCGACATGACCTGAAAGGCCGATCAGCAAGGAAGAAGCCACTGCTCCAAAACCGCCATAAAAAAAGCCAGACTATGGTTTGCAACTGCACATGGAGACAAAGACTGCCCTTTTTGGAGAAATGTCCTCTGATCTGATGAAACAAAAAGTTGGCCATAATGAACATCATTATGTTTGGAGGAAAAAGGGGGAGGCTTGCAAGCCAAAGAACCCCATCCCAACTGTGAAGCACAAGGGTGGCAGCATCATGTTGTGGGGGTGCTTTGCTGCAGGAGGGACTGGTGCACTTCACAAAATAGATGGCATCATGAGGCAGGAAAATTATGTGGATATAATATATTGAAGCAACATCTCAAGACATCAGTGAGGAAGGTAAAGCTTGGTCGCAAATGGGTCTTCCAAATGGACATTGACCCCAAGCATACTTCCAGAATTGTGGCAAAATGGCTTAAGGACAACAAAGTCAAGGTATTGCAGTGGCCATCACAAAGCCCTGACCTCATCCTATAGAACATTTGTGGGCAGAACTGAAAAAGCGTGTGCGAGCAAGGAGGCCTACAAACCTGACTCAGTTACTCCAGCTCTGTCAGGAGGAATGGGCCAAAATTCACCCAACTTATTGTGGGAAGCTTGTGGAAGGCTACCCGAAACGTTTGACCCAAGTTAAACAATTTTAAGGCAATGCTCCAAATACTAATTGAGTGTATGTAAACTTCTGACCCACTGGGAATGTGATGAAATAAATAAAAGCTAAAATAAATAATTCTCTCTACTATTATTCTGACATTTCACATTCTTAAAATAAAGTGGTGATCCTAACTGACCTAAAACGGGGAATTTTTACTAGTATTAAATGTTAGGAATTGTGAAAAACTGAGCTTAAATGTATTTGGCTATGGTGTATGTAAACTTCCGACTTCAACTGTAAGTATTCACAACCCTGAGTCAATAGATGTTAGAATCCCCTTTGGCAGTGATTACAGCTGTGAGTATTTCTGGGTAAGTCTCTAAGAGTGTTGCACACCTGGATTGCACAATATTTGTACATTATTATTTTTGAAATGTTTCAATCCCTGTCAAGTTGGTTGTTGATCATTGCTAGACAGCCATTTTCAAGTCTTGCCATAGATTTTCAAGCCGATTTAAGTCAAAACTGTAACTAGGCCATTCAATGTCGTCTTGGTAAGCAACTCCAGTGTATATTTGGCCTTGTGTTTTCGGTTATTGTTCTGCTGAAAGGTGAATTTGTCTTCCAGTGTCTGTTGGAAAACAGACTGAACCAGTTTTACCTCTAGGATTTTGTCTGTGCTTAGCTCTATTCTGTTTATTTCTATCATAAAAAACACTGGTCCTTGCCAATGATAAGCATACCCATAACATGATGCAGCCACCACCATGCTTGAAAATAGTAAGAGTGGTACTCAGTGATGTGTTGGATTTGCCCCAAACATAACGCTTTGTATTGAGGACATATTTCTTTGCCAAATGTTTTGCAGTTTTACTTTAGTCATGCCCTGATCTGTTTCACCTACAATTGTCTCCACCCCCTCCAGGTGTCGCTTATTTTCCCCAGTGTATTTATCCCTGTGTTTCCTGTCTCTCTGTACCAGTTCGTCTTGTATGTTTCCAAGTCAACCAGTGTTTTTCCCGATCTCCTGCTTTTTGCATTCTCCTTTTTCTAGTCCTCACAGTTTTGACCCTTGCCTGTTTCTAGACTTTGTACCCGACTGCCTGACCATTCTGCCTGCCTTGACCATGAGCCTGTCTGCCACTCTGTACCTCATGGACTCTGATCTGGATTTGACCTTTTTGCCTGTCCACGACCATTCTCTTGACTACCCCTTTGGATTATTAAATATTGTAAGACTCCAACCATCTGCCTCCTGTGTCTGCATGTGGGTCTCGCCTTGTGCCTTGATACTATCATTAAGATAGTATTGTGGAGTAACTACAATGTTGATCCATCCTCAGTTTTCTCCTATCACAGCCATTAAACTCTGTAACTGCAAAGTCACCATTGGCCTCATGGTAAAATCCCTGAGAGGTTTCCTTCCTCTCCAGCAACTGAGTTAGGAAGGACACCTGTATCTTTGTAGTGACTGGTTGTATTGATAGACCAACCAAAGTGTAATTAAGAACCTCACCATGCTCAAAGTAATTTTTTACCCATCTACCAATAGGTGCCCTTCTTTGCAAGGCATTGGAAACCTTCCTGGTCTTTGTGGTTGAACCTGTGTTTGAAATTCACTGCTTGACTGAGGGACCTTACAGATAATTGTATGTGTGGGGTACAGAGATGAGGTAGTCATTTTAAAATCATGTTAAACACTTATTGCACACAGAGTGAGTCCATGCAACTTATTATGTGACTTGTTAAGCAAATTTGTACTCCTGAACTTATTTAGGCTTGCCATAACAAAAGGGTTGAATACTTATTGACCCAAGACATTCCCGCTTTTAATTATTAATTAATTTGTAAAAGTTTCTAAAAACATAAATCCACTTTGACATTATGGGGTATTGTGTGTAAGTCGGTGACACAACAGCTCTATATAATACATTTTAAATTCAGGCTGTAACACAACAAAATATGTAAAAAGTCAAGGTGTGAATACTTTCTGAAGGCACTGTAAGTGACCCCGCTCTGCCATTAACACCCATTTGCATTTAACGAGGCAAGTCAGTTAAGAACAAGAAAGACATTTCTACAAAATAAAAAAAACTGAAATACCTTATTTACATAAGTATTCAGACCCTTTGCTATGAGACTCGAAATTGAACTCAGGTGCCATGTGTTTCCATTGATCATCCTTGAGATGCTTCTACAACTTCATTGGAGTCCACCTATGGTAAATTCAATTGATTGGACATGATTTGGAAAGGCACACACCTGTCTATATAAGGTCTGAATACTTTCCGAATGCACTGCACTTTGAAAAAACGACTAAAATTGTGATTTTGTCAGACAACATAGGCAGCAGCTCTATAGAGATGAGATGATGACTTGGAATGAAATTAAGTCATCAAAAAAAACAAATATAATATAAACAACTGAAATATTGAATTAAAGTAAAGTGATGTGAATAAATGATTGTTAATAAGCGGTAAATGGTTAGTCACTACCATCATGGGACTTTTATTAATTGTTTTATTCTGTGTTACAGCATTCAACCCACAAAATGCATAAAGCATTTCATATAAAAAAAGAATAATATGAACCGAAATCCGTGATTATTTATTAGTAATCGAACTAAAACCTGAACTGACCTCAAAAAGCACTAATCGCTCATAACTAGGTATGAAATGGCAGGAATCAACAAATTCTCAGTAGGAGGAGCCTAGTATGCAGATATTTGTTCCTTACTGCATTCGTTTTTACTAAAAAGTACATTCTAAATAGTATGTAGTACGCTTAGTACACAGTATGCAGTTTAAGTAGGTAGTAGGCAAGCCAGATTTGGCGCCACACCCTATGTACAGGGGTTAGTGTGCATCTGCTGCCCCCCCCCCCCGCCCGCCCGCCATCAGAGAAGACAGTCTTATCTGCCTCTCTGCACACACACACACAGGGCTCATCCTGGCACAGTAAAGGGCGTCCGCTGCCAATGGCCCGCAGCTCTGTCTGCTCCGCCAGGGCTGCGGCGGGAGGGCAGGCGCTAAAACGCCACTCACTTCGTCAGCAGAAAGCCCAGGGACACCGGGCCAGAAGGAGACAACGCTGCAGCTAGCGCCAAGCATAGCGCCCACGCCTCTAGCTCCAAGCCAAACGGCTAACCGCTAACCTGCTCTGTTAGCTGGGCAGTAACTGGGCCTCGAGGCTACAAACAGGTTAAAGATACTGAAGCTGATTGCTTGGGAGAGAGGGGGAAAATATAGCTTTCTTTGTCTAGTATTCCAGTAAAAGCTTCTAGAAAAAATCTAGTTGGGTTTCAGAAATATTCGTGGGCTGAGTCAGAAGCCTCTCTCCCTGCTTTCTAATGGTACCCTATTCCCTAATACAGTGCTCTACTTTCGACTAGCGTTCTATGAGCCCTGGTCAAATGTAGTGCATTACATAGGGAATAGGGTGCCATTTAGGATGCATCCTCTGTCTCCCCTGGCTGGCTGAGGCTCGCAGACACACACATCTACTCTGTGAGGCTCATGTAGCCCTCTAATAGCCCCTCACAATGAACGTACCTGCTCAGAGACAAGGGAGGGAGGAGACAAGAGTGTCAAAATTCACCGAGAGAGAAGAGTGAATGAGGGGAAAAGCTGCTCACACAGACAAAAGAAAACAACGCTGACAATTCATTGTGCAGCTATTTTTAGGAGGAGCCCATGTCTCACAAGGCTTAGTGGCTCTATGACTGTGTAATGAACAGGCAATGAAGAGAGCACTCAGTGCAGGCAATTAGTCGGGTTTCTATGGGTCGTCTCAGTCAAGAGGTCAAACCTGACATTTTAGCCAAGGAACATGTCAAGTACCAGAAACTACACCTGAGAATCAACGGCACCAATGCAAGGACCTGCAGTTGTGAGATTTAAGTCAAATAAAAAAATGGAAACCGTTGGATTTGATTTAGATGCTCTAAATCCTACCAGTGTGGATGATGAGGCTCTAAGCCCATCCTCACTCCTTCCTTACTTGGCAGTCAATCAACCCTGCCAGGCAACAGTCAGCATGCGACTGCCTCTTCAACCTCCAGACAGGAACGGAGTAGCAACTAGAGCTAAGATTAGAGAGGGCGGCGGCCACTCACCCAGGTCTCCATGGAAACTGCTGTCATGGGGGGCTCTGCTGGTCGGCGTGGTGTCCGGGTCGAGCGGGGGCCAGATCTGGCCGGTCTTACGGACGCTCACGATGGTGGCTTCGGACATAACCACGTGGCCCTGCTGGCGGTGGGGACGCTTCTGGGACTGTGGAGTGGGGGGGCTGCTGCTGTCAATAGAGTGCTGGGAGTTCTGTGAGTTCTGTGAGGGCGAGCGGCTCTTCTCCCTGAAAGGCCGTCGGAAGGCCGTGGTGGGGCTGGGCGACACGTGGCTGGACTGGCCAGACGAGAAGTCCTCCTCGCTGGACGTCAGGTTCTCATTGGAGCTGCAGTCTGGTGTGTAGCCGCCGCCTCCGCCCCCCACGTCCTCAAAGCTCCCGGGAGAGTAGGAGCGCCCGGGCCAGGTCAGGTGGTGCTCGTCTCCAACGTGGTCCCTCATGGTGACGCCCCCTTTCCCATCCCCCCCGCCCTCGCCCATCATCACCCCGCCCACGTAGACGCTGGTGTAAGGCTGGAAGTCAGAGGGTTGCCATGGGGGTGGAGGGGGCTGTTTTCCCCCGTTGGTCTTGGGGTGGCGTGGGTTGGGATCCCCGTCCTCATACTCAGCATCGTACCCACAGGTGCTCTCGGTAGAGCGTCCCCTGTAGACCGGCCGGGTGCGGAGCTCGCCTGCCACAGTGGCCAGGTTGCCGGGCAGAGAGTGCAGGGACCTCTTGCGCTCCATCTGCATGGCTTGGCTGCCAAGGGTGCTGATCTTGTCAGAGACGTCTCGGTCGTTCACCCTGACCAGGCCCCTGTCATGGTGAAACTCCATGTTGGTGTAGAAGGGCTGCTGCTGCTGCTTCTCCTGGCTCTTTCCTCCATCCCCGGCAGAGTGAGAGTTGGCCCGTTTGATCCTCTCAAAGTTGGACCTCAGCGCTGCCACCCCCAGCCCCATGCCAAGCTTGTCATTGGGGTCAGACGCTAGGTCCTTGTTTGAGGGTGGGTTTGGGCGGCGAGGGGAGATACCCCCTTTCTGTTTGGAGGGCGAGAGGCCGTCTGTCTCGCAGGGCTCTGCCTGCTGGGGCACCTCGAAGGCAGACTGGAGCTCCAGCTCGTCACCGTGGGAGGCTGACTTCCGGGCTGTAGGGGGTCTCTGTTTGGATCTGGCCTCCCCCACCGACTGGAACCGGCTCCGCTCTCCTTGTTCCTGTACGTGTGGCTGCTGAGACTCAGCGCCCAGCCCTGCCTGGTCCCCTCCCTCATTCATCTGGGCCTTCCTGAAACCCCAGCGCTGGCGGTCATAGCTCTTCCTCTCCTTAGCCAGCAGCGTCTGCAGGTAGATCATACGGAAGCGCTCCTTGTTCACCTCCATCTCCAGCCGCCGGATGGAGGCTTTGCACTTCTCCAGCTCCTGCTCAATGCCCCCCACCGACCTGAGCTCCATCTTTGGGGGGTCTGACTCTGGAAACTGAGCTTTCCACGCTTCAATAAATCCCACCGGCTCCACCATTGTTGACATTTACTGTATAGCAATACAGATCTGACCCGGTTGATGTCACCAGTAACCGTATTTCTCGCCTATCATCCAGTTTCCAACAGGGGAAAAATCGGAATGTACCTAGAGAATCTACAATAGAAAAAACCCATTCATTTTAATGGTATGATAAAGCGGTTCAAAAACGGACAATTTAACTGTTGTCACGTCTTTACCGATTTCGCAGACAAAATATATTGTATTGTCAACAATAGAAATATTTCCAGTCAAACGCCTGTTCTGCATTATTCCTGAAAGGCCACTTGCAGAATGAGAAAAAAAAATCTGTCTCGACACAATGACAGCATCTGTCCTCCTGAGCGGATGATCAGGATCTAGAGCGGATCTGGATCTTCCGTGTGATTAGAAAGTGATAACGGATCTGCAACTACTTACTTTACATTTTCTTATTCAATTCACTTTATTCCATCATTGATGATCGTCGTTCATTCACATGACAACATCCCTGTTCCATTATCGCCTCCAGTTGTTCCTAGCCCTTTGTACCAGCAGCGACCAAGGAGAATGGCATAAAAATAGAAACCCGAGAATGATATAATTTCCCACGACAAATTAATTTACTCCTGTTGCTATTCGAAATCGATAATTAATTATAATTTGTTTTGTCTTGTTACCCCATGTTTTCGCGGTTTCGTGTCAATGTACAGTTTATGCAGACATTCCCTGTTCCTCTCCTGTGGTTGTGCTTCGTGTTCCCATCTCAATCTCGCACTGGAGACTGAGACTGCAGGAAAGGGAGGGACCAGACGCAAAATGATTGACAGTGGCCACACTCGGTTTCGGTTCAATTAAAGAGACAGGGCATGGATGTATTCAACAGTATACCACAGAACAATTATTATTCCATTTTCAGATAATAATTCATTATTCCGGAGGTGGTTAATTTATTGATATTTCAGTCAATCCTATAAGCATAATATATAGTCGAGACTGATGGATGTAGTCTATATTCTATGCATTGCAGCTTGGATGGTAGAAAGAGGTATTAAAATATATTATTGTGTTCTCTCTTCATATGGACTAAGAAATGGCAATTATAATATGCTACAGTGATTGAAATCAACCTGCCGTGCAGGTGTGATACTTGTGGGAGCGTCGGAATTCCTGAAATGACACCAGACTGCAACCCTGTGGCTGTTCACCTAAAGTGCATACAGTAGTAGGCTAATGATTATACTCACTTCAAATCCACAATATACACCGAACAAAAATATAAACACAACATGTAAAGGGTTGGTCCCATGTTTCATGAGCTGAAATAAAATATCCAAGACAATTACCATGTTCAGCCTGTTTGTAAATTATTTTGGCATTAAATACGTGTCACATATCAGTTGACAAACAATGTAAAAAAAGAATATATTGACTTAATAAAGCCTCATACAAACATGATTTCGCTTTGCTTTCTTGAGTAAGGCTGAAACACCTGCATTTTGGAGCTGCCTAGCTCAGCGCTTTCTGTGGTGGAGTGGCAGCCAGCGGAAATACAGAGTGTAGGGGGTGGTAATCTTCTCTAGTTGTGCCGTGACTGGCTCAGTGTTCGGTCACTCATGGGGACACTATGTCACCGCAAAATCTACAGAGCCATAGATTTACGTTAGAAGTGCCCATCTCAGGAAGGTTCAAGGTCATTGGCCACAGATAAAATTATGTTAAATCACATTATATCTCCTGTTGCTTTGGTTGGACTGATCATGTCAACATCATACTTTCAAAATCTTAGCTAGCAAGCTAGACAAGCAATCATCCTCATGAGTTAAGTCGACAATCTACTGGCAAATCCTTTTCAATCCTAGTCACATGAAGATAAATTATAGATAAAACATATCGGTGCTCATCAGCCATTGGACATAAACATTACACAACAAGTTGGAAATCGCAAATTCAACAATAAGTGGTTTGGAAGGAATCAGTGGCTAACTGCAAGCGTTGCAAAGCAATCACTAGCCTGCTATTCGGTGGAGAGGGTGTGTGGTCCAAGTCTCGGTTTAAGGGTCTCTTTTCAAAGATTAAAAAGATAAACATTCACAGGCAACACCATGGGCCAGAAAAGGTTGAATACATTGGTCATGCTGTCAATACAGCATTACTTCTTCCGAGTTCAAAAGAACTGGAAATTTAGAACTGGGAAATCTCAGACTTTAGTGAGTTCAAGATAACTGGAAACTAGCTCTGACAGGGAAAATACGTTTTGAATGGTCATCCAACTCGGAATTCCAAGTCGGGAACTCGGGCCTCTTTCTAGAGTTCCGACATGAAGATCACTGACATCATGATTCAACCGTGTTTTTTTCCAGGTTCCCAGTTGTCTTGAAAGCACCATAAATCCAGAGAATGCCAGACATTGATGACAAAGTTTCATGACAAAATTTGCCCACAAGAAGTGCCGGGCCACCTTCCTGTTCAGCACAACAAGGTGAGTCCAAAAATATATTGTATGTTGCTGCATACATTTTGTAATATGCCAGGGCGATATCTATACTGTAGCTAAGAAAGTAATACTAAGTGTATGTTGTGTAGTAAGCTATTAGTAGCCCATGTGCTTACTGTTCTGACTTGGTGGTGCACATGTAGCCTATAGCCTGTTTTAGAGAAATGTCATCATCGAATATTGTAAGAGCTTTCACTGTCTGCTTATATACCCCCTTTATTTATCCTACGGTTCTGACTTGGTGTACAGCAAAAATAATGTAAGAATGGCCCATGTTCTGAATTCTGTCGATGTACATTTCAAAAGTGCAGAAAACAAATCGTTTTTTTGACTACATTTGTCTTAGCTCACTCATTGTCAATAGAAATGATCCGCTCATCGTTCCCTTATGCCATAGTTTTTACATTTGTTTAAGCAAGTCAACCATATCAGCTATGGTTTTTTAAAAGGCAGTAAATGAGGCTGAATGAATTGTTTTGCTGCCAGACAAGGCTCAGCTGATAGACAGGTGTAGCAGTGGTAAGGATTCACTCTATGGTGCTGAAAATAAAACTCTGCTGTTGGGACAGCTTTATGTAGGACCTAACAGTTTGTGGGCACCGTTCGTCACCGTTATAAAGTGCAATTAACGTATTGTTTAGTGTTGTGGCTTTGCTGGCATGCATATACATTATATATTTTTTTGCCCCACCAAGATTTGCATGCTAAAATCAGCACTGATCATTACATGTAAAATAAAAGGCCACTCTAGTGTGCAGTTTTGTCACAAAACACAATGCCACAGATGTCTGAAGTTTTGAGGAAGCGCACAGTTGGCATGCGCACTGCAGGAATGTCCACCAGAGCTGTTGCCATAGAATGTACATTTTTCTACCGTAAGTCCCTTCCAACTTCGAGAGAATTTGGCAGTACTTCCAACCGGCCTCACAACCACAGACCACGTGTATGGTGTGTTGGTGAGCGGTTTGCTGATGTCAACGTTGTGAACAGAGTGCCCAATGGTGGAGGCGGGGTTATGGTATGGGCAGGCATAAGCCACGGACAACAAACACAATTGCATTTTATTGATGGCAATTAGAACTCACAGAGATACTGCGACCAGATCCTGAGGCCCATTGTCGTGCCATTCATCTGCCGCCATCACTTCAGGTTTCAGCATGATAATACACGACCCCATGTCTCAAGGATCTGTACACAATTCCTGGAAGCTGAAAATGTCCCAGTTCTTCCATGGCCTGCATACTCACCAGACATGTCACCTATTGAGCATGTTTTGGATGCTCTGGTTTAACTTCTACAACATTGTGTTACAGCTCCTGCCAATATTCAGCAACTTCGCAGCCATTGAAGAGTGGGACAACATTCCACAGGCCTGATCAACCCCATGCAAAATTAATTTGTTGCGCTGCATGAGGAAAATGGTCACACCAGATACTGACTGGTTTTCTGATCCACGCCCCTACCTTAAGGTATCTGTGACCAACAGATGCATATCTGTATTCCTTGTCACGTGAAATCCATAGATTCTTAATTTATTTAAATTGACTGATTTTCTTATATGAACTGTAACTCAGTATAAAAAAATGTAGCATGTTGCATTTATATTTAAGGTAAACATAGGAGTACAGTAGTACTGAAGTAACTTTCTATTCTATTCTATTTCTTGAGTTCAATCATCAATCAATCAATTTTATTTTATATAGCCCTTCGTACATCAGATAATATCTCGAAGTGCTGTACAGAAACCCAGCCTAAAACCCCAAACAGCTAGAATGCAGGTGTAGAAGCACGGTGGCTAGGAAAAACTCCCTAGAAAGGCCAAAACCTAGGAAGAAACCTAGAGAGGAACCAGGCTATGAGGGGTGGCCAGTCCTCTTCTGGCTGTGCCGGGTGGAGATTATAACAGAACTATGCCAAGATGTTCAAAAATGTTCATAAGTGACAAGGATGGTCAAATAATAATCATGAATAATTTTCAGTTGGCTTTTCATAGCTGATCATTAAGAGTTGAAAAACAACAGGTCTGGGACAGGTGGCGGTTCCATAACCGCAGGCAGAACAGCTGAAACTGGAATAATGGAGTTGGGCTCTGGGATGGTGCAATTGTTGAGAGGGTGAGCTTATGGTTGTGTGGGGGTAAGGGCTGAATGTGTGTGGGTGTATGTGTGTATCCCACAACTGTTGCGAAGGAAGAAGTAAAAGATGTTAGGGACTATAGAGGATGATTCACAGCAATATGTAATAAAAATCGAGGTGAGGGCGATGGAAATGCATTTGGCAATGGATCTGCTTCGGTTCGGTGGATGGTGCTGTGTGCACTTTTCGAAGGATGGATCCCAGTCGGTCCGGGGCTGTGCGATGCGGGGGGTCGGGGGTGGTCTGCCGGGCATTGGGATGACAACCCAACTCGAGATGGGGGTTTTTGGCGGGTGGAATAGTGGGCACCAATTGGAGGTTTGCTTAGTGGAGATGCAAATGTCATGGTACAACTATATAGACACTCAATCATTATGTTACTTTTTAATAGGACGTTTACAAACATATATTTTGATAAAATTAATTGAAAGGTGTGTCTCATTATGGTAATTGGTGATATAAGTATAGCCAGTTACTATTGTAATGGCTTAGCAGATAATAAGAAAAGACGATCAGTATTTACCTGGCTAAAAGAGAAGGATTATAATATCTACTGTTTACAGGAAACCCATGACAGTTTTAGATGAAGTTTTGTGGAAAAAGAACTGGGGGGGCAAAATATATTTCTCCCATGGGCAAAGAAATTCAAAAGGGGTGATGGTTTTAATTAATAATAACTTTGATCCAAATGTGCAACTTGTCCAAACAGATCCTCAAGGTAGATGGATTATTTTAAATATGTTATTGGACAATAAACATATATGGCTTATTAACCTATACGGTCCGAATAATGATGATCCAAGCTTCTTTGACAATATATATAAGAATGTATCAACTCTACAAGCAACACTAGACTCTATTATTATAGTGGGAGATTTTAATACGGTCTTAAATACCTCTATGGACCGGAAAGGAAATCACACTACAAACTATCACCCTCAGGCACTTAAGGAAATCAGGAATGTCATGGATGTATTGGAATTAGTGGATATATGGAGACTTAAATACCCTGACCTAGTGAGATATACATGGCGGAGGCTTAATCAAGCTAGTCGCCTTGACTACTTTCTTATATCATTCTCTCTGGCACCAAAAGTTAAAAAGTGTTTGATAGGGGACAGAATGCGGTCGAACCATCACATAATTGGCATATACACTGCTCAAAAAAATAAAGGGAACACTTAAACAACACAATGTAACTCCAAGTCAATCACACTTCTGTGAAATCAAACTGTCCACTTAGGAAGCAACACTGATTGACAATAAATTTCACATGCTGTTGTGCAAATGGAATAGACAAAAGGTGGAAATTATAGGCAATTAGCAAGACACCCCCCAAAACAGGAGTGATTCTGCAGGTGGTGACCACAGACCACTTCTATGCTTCCTGGCTGATGTTTTGGTCACTTTTGAATACTGGCGGTGCTCTCACTCTAGTGGTAGCATGAGACGGAGTCTACAACCCACACAAGTGGCTCAGGTAGTGCAGTTCATCCAGGATGGCACATCAATGCGAGCTGTGGCAAAAAGGTTTGCTGTGTCTGTCAGCGTAGTGTTCAGAGCATGGAGGCGCTACCAGGAGACAGGCCAGTACATCAGGAGACGTGGAGGAGGCCGTAGGAGGGCAACAACCCAGCAGCAGGACCGCTACCTCCGCCTTTGTGCAAGGAGGTGCACTGCCAGAGCCCTGCAAAATGACCTCCAGCAGGCCACAAATGTGCAAACAAGAGAGAACTATTATAAAGTAGACTGTGTCTGTTAAAATGTGTTTAAGATGTATAAATTGAAGGTAAAAACAGAAATGTTTATCAGTTTACTCCAATTGGGGGATCGGTGGTAGGGTTTGCGGGGAATAATAATAAAGGTATACTCTTTAAAAAAAGTATGTATGTCTATGTAGGTATGTGTATGTATATATGTGTATATGTATGCATACGTGAATGGATATATATATTTACCCCAAAAAATATGGGGGATTGGAAATGATGCAGACAATTACATTGGAAGCAACATTCTTTCCGCAATATTAAGCTGATCCACCCCCCCCCCCCAAAAAAAATAATAATAAAAAAAAATAAAAAAAACTTTCTATTCCCAATTTAATTTTGTATTTTTCCATAATAGCTGATATGTGAACAATAATACATCCATCCATTCATCAAGACACATAGCCTGATCGCAGATTTGGCAAACAATGAGTGAAAGCAAGTTATATCACAGACCGACACTCAGGCTGCAAGACAAGGATTGACCCCGATTAATAAACCATTGAAACCATTTGACAGAAACCAACCTGTGATTCATTTTGTGCAGATAATGATCAGTCATATTTACAATGTTCATGTGTTTCAACATCGTGAGTTAAAACAGCTCTTAGCAGATAGAGGCATCACAGTTTAACTGCAGCTTCAATAACTTGCATGACATTGCTAAGACAAAAAGGGACAATTTTATTCAACATATATAGGACACAGCTATATTGCAAGTCACTGATAAATTAAAGTCACTGTCTGTCTTCTGTTTGTCACGAGTCACAACTAATAGTCAGTAGTGGAGAGGTTATATTATTACAGTTCACTCAGCAGACCTCAGTATCTCCTGGAACAATATTGTGCAAATTCAAACAATGTCATTGAGAAATATTGTTGATCAGTGATGAACACAAATAGTATTTGTGATGTTGTAGTATAGGTCTCTAAAATAAATCTAATATGTCAAGGAGAATTGCACAATATTATTTTACTATAGAAATCTGGATAAACTGCATGGCTTACACCTGGAGGGCATGCACTGTGTGTTGTACATGGATAGAAAACTATAGTTCACCTGATGTGAAATCTTGAAGGTGGGAAGAAGGTTCTTCATGCAGGTGGGAATGTCAGGGACATGGAAGGCTTCCCTGTATAGAAGAATCCAAATGGCATCATCTCTCCCCAGTCTAACATTAATAGAAAGAAAAACCCTCGAACCATTCTAACCCTCACCCACATTCCTATACCATCTCATCCCACTTACTATTAGGTCATCTTTTTCATAATTGTGAATATACTGTAAATGCATTGTACCCATGTCTGCACAGGTTACATATAGAGTACGGGTCATGATAGAGGTGCGATACTACCCAGGACACATGCTGGACAGGACAGTTAGTATATTTGCAGAGACTATCAGACTAGATGGAATGACAGGTTTTAATCCTCACCTGTAGAGAAAGAAAATATGATGAGTACAAATATGAGCACAGAAAATTAATTCGACAGGATTTCCAAAAGACAATGTACAGTATATTTTCTTGCAGACAACACTAGATGACACCCACACTGATATCTGTGATTGTGTGGCAGCATAAGCTTAAGGTGAAAAACTGTTCATGTGCAAGAAAATAAGATTCTCAGGTAACGTCCGTTAGAAGAACGGTGACATACTCGATTTATGATATAGATTTGAAATATCTTCGCTTCAATATCAACCACAACCAACTGAATCAGACTTCTATGCTCAACATCAGTAGCTTATCAGTCCTTTAAAAGTAACTTACATGTGTATTCAAAATCCCCAAAAGAGCAGCAATAGAATCGAGGCTGTTTTTTTAAGACTTTGCGCAAAAGAAACAGACAAGATCTACTGTGAGTGTGTCCATGACCCTTTAGCAGAGTGCATTATTTGCACTAAATTACAAAAAAAGAACGTTTCGCCTTACAGTCAAAAGCCCATCCTGAGTCTAGCCAGTCAGAGACAAGTTAATTCAATCTGATGAGCGGAGCCCTAGCTGTCATCAAATCACAGTGACAGCAGAGCTGCCCGAGCACCAGATAGACCACTCTCAAAATGACAAGAACAGCAGAAATGGATTGATCCGATGGGCTCAGCTGGTCAGTCAATTATTTAATGCCAAATATATGCTGATGCCTGCAGTTAATCAAAAGTTTAAGAGCTAAGTCAGTCTTATCAATTCTTGGTATAAGCGATTGGTGTGTTAAGAAATGTGGAGGAAGAATGTAATACTCACTAGCGAAAGGGAAGCAAGTGGAAGGCATTGAAGGAGAAAGTAGTTGTTAAAGAACACACACAGTGCAATCAAACCAAGGCCTCTACCAAAAGACATGCTTCACACAGAGGGAAGTTTCTACATTGGATTGCTGAAAATCAGACCCATTTAATAAGCCGATAACGTGATTGTATGGACTCCTATTCTAAAAGTATACGGCACCTGTCAGACTTGTAAGCCCCCCAGAGGGGAGAAAAATACTCTAGATCAGAGTTCTGTATAAACACACCCTGACAACCACGTCGCGACCATTAAGCATTCAAAGACTTTGTACATTATCTATATTCAAGTATGTGTCCATCCAAAACCCACACTGTATAGAAATGATCTAGACACCTTTAGCTTATTCCTGGTAAAGAAAGACAAAAACACATTGATTCAAAGGGTTCATGAATGTATTTGTTTTAAGTAGAAAAAAAATATAATTGTTGGAAGTTCATGGTTTGAGTAGTCAATTGGAAAAACTGCATTTAAATCAATGTTTCGTAGCCTCTGCTCTCCTTTGAATCAACCCATGTCCCACAGACACGGCAACATTTACATCCTTTAAAACAAGTTAGAGGGAAGGTCAATGGCTTTTTGTCAAGTTGGTTTTCTACACAAGGAACTAGGGGCGCACCTCAGGCGTCATAACTATATTGACTAAATGTTGAATAGAGACTAAAGCCAAGTATGTAAAAACATCTAGAAATGAGCTAAATTGATCATATTGAGGTAGCTGTGCTCTGCCTAGTGCAGAAATACTGGCTTTTCAAAATCAAAGAGTTCAGTTTAAAAATAAACAAATCCATGGTCATTTTTACATTGATGTGGGGAGACGTGACTAACTCGTAAGTGAAAAAACATACAGTTCATGCTAGGTCAAAGAACATGCAGCTTTCATTTTTCAGGATACTTTTGTTTTCAGAAATGCATACAATCACTCCACAAACTCGTCACACCCATCTCCTGCCAACCGGGACTTGTCCATCGTTTACACAAAGTGATGAACAAAAACAGTTGCATACAATAGTGTTAAATCTCTGTACAGGTCAATGGACTGCTTTTAAATACCTAATTTGTATACTCGTGAAAAGGGAAGCGGAAAACAGGAATGTATTATTTCTACTGTAGTGAAATGAGACAAAATTACAATCCCAAATCATTAAAAAAATACACATTTAAAAAGGCAATATGAACAATAAAAACAGACAAGTTTTTTTCCCGTTCGAACCAGCAAAAAGTCCACAGCTATGGGCATGATGGTCAACTGACACTCAACAGGACTTTAATTGTTACATTTTTATATTATTTGTTTAGTTTGTGTCCTCGTGCATGCTCGGCAGGCACACAGGCACACACTAAGTCTACACAAACACACTCACTCTAGCTACGCACACACAGGAGGAAGAGGGTTGTGCTCAAGTCAGTCAGGACCAGAACATGTCTGCCATGTTAGTGTCGGTGCTGTAAATCCACAGCACCAGCGGGAGAGTGAGGGCCACAAAGGGCCAGGAGATGCCCTCCATGCAAGCAAACAGGGAGCAGCATTTGCTGCTGGGCTTCTCCAGCTCTTTACCAGGGTAGTTCTCCATGTAGTTCCTGGCTGCTAACTTTAGGACCTCGTCCAGCAGGAGGACGGGCAGGGAGAGCTTCAGCACCATCAGCCACTGGGTCAGGTTCAGAGGGGTGATCTGGAAGATGATCTGTAGAGGAGAGGATAAAATGAGCGAGCCGGATAACCTCTCCTGCTTTCGCAGTTTCTCCACCCATCCCACCTTTTACACTAGCATTATAATATCTTGTTCTAGAAAGCATTTCTGGTAGCCTCGGGCCCATTATTAGTGCAGGTAACCTCACCGGCAGGGGCTCCACATAGAGGATGAGAAAATGCAGGGACATGGAGAGGCAGATGGCTCCCAGCAGCCACATGTTCTCCCAGGGGGGCATACGCAGCAGGGACTGGTTCTCTGACACACTGAGGGAGAGAGAAAGAACTGGGTTAAGTCACTGGCTGAACACCCATTTGCCCATCATTTCACCATGTACACCAGATGAATCTCACAACATTATACCACTAGTGACAAGCCTAAAGCAACAGTGAAATAAGACAGGGAATGTGAAAGATGTAGTGGCATAGTCTGACCTGTTGAGGGCGTTGCACATCTCAATGGTGACGAGCACAGACAGGGCCATGGTCATAGGGTAGGGGGACTCAAACAGCTCACACTCCAAACCCTCAAACTCAGGGTTCTCAGGACCACACTGCAGGAAGTGGCTCTGTGGGTAGAGGAGAAAAGCAGCCAAGTAAGAGTAACTGTGCGTGTGTGTGTGTGAGTGTGTGTTGTATTGGCATCTTACCAGTTGGTAAAAGGTGATCCTGGGTCCGTCCGCAGCAGCAACGAACCACCAGGCAGCAGCCCCAACTGTTGCCACACCCACATAGCCTGAAGAGGTAGAGAACAGGAGTCACATGGCTATCTGGATACACACAACAGCCTAAACACATACAACTAAATAAAATCAATGAAGGTGAAGGGATATTTATGTGTTGTTCTATAGAGGCCCACTCACATCCGATGGCGAGGTATCTGAAAAAGAGCCATCCAGAGATGAGGGGCTCTCGGGCATTGCGGGGGACCTTGTTCATGATGTCCAGGTCGGGGGGGTTGAAGCCCAGGGCTGTGGCAGGGAGGCCGTCCGTCACCAGGTTGACCCACAGCAACTGGACAGGGATCAGAGCCTCAGGGAAGCCTAGAGCAGCAGTCAGGAAGATGCTGTAGGAATGATGGAAAAACATTTACATGGTGGCTTGTTACCGTAGCACTGAGGACCATTTATCGATTACCCCGCTGAAGAGAGGAGATGCTGTGTGCGTCCCAAATTACACCTTATTCCCTATATAGCACTACTATTGACCACCTCCCTATTGGGTCAAAAGTAGTGCCCTTCAAATGGAAATCGGGAGCCGGTCGGGATCCTCACCAGACGACCTCTCCCACGTTGGAGGAGATGAGGTAGCGGATGAACTGCTTCATGTTGTTGTAGATGGCCCTGCCCTCCTCCACAGCCGCCACGATGGTAGAGAAGTTGTCATCGGCCAGGACCATCTCAGAGGCCGACTTAGCTACAGCCGTGCCTGAACCCATGGCGATGCCGATCTCTGCCTTCTTCAGAGCAGGGGCGTCATTCACTCCATCACCAGTCTGGCCATGGAGAAAGGACAGGGCATGGTTACCCAGTTAATAAACCGTTTAGAATAATCACATACTGGATTGAGTCGAGGTTACATTACATGCCGAGGGCTGATCAATCATGAAGGCCCAACCACAAAGTGTGGAGTTTCAGTACAAACTGATGAGGAAGGTCTCAGGTGGACAATGTCTCACCATGGCTGTGATCTCATCCATGGACTGCAGGAACTCCACAATCTTGGACTTGTGAGATGGCTCCACGCGGGCGAAGCAGCGGGCATTCACCACGGCGTCTCGCTGGGCCGCCAGCGATAGGTCGTCAAACTCACGGCCGGTGAAGGCCATGGATGAGACATCGTCGTGGTCGCTGAAGATGCCGATGCGGCGGCAGATGGCCACGGCCGTGCCTTTGTTGTCGCCGGTGATCATGATGACGCGGATGCCAGCCAGGCGGCACAGCTTGATGGAGGCAGCCACCTCAGCCCTGGGGGGGTCCAGCATGCCCACGCAGCCCACGAACGTCAGGTCCGTCTGGGGAGAGACACGGCGGGACAGTCAGACCAGACTAGAGTCCTGGCTTTGGCTCACTCACGCCTCATCCAATGACCAAAATTATACAGTTCTGAAATATACACTTATAATTACTTTGCAGCCTCATCAAGTTTAAAGTGTTATTAGTTGTACTTGGGGCTGTGGCGGTCAAAGTTTCAGCACCCGGTGATTGTCAAGCAATTAACTGTCGGTCTCACGATAATTAAACGTTAATTAACACTGATGCAGACCTTTGAAACATCTACATTTTAAAAAGTAATATAGCCTACACCTTCACAATAAAGCCATGATTTATTTTAGACAGGTCTGAAGAAGCATGATATGAAGAAAATGTAGTCGATTTCAGAAGAACAGAATAGCATACCGAGTTGTCCTCATCTGGCTGTGGACTACACTAGTTAATGGAGCAGACAAGATTTGCTTAGGATTCTGTGGCATTTTCTGGTATGAAGGATACAATTGAACAAAGCTGAATAAAATAGAAAGGATATTCTCTCCAAACGAATTGAGGGAGTGTGCACATGCGGCTACTCTGTTGAGCGGTTAACAAAGAAACAGGTTCTCCTATATGCTTAATTTAGAGTTATTAATGTAACTTTAGTTCTCCAAACATGGGGCTATATGATTATATTTTTAATACATTGTAAGGCTGCATGACGTGACTAATAGGCCAGCAGCGTACCACCCTGCATACCACTGCTGGCTTGCTTCTGAAGCTAAGCAGGGTTGGTCCAGGTCATCCCCTGGATGGGAGACCAGATGCTGCAGGAAGTGGTGTTTGAGGGCCAGTAGGAGGCACTCTTTCCTCTGGTCAAAAAAATATCCCACTGCCCTGTGTAGGGTGCAGTCTTTCGGATGGGACGTTAAACGGGTGTCCTGACTCTCTGTGGTCATTAAAGATCCCATGGCACATATCTTAAGAGTAGGGGTGTTAACCCCGGTGTCCTGGCTAAATTCCTAATCTGGCCATCAAACCATCACGGTCACCTAATAATCCCCAGGTCATTGCTGTAAATGAGAACTTGTTCTCAGTCAACTTACCTGGTAAAATAACGGATGGATAAATAAAAAATAAATAAAACTAACGATGATTTGAAAAAAGTTACTTTAAAGGCATGAACTCAGCAATGCGCTCATGGTAGGAGGTTACAAACACAAAATGTTCCATTATCAAAAGTGACTGCGATTATGCATGTGCAGTTATGGTGAAAATGATCATCCCCAAACTTGAAAATCACTCACTGCTTATATATGCAAGTTACGCTCTACACCCCTTGTAAAGCTGATTTATTTTAAGTTATTTGGCCACTTTAGTTGTAATACAAATCTTTTTAAAACACATAGGCCTACGGGCTAGGCTAGTCTTAAATCACTTCTCTGAATAAATGCCCTGCTATTCCTGTCACTCACTTCATTAAGACCCCTTCTCCCTCCATTCTCTCACCTCATATTCAATGAAGCGGTTTGAGTCTTCCAGCACCATGTCCTCTTTGGCGACGGGGTTGTCCTTTGTGGCCAAAGCCAGGCAGCGCAGGGTGTCACGCCCCGTCCCGTACTCCCTGATCACTGACAACACCTTGTCCTTGATGCCCAGGGTCAATGGCACCTTTTTCCCTCCTACACGGATGTGAGTGCACCTGTCAATCACTCCCTCTGGGGCTCCCTGGAAAGAGAGAGCGAGAGGAAGTCAAACCAGGGGAAATAAAGCATCAGCCTCAGCTCATTTACTACATACTGTAGATTAAACTACAATTATAAACCGGGTAGTTCAAGACTTGAATGCTGACTGGCTGAAAGCCGTAGTATATCAGACTGTACACCACAGGTATGACAAAACATTTACTGCTCTAATTATGTTTGTAACCAGTTCATAAGGCACCTCGGGTGTTTGTGGTATATTGCCAATATTCCACAGCTAAGGGCTGTATCCAGGCGTTGCGTCGTGCCCAAGAACAGCCCTTAGCCGTGATATATTGGCCATATACCACTCCCCCGCTCGGGCCTTATTGCTTCATTATAAACCAGGTAGTTTCGGTCATGGATGCTGATTGTCTGAAATAGCATTTCAACCATGTGTATATCAAACAATATACCATAGGTATGATGCAAAAATACTTGTTTACTGTTCCAAGTAAAGTAACTAGTTAATAACAGCAATAAGGAACATTGGGGGTTTGTGGTATATGACCAATATACCACGGCTAAGGGCTGTGTCCAGACACTCTGCAGGCTGTGCCCAGGCACTGTTAGCCTGGTATATTGGCCATATACCACACACCCATTGGGCCTTATTGTTTAAATAGACACTACTAAAGTAATCTGGTACAGAAACAGATCCTATAATTTATCATAGTAATTATGAAGTGGCATCTAGACCTGCATCCCAAATGGCACCCTATATAGTGCCCTACTCAAAAGGTTGTGCACCATATAGGGAATTTCTCAGGTGTCCACGTGGTCTACTATCCAAGCTATACTGTGGGTGGCTCCTCATTGTTACCTTGACGAACATCTTGCCGATGGAGGAGCGGGCCTTGTTGGGGGTGCAGTACACAGACATGGACTTCCTGTCTCTGGAGAACTCCAGGGTGAACTCCTTATTCATCAGCTGCTTGATCACCTGTACCACACAGAGAGGAAACACCAACACATCCTTAACTGGAGGAGTGGAACACCACACTCAGTCAGCATCCTTGAAGGCCCCCTATTCCCTATATAGTGCACTACTTTTGACCAGCAGGGCCCATAGGGCCTGGGTCAAAAGCAGTGCACAATAAAGGGAATAGTGTGACATTTGGGACCAACACTCAGTTGTATAATACTTCACATGAGGAACATGTTGGGATTGAGAGAGTAGCAAACAGTAGCTTACAGAGTTGCAGGCGTTGGCTCTCTCGATCTTGGACATGCCCTTGAGGTTGGTGTCGAACACGTTCATCTTCTCCACCAGACAGGTGAGGGCAGTCTCTGTGGCCTCGCCCACCTTCTCATACACACCTTTGGTCTGAGGAGAAAGCACACACAATTATTAGCAAGATCGTAGCGATGAACAACTAAAAACCAGTTTACTTGTATATCCACAAAAAGAATAGTGAAGACTACTAATATTCAAACCAATAAATTAACCACTGATTTGTGTGACAGGTTCCGGCTGGTTGAAAAGTACCGAACAGTGAAGTATGTAAAGGACACAAACCTCATTGTAATCCAGGGAGGAGTCGTTACACAGGGCACAGATAGAGGCCATCTCCACTAATCCATCATACTGGGAGGACTTGACTGGTTTACCATCATGGTACCTGGAAAAAAAGACAACAGCCATGAAAAAGGGGGAACAGTGAGCTGAGGTAGGTTGTATTGGTGTATTGACAATGAGACTACACAACATGTTTCCTTGACTGTGTGTGTGTGTACTCTAATTACTCACACTTGTCCCTCAGGGGCGTATGTGGAGCCAGTAATGGTGAACTCCTTCAGGGAGCAGCTATTGCCCTCTGCCTGGTCAATAATGAACATCTAGAACAAACACAGGGAGAGAATCTGTCAGGTTACAAGTCACACAGCAACAGTTCTGGACCAGTAGTTATCTAGATCCCTTGAATCAACCTAACACTGAAGAGTCCATTGATCTACATGCGGTAGTAGCAGCCTACCCAGTAGGGTGCAGCAGGTAACTGCAATACAACAGGGGGGCACTGAAAAACCATAATAGCCTTAGGTAAATGAATGAAATCAATTCTACTGCGCCTGGGAATAAAACCACTAAGGATTAAGCACACTTTACACTGGTGGCTATATGTCTCTTGAAGAGGTGTTCTCACTGCAGGGTAGACAAGGGTAACCAATTTACATCCGTGCTGGGATGAAAGCGTGGATGTCATCTCTATGTAAATGAATGTTAGCCCACACAATGTGACGGAGGAGCAGGACATTAGTTCTCCATAAGGAACAAAAACAGACAAACCAGCAAGGAGGCGGAACAGGGGAGAGAAAGAGCGTGAGGAGGAGAGAGAAAGCAGACAGGGACAGGGTGAGAGAAAAGAAAGAGCAGTGAGAAAAAACTGAAACAAAGAGAGAGAGAGAAAGCATGTGCGTGAGAGAAAACAGAGCGTGAGTAAGAGGGCAAGCCTGCCGCCTCCACAGCTGGCATGCAACAGAGAGATACGCACACACACACACACAAGGAGTAAAACTCATCTCCCAGGCGTCTGCTCTGCAAAGAATCGAGGCAGGATGAGAGACGGAGAGAAATATCCAAATAAAAGGATGAACCGGTGTTCTTTCCCCTTCTCTCCTGAGGCACAGTACAGACTTCAAAGAGCTGTGACATCAGGAATGCTTTACCAAAATCACAGAATAAATTAACATTCCTCTACTCCAGCCGGCTAATTTTTAGAGCTACCCCTCTCACACAGCAGCCGATTTGCAGTATCGGTACAGGAATAGTTCAAAAGTACATTATGCTAGGAACCTTTACGTTGTCTAATTGTTTTCCAATGCAAACAAAATGTTGCTCCCCCCCCCCCCCCCCCCCCCGAATTTCAAGAACTGCATCACGCTACTATGTTAGAGGGGAGAAGGACAGATCTAAAACACAAGGTCAGTTATGCAACACTACTGCAAGTGACTGACTGCTGCATAAAGACCATAATACTGCATGAGAGAGAGGGGGAGAGGAGTGGAGGTAGCGGGATGAAGAATATAAGAAATAGGGATTTAAACATGAGAAGAGAGGGCAGGAGTGATGTAGTGGAAGAGAAGAGCAGCAGAGGAGACCATTGGGGAAACAGGCTGTTGGACTGAGGGAGGGGTGATAACGCATTACGGTCTTTTCACTGCCCTCAGACTGGCGATGAGTCACACAAGGTGGGGGCAGGAAGGTACAGAGTTCGGCAGATGGATTTAATCTATCTAATAGGGTAAAATTCAATGAATACGGGAACAGCGAAATTTCATAGCTCCCTCTTTCCAATCTCATTTAAACCGTGCTTGCAAATAAATGAATCCTTCATTATAAAGTGTTGCCCTTCAACACCCTGGGGATAAATCCACACTGTCAGCAGATGCTGTCAAGACTGATTTATTTCCAGGGATGATGCCAAATCATTGTCAATGTTTTCACTGAATGGATTGTTCACGGTTGGCAAGAACATGGCCTTCTCCTTACGCAGGTTTACAGCTACATAAAGTAAAAGACGAGTAAAGATGAGTTTAGAGAGCTTAAAGTGTGGAAGAGGCTGCTGTAGGCTCTGTTTATCTCAGCTGGACCCCTACCTGCTAGTGCAGAAAGCTTGCCCTAGGAGGCCAGGTGTGAGGTGGTGTTTTTAATCACGGCTTTCACATTGAGCAGCAGGAGATGTGTTTCATATAGTGACTAGGCTGTAGCACAAATACAGCTAGAATGATCGATATTTTTCACTACTACGGTAATGTTAGTTTTAATAATCTGAATACGACCCTGACAGTCAGACGTAACCATAATACTTATCAAGCGCCCCTACTCCCCCCACGGTGCTCTGCGGATGGGGACTCACCCTGCAGACAGACATCTGGTTGGTGGTGAGGGTACCGGTCTTGTCCGAGCAGATGACCGAGGTGCAGCCCAGGGTCTCCACAGAGGGCAGGCTGCGGACGATGGCGTTCTTCTTGGCCATGCGGCGGGTTCCCAGAGCCAGGCAAGTGGTGATGACAGCAGGCAGCCCTAGTAAAGAGAGCGATGAGGGGAGTTAGACATACTAACAACGCTGGAGCCCAATGTATTGCTTTCTGTATACTATAGACGGCTTCCCCTCACTTCCTCTTCCCACTCTCTTACCCTCTGGGATGGCGGCCACGGCCAGGGCCACAGCGATCTTGAAGTAGTAGACGGCGCCGCGGATCCAGGAGCCTCCGTGGACGGGGTCGTTGAAGTGGCCAATGTTGATGAGCCACACGGCGATGCAGATCAGGGAGATGACCTTGGACAGCTGCTCCCCGAACTCATCCAGCTTCTGTTGCAGCGGCGTGCGCTCCTGCTCTGTGGCCGCCATCTCGTCCCGGATCTTCCCGATCTCCGTGTTGACGCCCGTGGCCACCACCACTCCCACCGCCTTACCCGCTGCTATGTTGGTGCCCTGTGGAGGAGAAAAGAGAGGTGGTGAAACTACAGGTGTACACTGCTGAGGGATGTAATTACCTCAAATACACATTGGGACATGAACAAGTGAGGGAGGAGCAGAAAAGAACCGGGGAAGAAGCGGACAAGGATAAGAGGCCAGCTATCAAAATCCCAGAGAGGAACATGTAAAGGAGATGATAGAGGGAATGGAGGACATAAGTCTTGGGTTAGCTAAAAGAGAAAGAGGATCATGTAATGAAGAGGCAAGAGAAGACGAAAGGGGAAGGGAGGAGAGAGGTATTTCAAGGTTTTCTAAAAGACTCACACAGAAGAGCATGTTCTTCTTGTCCTGGTTGACAGCCCGGGGATCAGGCACCGGGTCAGTGTGCTTGATCACAGAGACAGACTCTCCTGCAGAAGGACAAAAAGAGGGATGAGTAAGGATCAAACGCAGCCCTTACACAGAGCAATGAGGTGACAGGTTGACAGGTGTGTTGACTTCACAGCTGACTGAGCATGGCTGCCAATTACAAAACGCTGCATGCAAAAGACTTTCACACTCCTGAATCTGTACTGCAGGGGAAAGCAAGGCCTAGTGGGTAATCAGGTCAGCAAGTGTTGCACCGTTTTTCACAGATTATAGGGGGGGGGGGGGGGCAGCTGAAATACCACAAGTGTGGACACCTGCTCGTCATGGGCATTAATATAGAGTTTGTCCCCCCTTTGCTGCTATAACAGCCTCCACTCTTCAGGGAAGGCTTTCCACTAGATGTTGGAACATTGCTGCAGGGACTTGCTTCCATTCAGCCACAAGAGCATTAGTGAGGTCGGGCACTGATGTTGGGCAATTAGGCCTGGCTCACTCACAGTCAGCATTCCAATTCATCCCAAATGTGTTCAATGGGGTTGAGGTCAGGGCTCTGATCAGTGAAGTTCTTCCACACAGATCGAGAAACCATTTTTGTATGGACCACGCTTTGTGCCAATGGTCAGACTGTCAGATGGTGAAGCGTGATTCATCACTCCAGAGAACGCGTTTCCACTGCTACAGTCCAATTGCAGCAAGTGTTATACCACTCCAGCCGACGCTTGGCAATGTGCATGGCGATTTTAGGCTTGTGCGGCTGCGCCACCATGGAAACCATTTCATGAAGCTCCCGACAAACAGTTCTATTGCTGACGTTGCAGTTTGGAACTCGGTAGGGAGCGTTGCAACTGACAGACGATTTTTACGCCCTTCGGCACTCAGGGGTCCCGTTCTGTTTGTGGTAGGCCACACAAACTTTGCGGCTGAGCCATTGTTGCACCTAGACGTTTCCACTTCACAATAACAGCTCTTACAGTTGACCGTGGCAACCCCAACATGTGACAATTCCTGAGATTTTACTGAGTTACAGTTGATATTATTAAATCAGTCAATAGAAATAAATTCATTAGGCCCTAATATATGGATTTCAACTGACTGGGAATGGGCCATGTAGCGTAGCTGCAAGCAGCTGTGGCCCACTCTGCCACCATCAGGGAAATTTGCACATATTGCCCTGGGACGAGCTACTTCTGTACCGTTTACGCTTGCCAAATATCAGAACTCAAACTGATCCTACGATATTATTTTGATGTAATTTGGACCATTTTCAAATTATGTTTACTACAGAACCGCTCAGCACCAAAATAGGTATATAGCATATATAGAAGCACATCTTCCAACACAATATTTTCCTAGATTAATGCTCAAACATGGCCACTGAGCCAATGAGCTTGCATGACTGATATTTCCTGTCCAACATCGTTACCATGAGGCTAAACTGACCAATTCTTTATAGATAAGACTCAAAATCGCTGAGTGTGTGTCAAATGTCATCACTGAGTCAAACAGATTGAGATAAAAATATGCCCGTTACAGCGACACCTTGTGGTCGATATGAATGTGAGCGATATGTTAAGTCTCGACAAAGTATGGAACATGTGTACCAGGATTTGTTACAATACGATGGGTCACATGTGGCTCAGTTGGTAGAGCATGGCGCTTGCAACACCAGGGCTGTGGGTTCAACTCCCAGTACGAAAATGTATGCATTCACCACTGTGTGTCGCTATGGATAAAAGTATCTGCTAAATGACTAAAATGTCAAATAAATATCCGTGTCAGAGTTCTATGCCTTCACGTGCCAGACCACGCCAACATGAATGTTTATTAGTCATGTTGTTTGAGATGATATCCTGGAAAAATGTCATTTGTGAGTGCTTGGTCATCAAGTCATTTGTGAGTGCTTGGTCCATAGATACCAAGTTCTGTGCAGATTGGTCATTAGGTGCCAGAGTAGTGTTTTAAGTTTTTTAAACAATTCAAAATGGCAGAAATCCTTCATGGCAGACCTTATGGGTCCTTGAGGCAAATTTGTTCCTTGTGAGTGACCGTTATACCAAATTTCAGTACTCTAGCTCAAACAGGGTGAGGGGTGTGACCTTAAAGAAGTTAGCATTTTCAATCGCTTGTTACAACACCACCATGTGGCCAATTGGCATGGCATTGCATGAGAGAGCGTGGTGCTTTAACATCATGCAAGGTTGCAACCTCTTAGTCCTTACCATCTCACGTGAATGATTTTTCACAAATCGACAGAAAATAATCAACGCCAACAGATACAATAGACGACCTTCTCATAACCTTCGGTCTGTCTTTCCCTCCCTCTATCAGTCCATCCTCCTCTACACTGCATTGCCTAAGCACGACTGACTCTCGAATAAATGATCAGTGAGTCACTCAGTGAGAGAAATTATCATTGTTCTCACATTGACCGTTTCAGGGTCATCCTCAATTGGTGACTCAAACTGGAGCTCTTCATCAGCCCATATATTTGAACTACATACAAGCTCTACACAAAAAAAAAAGGGTAAATAACCTTCAGACTATGAATCCCTGGAACATTTCGTTCTTGCAATGCTTTTTTGCCTGCAATGCTTTTCTGGCTGCAAGAGCAATGGCAAAGACAAAGATTGAAAAGTATGACTCACCTGTCAGAATGGACTGGTCCACCCTCAGGGTTGTGGATTTGATAGAGGTCAGTCGAATATCTGCAGGAACTTTGTCGCCAACTGTGGAGCAAAACAATGTAGGGAGAAACCATTAAGTACAACTAGAGCCTTTTTAAAAACAGGTCTTTGAGTTGATTATACTGGTGAGGATACCTTAAGTAAATGGATTACGGCTTTATAAAACAAGTTATTTCATGTGAAAAAGAGTAAAAACTAATGACGTTCACAGGTAACATCCAATTCTCCCAACACGAAACCACTGGCTCACTAATACATGCAGAATGAAGGCTAAAGACATCAAACGAAACATTTTTGCAGCTAAAGCGATGAACGTTCCACTGGACGGGCGGGGGACTGAAATAGAAGGCAGCTCATTCTTTCCACTAAAACAGGGCTTTGGTAAAATGTAAATCTCCCATTACCAAACAATTCTTTGCACCACTGAAATGGGACAGGAACAAGATGCTATTCAAGGCTCTTGACATTTATTAGTTACAGCTGAGAGGGTAACAGAGCTGAGAGGGTAACAGTGTATCCTGCTGTCAGCCTGAAAGAACAGGGATTTCCAAATGAGGTTTCATATGATTTGATTTATTAGGATCCCCATTAGCCGACGCCAATGGCAACAGCTAGTCTTACTGGGGTCAGACAACAAAAAACACATTACAGACAAAAGACTTTACATACAGAAGATAAAATGGGACTGATAAGTTGCTTTAGGTAGTGGGGTTTGATTAAGAATGCAGAATTTATAAGGGCTTATTCAGATGTAGTTTTACTGTGTATTTAGTCCAACTACTTCATATAGACAAAGCCTGAAGATCGGGAAGGCCTACTGTACGACATGCAAAACTAGGGGTGACCCCAATTAGTCGACGGGCTGTTGGTCGAACAAGATTTTGTTTTTGTCGAGCAGTAGCAAATATCTATATTATTTTTATGGCACACGAGACAACCGTCGGATTCATGCCCATCTCAGTGAACTAATCCGTTGGAGGCCGTGTGGATGGCACAGTCCAAGGGGAGTGTGGCTAAAACGCACTTCTCTCCAGAATGTGCTCTCCTGACAATTTGTGCACATTCATTGTTTCACGACATCATTGTGTGAATTGTTTGCCTTGATTGTTAGGGTCGATCAATTCCCTTTACATATATCACCAGTAGTACATTTACCATTAATTCCTAATCTACAATGTTTGTCAAGTTAGGCATTGTCTTTAGTTTGGAGCGCTAATGTTCCACGAAACTGTGCATATGAAAACCAGCACTGGCACACAGGTGGGAAAGATAAATTGGCATTCCACATGAGAAAGGTTGCTGACTCCTCGTGAAGCCTATTACTGACAACTTCAGGAGAGTAAAGGCAGAATTTGAAAAAGCCAGCAGGAACGGGAGGATGGTCGGGTGAGGTTAAGTTTTTTTCTCTGGTTATATTGATCTCTGGCTCCCGAGTCATTTGTGTCGTATTTCAAACAGTTCACTTACGGCATCAGGAAAGCATATAGTAAAAAAGGGACAGCCCTATGCCAAACATGCATCCAGAAAAGGGAAAACCATTTTGATCAGTTCTACAGTGCAGTAGTTGTTGTTTCGATGGAAACGCTGCTGGGCAGGAGTCTCTGCTATGGGCCTCATGGAACTAGGCAAGAGAAGCAGCTACTTATTTTCTAGATTTATCCCGCCAAACACTCTGATAAAAGTCTGGCCTTAGCTGTACCAACTCCAGCAGTAAAGTTTAAATTGGAGCACTATCCTCTTCATCCTTGGTGGCTGTCAAAACATCATTATCACCCGCCAGGCTTCACACTAGATCAATCTCAACAGGACGAGATTGAAGGATGGATTGGGATGTGTGAGATGAGGGTAGCTCAATAACAAATACATGTGCAGAATATACTAAATATTTCTCCCACCCTGTGTGGACTAAATTTATAAAAAGCCACTGTCAAAATGCCCCTAACCCAAACTAGCTAATAGTGGAGCGTGTTCCCAATATACACGGCGGGTTGGTTAAGAGGGTCATGAATAGTAGGGTAACCTACTTTTGATGACAATGAGAGCAGAGCGTCTGTAAGAATAGGTAATCTTTAGACAAGCTGTTCAAAACATGTTTGACAAGAGTAGGATGGATTGGTGCCATCAATGGTTACTCCAAAAACCAGGGTCACTAAGGGTAATTTCCTAATAACTCCATAGATAAATAACAGTTTGAGCAGAAACGCACAACCTTATCCGTGCCATTAGTCATAGTGCAGAGCCGAGTATCACACCGTGTCCTCGGATGTCGCTGTGGTTTGGATAACCTTAACTGACTCACCACTGCAGACAGACGTGGGGTTCTAAAAATGCAATGAAATGTGAACTAGCTTGCATTAGAGGTTGTAGAAGTCATTCTCCAGGAAGCTTTATTTAGCTGGTCAACTTTCTGAGAAAGGGACAGACTTTTGCTTCCAGATTGAGGACCTTTTCCCATCCCCCCGGCGTCTCAACGTTCCTCTCCGAGAGATAAATGGGAAGCAACACAAACTTCAGCCCACAAAGGCCAATGCAATCCTTTTCAGCACAAAGATTAACAGTCACTAATGCAGGTGCACGCATTGTGACATGGAACCTGGCCTTAGCTGCAGTGGTGCTCCTGTATGCTTGTGTGGAGCTGTGTAAAACTTGTTACTGCAGACCACAAGTGGAGGGGGGAAAAAAGCAGGTCATGTCACCCCTCCTGTCCTGGTAAACATTCACCCAGGGCTAAGTCTACATGGGGGGGGGTCCAGAAACAGTGGCCAGTACTCCTACTACTCCCTGTTGAGGCTGCACGTAGGCCTGCAATTTCCTGGGTCGTTTCACCTATTCTGACAGTCACCTGCCATGGTGGACGTGTAGTGAGAGAGCAAGGGAAAGAGAGAGCTCTTGTTTGATTCCTATATACAGGATGTTGTGGCTTGAAGGGGCAGGGTTATTGCCATGGCAACAGTAGCAGTTGGTTGGTGAGGGTCTGAATACTGAAAGGGAGGGTGGTGAGTGGTGATGTCAAATCACTTAGACAATTAAAAAAAAAAAAAAAATCACTGGAAGGAGAGCTGGCGAAAGAACTGCTGCTGTTGTGATGTTTTAGGAAATATCACACAGAATGTTTGATCCTGACAGCCAACTGTGGATGAAAAGAGAAACGAGGAAGGGAATCTCTGAATCAGGCAACCTGTAGCAGAGTGACCGGGAATGCTGTTAGCACTGGAGGAAAAACCTAGGCTTGACAACAGCTAAGCAGTGGCTTCCACTCTAGATCCCGCCTGGTCGCCCTCTTCCTTTAACGGGGGTTGAAGCCACACGACGTGGTTAAAGTGAAAGCCACAGCAGACGACGTGGTGAAGGCAGTCTCAGGTTTCTGGCACGCGCCTCAGCTCATGTTGAGGTCGTCCCCTCCACTCGTTAGCACCACCGCTGTGTTTATAGCCCCCCCGGGGGCTTCCACATTTCAACAATCTCAAAAGGAACTCTACTCTGACCCCATGCTTACAGAGAACCCAAAGTCCACCAGGAGGCAGCCAGTACCAATGGCTGGCAAACATATCGGGGGACAAAAAGATGTAACTTTCTTTTTTTTTATGTAATAAACTGTCCACATGAAACCGCTCATGTAAAACATGTTTATTATGGTGTAATAGTAGGGCAGATATCTGACCATTGATGTAATCTAAAAAAAAAGGGAGGCTGTGGATGTGCAAGTTGGGGGAGAGACTTATCTACATCGCAAACAATGCGAGCAGAGCCTGTTTAGCAGAGCCTATCTTTCATCTCAAGCACCTGTTCCACCGCAGCCTGGCGAGGTACAGGTAGATTTGACAACAGTGTAGGGGGAGTTCTCATGCAAACAGCCTCACCCCGCGTCTATCCCTCCAGAGAGAAACAGTGGCCAGTTTTACATTGATAATCTGTTGTTGGCAGTACCGTGAGCGTCAACTGCTTAGAGCCTTCTAATGTCCCTCATTGCAAGTGATTAAGTACGGTGAAACTCAATTAAAAAAAAGGTTGAGCTCATAGCTCTAAGTTGTCTACATCAGACATTGAAACATTTACCAGCCAAGATCAAAGAATGTTTGGGTTTATCAATTGCAGTGAATGCATCTTTAAATCAATTAGCAGAGCCAATGCCAGGTGGTGTCTGATCTCAGGGTTTAGCGGTGGTGACAGGGGAGAGAGGCGCAGAGATCAGGAGCAACACAGCTTTGATCCCTCTCTGCTTATCAGAGCACTAAGATCAAACAACTCCATCTGCATACATGAAAGAAAATGCATGCACAAAAAAAATTAAAAAACAGGACCACAAATATGAAATACAAAATGCTCACGCACACCTAAAGACAGACAGACCTGCACCCCCCCCCCCCCCCAAACAATGTGTGTTATCACCGGAGACTAGTTTATCAAACCTAAGCAGAGATAGCGCATTGGGAACATATTCAGACACCTTGACTCTTCCCACATTTTGTTAAGTTAAAACCTCTAAAAATGTTTTTTCCTCTATCTACACGAGTTTAGAAATATATTAATAAAACAGGAATCTCTTATTTACATAAGTATCCAGACCTTTTGCTATGAGACTCAAAATTGAGCTCGGCTGCATCTTGCTTCCATTGATCATTCTTGATATGTTTCTCCAACTTGATTGGAGTCTACCTGCGGTAAATTCAATTGATTGGGGGCTGGCTCCCGGATGGCTCAGCGGTTCGATCCCGGGCCGTATCACAAGATCGGGACACTTTCGTTCAGTCTGCATGGTCAATGCAACAATGTTGTTGACAACAATGTTGTTTCCAATTTGCTCTTATAAATCCACAAGCGTTCTATAATTACAATATTAGTTTGTGTTTTTACATCTGCAAACAGCTAGTGTGTATTTTCTTAGCATGTTAAGCTAAACTGTGTTAGCCACTAATGCTAATCGCTAGTTAGCTGGCTAGTACTGACTCAACGTTAGCTAGCCACGTTTGCGCTAATACAGCCCGAGACCAGTGCTGGTGGAGGCCTAAATCAGCATGTTGTATGTGCAACAGTATCTTCTAAAATCAAAGAAGATGAGGCAAAGCATGAATATGTTGGCTACATAAAGATTTAATGTAGGCAAAGAGTATAGGGTCCCCTAGGAAACACGGAACATCACTTTGGTTCCTACATTGTCACAGTAACTCGTCCATGGCATTTTCATTAGTCGTTATGTCAAATACTATATTCAAAGTGCCCACTATTATTTATATTCTAACTATAGAATTAGAATAAACGTTGTATTTCCATGATTGCAAAAGTTCACCCAAGTGTTTTGATCTAAACCGCAATTGCAACATTTGGTTAAAAATAAGGCCTAGTTTTTTTTGTCCATATCGTGGCAGTGTGGAATTGATCTCAAATTAGTGCACAAAATTATTTAACGTTGAAGTTAAATTGAACAGAATAAAACAAATCAGAATGGAGAAAGACCCATTGAAATAATTTAGAATGTAATATTTTAGCCATATCGCTCAGCCCTACATATATTTATATATACATACATATATTTATATATACATACATATATTTATATACACATACATACATACACATACATACATATATTTATATACATATATACATATATAAATATATATTAGTGATGCACCGATATCGTCCTTGCCAAATAAATACACATTTTAGCAGCCTTTTAAGCATTCTTGTACAGTTAACACACACAGCAGTCTAAGGCACTGCATCTCAGTGCAAGAGGCATCAATACAGCCATGGTTTGAATCCAGGCTGTATGACATCAGGCCGTGATTGGGGGTCCCATAGGGAGGCACACAATTCGCCCAGCGTCATCCGGGCTGTCATAGTAAATAATATTTTGTTCTTAACTGACTTGCCTAGTTAAATAAAGGTTACACAGACACAAAAGTTATTTTGTGGACATTTACTCATGTTAAACAAAATCAAAACCTATTTCTTTCACCTACTTCCTGTGCCGTTTCGTTGTCATTTGTTTCATCCTCAACCAGGATTTCTACGGAATGCTGTTTGGGTCTTCGCATGTAAAATAACACTAGGTAACCAATCAGGACCTTTACATAGTTATTACACATTGATTACACCATCACTTGTATTTCAAGTCACAACAATTCATCAATACATATGGTGCGATGCTGGTAAAGTTGTCTCGCGCACCTACAGTGCTGGTCATTAAAAAAAGCTAGCTAGCTCATGGATGCTAACAATGTTCTTCCCCAAAGACACAGCAAAACGATAATCTGTAGTTTTAGTAGCTAGCTAACTATATAGCTGTCATCTAAAATAACCCTAACCCTTATTTGATTAATGGTGGTCGGACCCATCTATGTGAAGCTAGCCACAATAAGGATTAGCCACAATAGTGGACTTTGCATTTATCCTTCAAAATAAAAATATGTAATTGATAGTGACGCAAATTAATACAAATATTATAATTGTGCCATAATTGAATAGATCATGCTAAGAGGTTGGAATGTTATATTACAAAAAATAAATAAAATATATTTTTAATTTGACAAAAATCTGTTAAAATCACATGACAAAGTGGTGATCCTGTATTATACTTTAGAATTGCAGTTGGGGCATACTTACTTCAATGTAGAGCCATACCTATGGATTGTGGATCAATGACATGGGGTATCAGTCTACTTAGTGAGGCCCAAAGAAGATTAGCTCTTATTGCGTGATTCTGAAACTGAATTGAGCCACATTTGTCAACACTATTGAACACTATTCCAGAGGAAAAACAATACTGCGTGGATGTTCTGGAGTCTGATAAATATTGGGTATTGAGTAGACCGATACCCCATTTCATTGAGCCCCAATCCTTAGTTAAAGCTCTACAGTGCAATATGAATGTCACACACAATAGGCTGACTGGGGAGGTGATTTCATTGTCACAGACCTGCGTTAACAGCTACAATGCTAATATTTGCATAAACTGTTCTGTGGGTGTCACCGAGTAGACTCATATTTCATTGCTTCACATTCCAACCTTATTTGACTAGATAATGTTAAACATGGCATGATTCCATCAATTGTAACCTTCTGCATCACTTTCAAAGGCGAACTTTTATTTTTGAAGGCAAACCGCAAATTCCACTATTGCGGCTATCTTCACAACACATAATCCAGTCCGGTCGAGCATCACTAGCCAGATGAAGCTAGATGGCTGCTTATAACGTTAGCTTTGGCAACAGGGTTAAGTAGCTGGCTAGCTATTTATTTTCATGAACTGAAGTTCAATTTCAGTAGGCGAACAACAAGTGGCAACCTAGCTAATATTTACAAGGATTCCTAAATCACTGCTAAGAATAATAAAAATGACTTCAGTTTCTACTGGTCATTGCTTTCAGGCTGGTTGTATTGGTGCTAGTTAGGTACCCAGCTAAAGCTAGCTACCCCAGAAGTTGGTCAAACAAACAATGCTTTATTACCAAAGCGGAATTGTAAACACATCGTTTGTGGCCGGTGTTTGCAGACCTTTTTGTACACCTTTGACAGTGCTACTGATAGTAGTGGTGGCACTTGGTTTGCACATGCAAATTCAGAACACACAACATTCTATAATAGAACTGTGTATCCGTTTTGACACGCATAGACCCAAATGGCATTCCATAGTATGTATGCCGTTTAGCTAATAGCACTGACGCTATTACTGTGCAACTCCGGTAGGGCAACATCTGAAAAATAGCGCACTTGTTCGTGTGTACCAGTGCTCGACCAGTTGGCGAAAGCCAACATCATCCACAACAGAACAGTTGATTGTCAAGGGCAATGAATTCCATTAGCTTTATGTTGTCGCACTGAAATTCTTACTCTGTCAAATGACTGCTCGATTCATACAGCAGACATTGTGGGCTATGTTAGGAATGCTGTGTTGCACGTGTAGTGCAAAAATGTACATTGTGTCATGTACCTACATTATATTAGGTATGCAAGTCAGCTTTGACATTGGTCTTGCACATTGGCGTTAAACTAGACATCGGGGCGATACCGATGTTGGCATTTTTAGATATTATTGGCCCATTCCGATATGTTCACTAATATATCATGCATCCCTAATATATAATTAGGGATGCACAATCTATTTATATATAAGGGATGGATGATGTATGACATTTGGAAAGGTGCCCCTGTCTATATAAAAAGGTCCCACAGTTGACAGTGCATGTCAGAGCAAAAAACAAGCATGAGGTTGAAGGAATTGTCCGTAGAGCTCCAAGACAGGATTGTGTCGAGTCACAGATCTGGGTAAGGGTACCAAACATTTCTGCAGCATTGAAGGTCCAAGAACACAGTGGCCTCCATCATTCTTAATTGGAAGAAGTTTGGAACCACCGAGACACTTCCCAGAGCTGGCCTGACGAAACCAAGATTGACCTCTTTGGCCTGAATGCCGAGCGCCACATCTGGAGTAAACCTGGCACAACCCCTACGGTGAAGCAGGGTGGCGGCAGCATTATGCTGTGGGGGATGATTTAGCGGCAGGGACTGTGAGACTAGTCAGGAGAGAGGCAAAGATGAACAGCTCAAAATACTGAGAGATCCTTGATGAAAACCTGCTCCAGAGCGCTCAGGACCTCAGATTGGGGCGACGGTTCACCTTCCGACAGAACAACGACCTTAAGCACACAGCCAAGACAACAAAGGAGTGGCTTCGGGACATATCTCTGAATGTCATTTAGTGGACTAGCCAGAGCCCGGACTTGAACATCTCTGGAGACCTGAAAAAAGCTGTGCAGCGACACTCCCCATCCAACCTGACAAGAGCTTGAGAGGATCTGCAGAGAAGAATGGGAGAAACTCCTCAAATACAAGTGTGCCAAGCTTGTAGTGTCATACCCAAGACTTGAGGCTGTAATCGCTGCCAAAAGGTGCTTCAGCAAAGTACTGAGTAAAGGTCTGAATATTTATGTAAATTAGAAAATTCTAAAAACCTGTTTGTCATTATTGGGGTATTGTGTGTAGATTGCTGAGTAAACATTTTAAAATCCATTTTGGAATAAGGCTCTAATGTAATAAAATGTGGAAAAAGTCAAGGGGTCTGAATACAGTGTACAGGGGTAGTCATGTGTGGGGTTGGTTGACAACCAAATAATCAGTTAATAGCCAGTTCCTACAGAGAGGTTTGATCCACCACTCAGTGTATTAGAAGCATCTTACCAGCCACCTCCACGATGTCCCCTGGTACAAGGTCCCTGGACTTGATCCTCTGCACACTCTTCCTGTCCTGCCGGTACACCTTGCCCATCTCTGGCTCGTACTCTTTGAGTGCTTCAATGGCGTTCTCTGCATTTCGCTCCTGTAAGACAAGCCACCAGATCAATATTATAGATAATGTTAACTTTAAGTGTGGGTTGACAAGATCCCACACAGAATTTAGAGATGGTTCAACGATGGGAATGATCACTTGAACAGTGACCCTCAAGCTGAGAAAGGAATCAACCCCAAGAGAGAAGTGCTTCCCACAGCAAATCATTGAATATTGTAAGAAAGAAATATCACAGTATTTACAATGCTAATCTGTGGATCTCTCATCATACACAAAATAAAAACAATAGGACAAAAAAAAAAAAAAAAAAACATTACATCTAAAATTGAGCCCCTAATCAAGTGTAATGAAACAATACATTCCTGGTTCGTTCAACTGGATTGTGTTTTTAACATATTGTAAGCTTAACGTCAGTCAGTGTGCCCTCGGATATGGCTGAGGACTGGTGTACCCAGCCAGCGATCTGCTGACCTCAACCCTCTGTGTGATTACTCCCCGAGGGACAGTCACATAGCACTCTGGACAGGTCAGGGCGATATAGCCTAAATATATCAGGGTATAAAAGGTTTTTTTAATATAAAAAATTGTATGACGGCATTTTTAGTTTATGAATAATAAAAGTTGTACATTTGCTTTATGAGTAGTGAGTGATCCTAGGGTGGCAACACATACATTCTAAGAGATTTCAATTAGCCCTTCTCCATTCTGATTGGTTTATTACTGTTCAATTCAAACAAAATACATTTCAGCACTTTAATAATTTCTGCATTTCCTGCACTCAATTGCGGTGGCGGAAAAAGTACTTCAGTAAAAGTAGATACGTCATAAACTTGAGTAAAAGTCTAAGAGCACTTGGTTTTAAATATACTTAACTATCAAAAGTAAAAGCATACATTATTTCAAATTCCTTATATTAAAGCAAATCAGATGGCACCATTTTCTTTTTACAGAGCCAGGGGAACACTCCAACACTCAGACATAATTTCATACAAAGCATTTGTGTTTAGTCAATCCTCCAGATCAGAGGCAGTAGATGACCAGGGATGTTCTCTTGAGAAGTGCGTGAATTGGAACATTTTCCTGTTCTGCTAACCATTCAAAATGTAACGAGTACTTTTAGGTGTCAGGGAAAATATATAGAGTAAAGAGTACAGTATTTTTAGGAATGTAGTGAAGTTAAAGTAAAGGACAGATGCCCCCCCCCCCCCCCCCCCCAAAAAAAGTTACGTAGTACTTGAAAGTATTTTTTTACACACCTGCTCAATTGAGAATTTCCACACTGCCAAATAATTTAGGATTTATTTTTAACCAAATGTTGCAATTGCGATTTAAAGCAAAACTATTGGAATCATGGAAATAGAATGTTTATTCTAATTCTATAGTTAGAATATAAGTGGGCACTTTAAATACAGTGTTGTTTGAGATGAAAAATGCCAGGGAGGAGTTATTGTGACAGGGTAGGAATTAAAGTGTTGATAAGTGTTTCCTAGGGGACCCTATAAGCTTTGGTTACATAGCTAAGAGAGAACATGCTATCTCATGTTGCAAACATATTCTTGCTTTGCATAATCCTCTGATTTAGAAGATACTGTTGCACAAACATGCTGATTTAGGTCTACACCATCACTGGTTTTATCAGGTTCTATTAGCTAGCTACGTTTGCTCTTAGTCGCTAATAGCTAACTAGCTATTAACAGCTAACAATTAGCATCTCACAAGATTTAGGACAACTTGCTAAGGAAAGACAAACTACCTGATGTAAGAAACAAAAACTAAGTGTGTCATAGAACGCTAGTGGATTTATATTAAGAAACAAACTGACCCAAACCGGTCCCTGCATCAATACCGGTATATCATAAAATACGGTATACCGCCCAACCCTAGCTCAGGATACCCCCGCTTGATTTTCTCATTGGATGGGAACATGGAAATGTCTTCGTTAAAAACACAGGTGGCAGGGTGAGTGTTGTAAGTTAACGGTTGTCGTTGTGGGCATTGATTGGTCCAAGGCACCTCTATTGAAGTAGGGTAGGGGACTGCGTATGAACACGAAGGGTATTCTGAACATGTGTCATCTTCACCTCCGCCGTCCCCAGTCAAGCTGACTGACTGCATAACCCTCAACAGGGGCTAGAGAATAAATTATAAGAACTCAGACATCACAGCTTAGCAAAGAGGGACAGAATGTCGTAAAGCATTTCACAGAGCCACACTGTACCGAGCGACTGAGGTGTGTTCAACGGCAGTGTAAACTGCGTAACCGATTGTTCACAAATAAGAGCCAAAGGAATGTTGCGAATTACAATGTGTCCTTTTGAAATGTGGGTAATATACACTTAGAACAACTCACCACAGGGTTCTATGTCTAGACAAAAATATCATCCTCTTGTTTGAGGAATATCTCAGAAATCCACAGGATGTAAAAGCCAAAAGGCAAAAAATACTGCTCTATACTAAACTCCAGTGGCCAATGACACTATTGACCAAAAAGGTACAACTAAAACAGACAGACTGTATGAACCTGCTTTAATGGGATTCCCTCAGACTTTGGGTGGACAAGTACCCAACAGGACAATTTTTTAAATTTAAAATAACCTCGGTGACGAATCTAGGTGTCAAGAGTGAAACACAAAATGCTATGATAGTAAATGTTTAACATATTCCAAATGTGCTGTTGACCCATCACTTCCACCCTCCTACACTAACTGGTCTGTTTCCACCTCGCTTGCCGAGACGCCCGGCATTATTCAGTGTCCTTTTAAATATTGCGTTGCCAGGCTGATACTAGGGAATCCCTGTGCCCCACGAGCAGGCCCCACTCCAGGATGATCCGCTCCTGCTCCAATTTGGATTGAGAAAAAAAAGAGGGCAAAAAGCAAGGTAATTAGGCTGTGTCTCCCCAAGCCTGCTCCTTCCACCAAGGTGCACACGGCCAAATCAATAATTCACTCCTCCATGACCTGCCACATTATCCCCCTGGGCTAAGCCAGAAGTCCAGGGGAAAGCACACGCAGAGGCATATCAGTACAACCATACAGGTTGTGCCATTCAGGGATAAAAAAAATATTAAAAATGACCCAAGACTGAGGGGGAACTTGGTATGTGGTGGTGGTGGGGGGAGGGGGCTGGGGTAGGCAAAGGCTTCAGGCCAGTCAGGGTAATGAACGCAGATGAAAATAAAACCAAGGAGAAGAAAGTGGGACGAGGGTTTCAGGGTGACCTCTTCTCACTCTGCTCCAGGCCCGGTGCTCCAGTGGGACGCCTGCTCTATCTTTAGCCTGGATGGGGAGAGTTATCTAGACCTGGAGTTTTACATTGAAAACCATGCATATAGGCTAATCCGTTTTTTTTAACTCATAACTGAAGTTTCACTATCCAACTCCATCCCCATCTGCATCTAGGAATTTAAAAAATAATAATAATAATGCACCTGGCTGGCAACACCATCACACAGCCATGATTCAACCGACTGACTTCAACTTCTAAACTAAATAACTAAGGTTTAAAATGTGGATAGCTTCATGCCCAGTGTATAGCTTCATTCTCCTGTTTCACAGAGGACAGAAGAATAGCCTCTGGTTCAGCGCGAAGCTTGGATCTATTTTTAACTGTCTTTTTGTTCATGACATTTTCTCTCCAAGGTTTGAAGGATCGTTTGGACAGGCAGATGAACTGGCCAGAGGACGTCCATGGGGATTCCTCCAAACCCTCTTCCTGGCATCCAATCCCTGCCTTGTTCATCAGGAGAACCAGCTCAGTGGCCAATCACAGGCAACTAATGGTCGCCACTGACTGGAGTGACCCAGAAGTCTCGTCTTTACACCAGCAAGGGAAAAAAAATATCTTTGCTACCATGTATCTATCATTTCAGTTGCATTCACACAATCAATTCTCTCAATTTACAGTGAAGGAGGCAATCATTTACATTTGAGTCATTTAGGAGACGGTCTTATCCAGAAAGACTTAGTGCATTTAACTGTAGATAGGTGAGTAGAGATGTGCTTCTTTCCCTTTTATGATGTGATATGCATGTAAATACATGGGCTCTGATACGATACAGGAAAAATACGTTTTAGTTTGAAACGATGCGATTCACTATTTTTACATAAACATTAATTTCCCATTATAAATTACAAACTGCTGCTGGTGGAGCTGAAGAGCCTTGCCTCTCAGCTGGATTTGTCTGAGCTGACAAGTGTGTAAATGTATGCACCTGAGCCGAGCATTTACACAGATTAAGTGAATGAGCTAGTAATGAATCAATATTTATCGTTTTCGAATTAGCTATGAAATAGCCAATGAATATATAGCACAACTAGGGCTGTTGCGGTGACCATATTACCACCACACCGGCAGTCATGACCACAGTAAAATTTCACGGGATGTAATGGTAACCTTTTAAGCACTCTGGAAATGTGTTGGTAGTACCAAACATATGGTTGCTAATGGCCTGGTACTTAGGGCTCCAATGTCCCTCCCTCCATCAGGTCCCAATGGCCTGGTACTCAGGGTTCTAATGTCCCTCCATCAGGTCCTAATGGCCTGGTACTCAGGGCTCTAATGTCCCTCCCTCCATCAGGTCCCAATGGCTTGGTACTCAGGGCTCCAATGTCCCTCCATCAGGTCCTAATGGCCTGGTAGTCTGGGCTCCAATGTCCCTCTAACTACTGACATCAATGCAAATGAAAATGGCATCAAACACATATCAAAACAGTATGTCTTTTGAAAACTCACCTCACTGTGATTGAACATCTTTCTTCAAATTTATGAACAGGTTGAAACAGTGAAAAACATGGTCACTGTGGATGTTTCAAAGCCTAATAGAATGAAATGGACAGCGCTTTCTAAGGTGATGTTTCATTCAAAAACATCCAACAAGCATAGAGTTTATGCATAGGCATATTTGCCCAAGCCCGAAAAAAAACGAAATTAAAATAATGATTGTGCTGTTATACAAAACATAGCCTAACGCATTTTACGCACAGCAGAAAAATAAAATAACTGTTTTAATGAAATGTTTTGTTGCGCCATTTTTTTATGATCAATGTTCCTTAACAGATTTCACTACGTTTCCCCAAGCACGGGGTAAATGCAGGAACAGGGTTGGAGAGCCCATGGCACAGAGAGTTTGGGCAGAATATAACCCGTTGTGCAGCAAGCGGCGGCAGGCTCCTTAAACAGTGGTTGATGCATGGAGTGAAATAACCGGAGTGGTCTGAAAAACAAACCAGCTGGAAAGCGGCCTCCGGTTACTATTCAAGGTCATATGGATATCTTTTCCCCTGCCCATTTGATAAATGGGCAATTCTAAATCAAAACAAATTTACTTATTTAGTAAAGACCTGATTAAATGTAGAAGTGAAAATATTAACAGCGTGTGCAGCCTGAGTCATGGAACAGAGTGCAAGCTTTTTTTGCTACTTTCTCACAATCATCAATAGCCTATAGTAACATTGTGCATCCCATATACTGTATGTTTTGATTTCTAGAACATTGAGGTTTGTATCATTCAACTCTAAAGTTGCCAAATAACTAAATCCAGCATATAGGACCTGTTTCAAATGATCACGTTTACACTCAACATAGCCACTCGCTCTGTAACGGGGAAAAAATCCTTTCTATTTTATTCAGCTAAGTTCAATTACATTAAAATCATAATATGAAATAATTGCATGGGACTTAAGCATATCTTGTTTGCCAAATGAACAAGCCTATAGACATGGCACATAGCCAGATAACATACAGTAAGAAAAATGTATTTCAGAAGAACAGAATGAGTTTCTTCATGTTTCTTTAAACCTGCCTAAAACAAATTGATTAATTGTGATGGTGTATATTAAATTGATGTATACAAACATTTTTTTTATTATTATTTTTTTTTTTTCACATGCAGATGTTCCAAAGGCGCACATCAGCGGCTTTTATGCAAGGAGGCCTGGAGATGCAAAACGTGTTTATGTTAATTAGCAGTAAATTACCGTGAGACTGGCAGTCTGTTGCATGACAACCAGTTGACACATTTTCATAACCACCCCACCCCATGTAACTGCCAAAGCACAACTTTGGCAGTTACATGCAGTTTGACACAGAGGACATCTGTCACTAAATATGAGGTATTTTCGTAAGGTAAACAGAACGTAATATGAGCAACAACAAAAAAATGTGACCTGGAATTGGTTCAGACCTATGTATGTTATATGGCCTGGAGATGTGGCCTGATCACATCATAAGCTAGGTCTACTACAATCAATTAACAATTACTGTTCGGGTAGGACGGTAAATCCAACCCCAAAGAATAACTAAGCTAACCATATTAAAAGGAAAATGTTTTAAAAGATCTGCTTACCTGCCAGACACCCACAATGGCATTGGCTATAAGAATCAGCAAAATTACAAAAGGCTCAACGAATGCAGTGATGGTCTCCTCTCCCTCCTCGAACCAGGCTAGCACCTAACAGGAGGGAAAAAAGAGGCAGACGAGTCAGACAGCAATACATGCATAACAGATTTAGACATAGTGCCCTGCATTACCAGATATTAACATCTCAATCAAATATCAGTTTTATGATGTAGAGGAGATTAGTCTTGTAACGATACCAGCATTTTTACTACGATACCAGGTTTGGTATCACAATATTTATTTTACAAGTAACTGCCACATATGCATAAATGAATCAATTATACAAATCCTACTATTCATTTGACTTCATTTTCATCAACCAAACAACTACAGCTCCAATGATATGGGATTTTTGGGTCTGATACCGATTTTAGGGAGGCCAAAGTCACCGATTCTCAATCTGTCGAGATGTTATTTCATTCCACTTGAAAAAAAAACCTAAAACAAGTTGTGTTACAAAGGATTAAGAGATACTCTAAATGATCTCTAAACACAAATTAACAGAATCTTTTATTTGTAGTTTACATGAACCACCAAAAAGCAACTGCATCTATAAACACAAAAACACTTGTTCAGTTTACCTTAGGTACAACTTAAAGATTTTTTTCTACGGCAGTGGATAAGAATGCAGCAGGGTTGATGCTGAAGCATCACTAAACTGTCTCAAAGTACATCTGAAACTGCACTGTTTACAAACTATGCAGTGAAATACAGTAAAATGCACTTTATAATGAAACCACTATTTGTATTGAGGAGTAAATTCACTAGTGCTTTACATGTCAAAGGTCATGTAAAGAAACACTATGGCAACCTCGCAATAAGAGCTTGTTACGACAAGCACACGCTGGCTGTTACGTAATGTTCTCTCCGAAAGCATAATTGAAATTACACATTGTGTACAAAACATTAGGAGCACCTGATCTTTCCATGACAGACTGACCAGGTGAATGCCATGATCCCTTATGACACTTGTTAAATCCACTTCAAAATCAGTGTAGAGGAAGGGGAGGAGACTAGGCTTAAAAATCCTTCTTTAACCTAAGACATCGATTGTGTACGTGTGCCATTCAGAGGGTGAATGGGCAAGACAAAATATTTAAGTGCCTTTGAACGGGGTATGGTAATAGGTGCCAGGCACAACGATTTGAACGTGCCAAGAACTGCAACACTGCTGGGTTCACACTCCCCATGTGTATCAAGAATGGCCCACCACCCAAAGGACATTCAACCAACTTAACACAACAATGGGAAGCCTTGAAGTCAACATGGGCCAGCATCCCTGCAGAATGCCTTTGACACCTTGTAGGAGTCCATGTCCCAGTGAATTGAGGCTGTTCTGAGGGCAGAAGGTGTAACTCAATGTTAGGAAGGTGTTAATGTTTCGTACACTTTATATTTCAGCTGCAAATGCGGCGATGACTGAAAACTTTCATGCAGGAAAATCCTTGCCGCACTGGTTTTAGTCAAACATTCTAATTTAGCTAGCTAGCAATCTTCTCATCATGAACGCAAGCAAGCAAGGCCTAAATTATAGATCTGGGCCAACTGTCTTGCTTTATGCAGATTGAATATTTCAGGAAAACTACATAAGCCCACAAATTTAACAGGCCCAGACAGTAAGTGTTATTTTTGTATCAAGGTTGAGTTCACGTCGGCGCCAGTCCACTGTTCGTACATAAGTAGCGAAGATTGCTCACTAGCTAGGCTAACTACCTCGCAGGCTAGCTATGAGAACAGGGCTGCTTGCTTGGTGAAGTGTACTATTGATTATTTACTTACTCAAATATCCTGTCGCTGGCAAGCTACTCACTGGCAAACCACCATGCCTACGTCGCCCACGTCGTGACTTACAGATTGAATATCATTCAATGAACAGCTTGTAGACCGCCCTCTCAAGGCAGCCATTGAAAAATTATAAAAATGACCCCAAATGAGCAGACCTATGTGTAAACAATGTGTGCTTTATCTGAGGAATAAAGACAGATACAAATATTTCCATGAAAGGTTAATGTCGGCCAATTACAATTGTAAAACATTATAACATAATGCTAATTTATTTGAATGGTAAAAATGGTCCGGTATGTACTTCCAGAAAAGGTTGAAATAAAAATGTACAAGCAACTATGCTTGGCCGGTATCCAGATTGTTATACCGACCTTGTGCCATACCAGGATATTCGGTAATACCGAAACTGAACACAACAGTTCGTAATCCGAAGGTTAGCAATGCTAATGTTAACAATTACAGCAATGCTAACTAAATACCAATGAGAGCATTGCAAACATTTTATATAGTTGCTTACCTAAATTATTTGTAAAGACAGAAATCCCAGCTCATTAAGTTATACAAGAAACAGCAAAAAAAAAAAGCTACTCAGCTTGCTCCATGGACGAAGCAAATGTAAGACAGCAACGCTCTTGATCCAGGAGGGAATTCTCTGCGGTTACCAAGCAAAATTAAATTTTGGAAGAAGCTAACCACTTAGCTACTAAATTAGCAAACCAAATGCACAACTACAGAGCATTTACCACATTTTAGACAGTTGATTTAAATATTTAGAAGATATCTAGCTGGCAAACATTTTGTTGTGAATTCCATACTTTAACTAGGCTCCGGTCTCTCGTCGTTGTGTGCTTGTAAACAAACACCACGTGGCTGGGACTTCAAATTGAAACAGGTGAAATGAATACGATCGTATTTCTCTGGAACGTATTGCACAAGTTGAGTGCAGGTATTTACTTAAAAGTAGCTACAAATATTCACATTAACAAAAAATTCACAAAAGATAGTTAAAAAGAATAAAATAATAATAAAGTATTTCCAATTTCCAAATACCCTGGTGCATGGCAGTACTGAGCAATTGGAGGTTGCTACAAATGTATTTACACCTTTCCCCCCTTCTTTTTTTGTTGAAGTGAATGAAGATGGTTGCTCAGCGAAACTCCATATTTAGAGTAACAAACATTTTGAGAACGCTTGTAGGGCTGTCTAAGGGGAGTTTGAGTCCGGGGTTCCTGGGCATTTGAGTATGACGCGTCTCCTCTCTTTGTCAACATCTAACGCACAGATACTGGGGCATATTCGAGTGTGTTAACTTCTGTGCAGCATGAGTGGGGAGCTAACATATTGCTTCCCAGTGTTGTCGCAATGAGTAAGTGGAGTAGGCAAGAGGCATGAACGGTGCACTCACGCTATATGGGAACATTGGCTGCATTGATATACGTGATCTGCTCAACCAGTATACCATGCAAGTCATTTGACACAAGTAATAAACCGTTTGTGTTCTAGTATCAAAAAAGTCCCAAAGTTTTGTGCAACACTAGAGGAGATGAGGCGAGCCAGAGGCAAGAGTCAAGGTAACAGAGCCAGGAGAAATATTGTAAAATCAGGGCAAAGGCAATCACTTGGTAACAAGGAGACTTTCAATTTTGGGTGAAAATCGGCATCCATTGGGACAATGACAAGGCTCGTCTGCGCTGAAAATGTGGTCAGCACAAGCCCATCAAATAGCTTTTTATCTATACATCTAGGCAAGGGAATGCTATTGCAGAGAACTGTCAGTGGACAAACGCTACCCATCAGCGCCTTCTACGAGGACTTCCAGTTACAGCAATCAAATCCAATGTTGAACATATGGCTAGCATGGTTATGGTTATGGCAGGTTATGGCACTCGGAGTGTGGTGTCAAGAAAACAACTTCACTCGACGTCAACAAAAGGATATGCTCGTGGACTTTAGGAAACAGCAGAGGGAGCACAACCTTATCCACATCGAAGGGACAGCAGTGGAGAAAGTGGAAAGTTTTCAGTTCCTCGGCGTACACGTCACAGACAAACTGAAATGTTCCACCCACAGACAGTGTGATGAAGGCGCAACAGCGCCTCTTAAACCTCAGGAGGCTGAAGAAATGTGGCTTGTCACCCAAAACCCTGACAAACCTTTACAGATGCACAATCGAGCGCATCCTGTCGAGCTGTATCACCGCCTGGTACAGCAATTGCACCGCCCTCAACCGCAAGGCTCTCCAGAGGGTGGTGCGGTCTGCACAACACATCACCGGGGGCAAACAACCTGCCCCCCATGACACCTACAGCACCTGATGTCACAGGAAGGACAAAAAGATCATCAAGGACAACAACCACCCGAGCCACTGCCTGTCCACACCGCTACCATCCAGAAGGCGAGGTCAGTAAAGGTGCATCAAAGCTGGGACTGAGACTGAAAAAAACAGCTTCTATCTCAAGGCCATCAGACTGCTAAACAGCAATCACTAACTCAGGGAGGCTGCTGCCTACATCGGGACCCAATCCACTTTAATAAATGTACCACTAGTCACTTCAAACAATGCCACTAATAATGTTTACAGATCTTATATTACTCATGACATTAACGCCACCAACTGCACCTTGCCTATGCCACTTGGACATCGCTCATCCATATACTTATGTACATATTCTCATTCACACCTTCAGATCTATGTGTATTAGGTAGTTGTTGGGAAATTGTTAGATTACTTGTTAGATATTAATGCACTGTAAGAACTAGAAGCACAAGCATTTCACTACACTCACATTAACATCTGATAACTATGTGTATGTTGCCAATAAAATGTTATTTTAGCAAGCACATTAGCTAGCTATCTAACTTTCGTGCACATTTGGCAGGAGCTCAGGCATTCATGAGCGGAGTAAATGTGTCTTAAATAAAATAAAAATTGTTGCCATTTGAACGATTATAAAAATGGTGAGCGCGGTCATTTGGCTGACATGACCATCATCCAAAACTCCATGACCGTCACAGCCCTAGTTGAACATGCTACTGCTAATAACTGTAGTAGTTCAAATTCAAAGCACCGCACAACTCTGTCCTGTTCAGGCACCCAGTCTCTGGCTAAGCATTCAGTCCTCTATCTGAACAGCAAGCGACTACTCTTTGAAGTGGTGTTCATTTCCATAAAGTCCTTCTCAGCCACTGAAATCAGATGCATAGATTTTAACCAGCGCAGTTTGAATGACCAGATTACATAAGAGATCAAATCAATCTGATGAGGCCCAAACATATTACCTCAAAGAAATGACACAGAGAAATGGAGGGTATAATTGTAGATATACTGACAACTGCACATCTCAAACTAGTCTACACTTCAGGGCTGGAGTGGTAGCCTCCCTCACAACGGTGTTCATAAAGGCCAAGCTTGATATTGATTGCTTTACAATGCAATGACCACTTCATTGAATGAGGAGGTTAAATAGCCACACCCTCTCATTCTATTTTGATGTCCCCGACAGTCAATCAATATACAGGGAGGAGATGGACCAGAGTAGAACTCTTCCTCGGGCAGCGGAGTACACTACAAAGGCCTTGGCATCATTAACTCAGAGCCCAACTAATTAGCCTGGTCAAGCTCTTGGCAATAACAGTCAATAATATAACGACAATCATTTGAGCTATGAATAGCAGATTGAAAGCCTTTCACCACTGCGCATTAGTAAATATATTGAGCGTAATGGGTTTGTCCCAATTCAGCAAATCTTCCCCAGAGAATGGGAGAGGTCTCTAAAACTATTTCAGAACAGGGACAGGAGTAACTTGTCCCCTCAATCAGAATCTAGGCCAGAACCAGAAATGTGTCACAAGTTTATCCTCATCCGAACACAGCCTATCAAATCAAATGTCAAACATGAACAGCTCAAGCCCGCCCGGGACATGTTTATGTGATCTGCCTAATACTGGATGTGATTTACAGGCTAGATTCCTGACCATCATCACCGTGTGTCCTTGCTGCTGGTGATATTTACAGCAGTGGCATTGAATATCAGCCAACAGCAGTGGTTCTCAAAACTCTCCTCAAAGACCCCCAGCCATTCCATGCATTTGATCTATTCCAGAGCTAGCACACCTGATTCAACTTGCCTACTAATCATCAAGCCTGTGACTTCGTGAATCAGGTGAACTATTTGAGGGCCAAAGCCAAACAAGATTGTGAAACGTCTGGGGGTCCCCGAGGAGAGGTTTGAGAACCACTGAGCTACAGGAAGGGGTAAACACCCCCTATCTTATCATAAGTGCCATGGGATCTTTAATGACCACAGAGTCAGGACACCCGTTTTATGTCCCATCCAAAAGACAACACCCTAACACACTGCCCTGGGGCACCGGAACTTTTTATTTTTTAATTACAGAGTAACGGGTGCCTTCTAATAGCCCCCCCCCAACACAACTTCGATCTGGTCTCCCATCCAGGGACCGACCAGGACTACACACACCCCTCATTCCAATACTGTAACCTAAGACGTAATGACATACAAGTAGGAGCAATAACCAATTATTCCTATAGTACTGGACAAATGCCAGTTCATTATATTTTCACCAGAATAGTCAGATTCTATATAAATCCATCATGAGGCTGGCGCTGTGGGCATCAGGCCTAATGAAAACCTAGGAGCTTGCATTTTCTAAATGGTGGCACACGTCGCACTGAATGTGGATCTACCATTCGTCTACTAATCGCTCAGCGCGCTGTTGACATTTTCTGTGCAATTCTACATGTAAAATTTGTTCACACGTACTCTCTGCAGGCAAACGCCATTGGTGTGTTTGAACCCTAAAGAAAACCCTATTGAGTATGGTCTGCCTTACAGGAGATTTGTGCGTGCCCCAATTATCTTCATACTTATTCTGGACATATGAAACTTACTAGGATCCTCATGTGCCTGATTTGAGTCATGTTATACTTACAAAGGATATGCAGGCCGCAAGAAGAAGAATCCTCACAAGCAGATCTTCAAACTGTTCAACCACCAGTTCCCATAAAGATTTTCCTAAGAGAACAAAAGAGCATCCAAATAATGGGATACCTTCGTATGTGGCTTTGAAGACAAACTATCCAAAAAAGAAACAATTTGCTTACCCTCCTCAGCAGGCAATTCTGCGATTCATCCAAGGGACACCACACCGAAAATAGAGGAGTGAGAAAAATGTTACGAGAAACACTCTTTATGCCACTTCGATACCAAAGTGACTTTTTTGTAACAGGTTAGAACTTACGCAGCAGCTTAGGATAAGGGTTAGCGAAAATGCTCTGGTAACCTGCTACGAAAATCACTGAATCAAAGTAGCGTGAAAAGAGCGTGTCCCGGAATATTACGACAGAACTAGCTAGCTGTGTTTCTCAACCATATGTGCAGTACCTTCAGAAAGTATCAGCCTTAAATATTTCACATTTTGTTGTTACAAACTGAATTCAAAATGGATTAAACCGATCTCACCTATCTCCACACAATACACCATAAAAGTAAAAACTAGTTTTAAATATTTTGCAAGTGAATTGAAAATTAAATTTCAGAAATATCTAAATTTACATAGGTATTCACACTGAGTCAATACATTAGAGTCACATTTGGCAGCGATTACAGTCTAAGAGCCTCGCACACCTAGAATGTACAAATATTATTATATATATATATATTTATTTTTTTTGTATTTGTTTTCAAGCTCTGTCAAGTTAGTTGTTGATCATTACTTGACAGCCATTTAAGTCTTTCCATAGATTTTCAAGTCAATTTAAGTGTCAACTGTAACTAGGCCACTCAGGAACATTCAATGTCATCTTGGTAAGCAGCTGCAGTGCATGTATGTATATATTTGGCCTTGTGTTTTAGGTTATTATCCTGCTGAAAAGTGAATTTGTCTTCCAGTGTCTGTTGGAAAGCAGACGGAACCAGGTTTCCCTCTAGGATTTTGCCTGTGCTTAGCTTTATTCAGTTTATTTATATCATAAAACTCCCTAGTCCTTGCCGTTGACAAGCATACCCACAACATGATGCAGCCATGCTTGAAATATGAAGTGTTACTCAGTAATGTGTTGGTTTTTCCGCAAACATAACCCTTTCTATTCACGACAATGCTTTATGAAGAAAAAGCTATTTCTTTGCCAAATGTTTTGCAGTTTTACTTTGGTGCCTTATTACAAACAGGATATATATTTTTTAATATTGGTATTCTGTGCAGGCTTCCGTTACACTCTATAATTAAGTTTGTATTGTGGAGTAACTACAATGTTAAGCCATCCTCAGTTCTATCACAGCCATTAAATACAAACTGTTTTAAAGTCACCAGTGGCCTCTCATTGTAAAATCCCTGAGTGGTTTCTGTTCTCTCTGGCAACAGAGTTAGGACACTTGCATCTTTGTAGTGACTGCATTGATACACCATCCAAAGTGTAATTAATAATGTCACCATGCTCAATGGGATATTCAATGTCTGCTTTTTTTGTTTTTACCCATCTACCAATAGGTGCCCTTCTTTACAAAGCATTGGAAACCTTCCTGGTCTTTGGTTGAATCTGGGTTGAAATTCACTGCTCAACTGAGGGACCTTAAAGATAATTACATGTGTGGGGTACAGTGATGAGGTAGTCATTCAAAAAAGCATGTTAAACACCATTACTGCACACAGAGGGAGCCAATGCAACTTACACATTTTTACTCCTTAACGTATTTAGGATTGCCATAACAAAAGGGGCTAAATACAATCCAGCTTTTCATTTGTACATTTCTCTAAACATAATTTAACTTTGACGTTAAGGGGTATTGGTTATGACAATCTCAATTTAATCCATTTTAAATTCAGTCTAACAACAAAATGTGGGGGAAAAAAGTCGCAGTCGGTGTGAATACTTTATTTAGGCATTGATACGATGTCGAGTTTCTCAACTCCAAGATGTACAACAGAACGAACGTTTTCCGGGGAAAAAAATCAAAAGTGAAATTACACCTAGATAGATATGTTTTGTTCATCCAGTCCACGTCTAAGAAATAAGAATTGAACATCGTTTAGAATCGGCCGATCATTACAAAATGTGCAGCATTTTGTTTCAGTTTACTGAATTAATTGCAGTCTTTTATTCATTTTTTTTTTAACACAGTCATTGTCTGTCAGCCTGAACATGTTCGTGACGTCAGCAATAATTTTTCACGCATGCCGGTTGCTTAAGAATGCTAGCTAGCTAACAGGCCGTGCACCGTGTTGCCAGGAAAGGGATATCACATTTCAAAAACATGTTACTCACCATTAGGTCCCCATTTTTCCCGCTGCCTCTTCACTTGGTCTACACCTAGACCTGTGCTTTCGTTCACGTTGAAATGACTGTAAACTTCCTCCACCGTCTTTGTGTGAGCGTTCGCCATGGTGAGTAGCCGCTCGAATAAACACTAGCTAACTTAGCTGCTTACGTTAGCTAGACAGCTATCTAGATAGTTAATTGAAGAAACCTCAAGAACCCCACTGATTGTTCACTTCGTTTACGTCTTCCCCCAACTCACGCTGTCGAAAATCCGGAACAATCTCGAAATGTATGTTATCCCAAAAACGTCTGTATCTAACTTAATAACCTCACATGTAGTAAAAAAAAAAAAAAAAAAACTGGCTAGTGTAATGACTGCGTTAGCCCTCCTCGCCACTTGTTACTAGAGCAATGCCTTACCCCCTCAAACTCGCCGGTTACAACGTTCCAGGCACCACAATGAAATACGGATAATTCATAGCTACCACCATCAAAACTATTTCATTCTTAACGGAGCAATAACTTAAGACATGCGTAGTAAGTTAATGCAAGACGGTAGGTCTGAAAGTGCTGCTTTGGTGTATGTCCGCAGTGTGTTCCTTCTTGTGTGCTGCCGCGCGTTCACTACTATCACCATCTGCACCAATCGTATTTGTCCGCTACCAGTTCGCATGCTCCGAATACTGCGCTCGGTGTCCGCATGTGGAATGCGCTTATTGGCTGGAGAGATTCCGGAAATCCCTTTTTCTTCCAGATCTTTCTCCGGTGTCTCTGATCAGCTGACTCCTCAACGGAATATATATGTACAATGTACAATATATATATATATATATTACAGGCCATTAAAATAAATTATGTGGTATTATTGAGAGCATTAATATAACAGCAATATTTTAAAGAGCTAGTAAAAACTAGAATATCTGTAAAGTCTTGGCATATCACTTCAACAGAGGGGGAAAAAACACAAGTAGATAGGTTTATACGTGTCTATGTAATTTAGGGATTTAAGAAAAGTGAACATCTTATCTTGAATGCTCTTTCTTTTCTTGATTTAGCATAGCCTACTACAGCTGACAGCTAGTGTTAATCCAAACACAAGTGTACTAAGGTCAGCAGGACACAAATCAATAATACTATCAAAATCACATTTGCTCGACCCATTTGATAAGAGCCCAGTTGAAATTTCCATGTTATGTTGGAAAACAGACCTGAATTGTGTGACCTGAACAGACCTGAAAACAGACCTGAATGATTCAGATAGGTCAGTTATCTATTGTTTGTACAGGATGGTTGCATTGGTGGACACCAGCATGACATTGTGGGACTGATAGGCTTCTTGAGGTCAATGGCATCATCAGTATTTTCATAATAGCTTGGTCCAGATTATTTAGTATAATTTGTGAGAATCTCTCAACGCTGCCTGAAGAAGATTCTTGTAGTTGAAACGCGTTGCAGTTGTATGTACTGATGTTATGTAAACCATGGGCTGATCTGCTCCTACTTACAGTATATGTATTCTTTGTCAATATTATCAGTAAAGTTTTCTGCGTTGTACTGGCCGCCTACTTGTTTTCTTTCTTGAGAATCCCTCTAAAGAGTCCCCTATTCCCTATAAATTAACAAAAATGTAAACCGTTGACTCTGCTCATGTGAGTCATTGACCTGTCACTTCTCTCTCACTCACAATAGTCGTTCTGTCAATTCTGGACATGAGAGGCTGCCTCCTCCATTCAAGGTCACGTCAGTCAGTAGTTAAATAGTTCCTCAGCCTCCCCAGTGTGAGCCACTATGTATTGGCTCCTACTGTAATGTTCAGACCACCAATAGTAAATGGCTTGGATGAAACCCCTACTCTACAGGAAGATGATAGTCAGAGAGTGGAAAGGATACAGTAACAGCTACCTTGCACAAAGTAACCCACTTTCAACACAAAGCAAGCAGTGGATAGTATTTTTGGTTGGTAGTACATGTTCATTAGGGAGTAGGATATGACGTGTCTGTGCTTGTACATTTTACATTTTAGTCATTTAGCAGACGCTCTTATCCAGAGCGACTTACAGTAGAGTGCATACATTTTATTACATTTTTTTTTTTACATACTGAGACAAGGATATCCCTACCGGCCAAACCCTCCCTAACCCAGACGGCGCTATGCCAATTGTGTGTCGCCCCACGGACCTCCCGGTTGCGGCCAGCTGCGACAGAGCCTGGGCGCGAACCCAGAGACTCTGGTGGCGCAGCTAGCACTGCGATGCAGTGTCCTAGACCACTGTGCCACCCGGGAGTTATTGTATGTAGTTGTATGTAGTTATTTAGGAGCCTCACTGTCATCATGACATCACTAGCCTATATGTCTGCAATGGATTCCCCCCAGATACTGGTATTATTAGGGCTGTGAGAGATAAGTCCCACGGCCTGATAGATATGGACATAGATTCAGCACAGGTCACCCCATTACCCAAAGGCTATCTATGGCCATATCAGTGTCTATTAGCTGGCAGCTAAAAATAATACCTGAAATGATGTTACAGAGTCCTGTAAAGTTCTATTTCATTCTGTTTCATTGACACGAGGGTGCAGTTTCCTGGACACAGATTAAGCCTAGTCCTGGAATAAAAAGCAAGATCAATACACAATTTAACATGCTTTTTAGACCAGGATTAGGCATAATTTGTGTCCAGGAAACTGCCCCAAGAAGTCTAGTCTGTACAGAATGTTCTGTGTGAGAATATTGCTTTTGAAAAATTGAGCAGTGATGATTGACATTGGTCCCTGGTTGTGAGTTGTACAGGGGTGTGGACTGTAGTAAGAGATGGTTTCTGTCTCTTGCAGCTGGCTATTGTCTGCTTGAGATTGTGGTTATTTATAGATACTGTGACATGGTTCAGCTGATGTGGGGTTGTTATGGCGATCTGCCAATTAACTTGTCCCAGACCCTTTTTGAATTGGCAGTAGATGTTTAATGCACATTACTCTAATACAATGTAAAGGTTAATTAATAGCTAAAGGTTATTGGTGTCTTATTGATGTTCAAATGGAGTGAAATTCATCATAAACAGTGAGTCCCCAGGATCAGTGTTGAGAGACACAGACACGCTGACTGTTGTAGATTTCACATCAGAGTAAAATATCATGTCATGGCCATTATCTCAACAAACAATTGCCATCTGTTAGGTGAGTTTACTTTGCATTCTAACATTATCGAAAACCTTTCTGTGATTGTTTTTGACTCCGGGAAGAAATGTACATAGACCGCTGCCATGCACGTTTGATGGAATTGAGCCCTGTGGCCCTAACTCTTCAATGGGCATATATCTGTGCTAATCTACTGCACTCTAGTGGACATAGATAGTGCATGAAAATAGGGAATAATAGGAGTCCAAAAAGTGTGTACTGGCAAATAAACATTTATTAAGATGCTTTTGTTTAAACTGTTTGGTAACATATTGAAGTGAACATACCGGTAGTAAAGATTCAAAGGTAACAATAACAAAAACAACAAATTCATTGGGATTTTACATCCCTTCTACAGAGATTGGCGAAACAATCCAAACCATAACACAAGTCATCACAGTTCACTAACACGTTTTCCTCCTTTACAGAAACCTTTAATGGTAGGATCTTCATTGGTTCAGCTTTGTATAGAACTAGGCCTATGGATATATCTTCCCAATAAGTAGGTATTGGCTCAGTATTTTAGGTTTTAAAGTATGGAGGTGCTCTTTGTGTGGAAGACCATAAAGGACACCTCCCTTTTGTCCAAGTCCAGACAAACCCTGATCCTCCCAGGTTTCTGCTTTATTCTTGTAGCTCACCATCAATCTCCCCTACAACCTAATGACTAGCCTTGTAGTTCTCTTTAGAATTGTCTTTCCTTTCCTGCTTATGGATTCACTAGCCACTCCTACCAACCAGTTGACATTGTGCCTCACCTCCAAGTCCCAACAATGAGTCCCAGAGGTGTCTTCTTCTTCGGTGGAACAGGTGTCTTCTTCGGTGGTAGTCCCAGAGGTGAATCCCTGCGTACTCTTTTTTCCCTCTTCCTCCCTCAGAGCGGCTTGCCTGGCATCCTCTTCCTCTCTCAAAAAGCAGTGCAGCTTATTGAGCTCCTCTTTTATCTATTTTCTATTTCCTGAACCAAGATGTGAGACGCCATTTTGTTTTCTCCTACATCATTTTTCTTCTTTCCTCCTGGCTTTCTCCACAGCTGTCTACCGCTGCATTTTTTTGCCAGGTCTTTTGCACTTGATCCTCCCTTAAAAGTACCTCCCTCTTCTGCCCCACCATATTCAATACAAGAGAAATGACAGTCCATCATTACTTTAAGACATGAAGGTCAGTCGCAAAAACCATCAAGCACAATGATGAAACTGGCACTCATCAGGACCGCCACAGAAAAGGAAGACCCAGAGTTACCTCTGCTGCAGAGGATAGGTTCAGCCTCAGAAATTGCAGCCCAAATAAATGCTTCACAGAGTTCAGACACATCTCAACATCAACTGTTCAGAGGAGAATCAGGCCTTCATGGTCAAATTGCTGCAAAGAAACCACCACTAAAAGACACCAAAAAGATTAAGAGACTTGCTTGGGCCAAGAAACATGAGCCCGGTGGAAATCTGTCCTTTGGTCTGATGTAGAAAATAGTAAAAATAAAGAAAATCCCTTGAATGAGTAGGTGTGTCCAAACTTTTGACTGGTACTGTATATATATATATATATGTACAGTTACGACATATACATATATAAGCATTTTTTTTGAGGGGGGGGGGCACAATAGACAAAAAACAGCAGGAAATCGGCTCCAATTATTTATTTATTTTAAAGAAATCTGTCCCCAAGTATTCCCACACATAATAGAGAAGAAGTGATCATATACAAATGTGAGCACAGTTTGAAATGATTATTTTAGACAAACATGATATCTGTTTGGGCTTCTTGCTGTCAATTTGCCCTTTGTTTGTAATTATGTTCCAGCCCCCTGACCAGCCGCTCAAGAAAAAATCAGACTGCGACTGAATCTAGTTGATGATCCCTAGTGTAAACTGTAGGGGTACCCATGGTGCTGGAGATCAGAGATGCCCAGTGAGAGAAAGACAGGTTGAGGTTGCCAGGATCAGAGTAGTGCAGAAGGTGTCATATGCTGAGGCAGGGAAGAGAGAAGTAGTGGAAGATGGGTCCAGGGTGAGGGATCCTAAGAGCATCCCTGTGAGTAGGCCGAAGTCAATAGAGAGTGATAGGAATAACATGTGCTTCTGTAAGTTTTAGCATTTATAGCCATGGTTGTCAATTGTACTGTAGAAATTAAGCGAAAGTCACAGAAATAGAGGTTGTTGTGGCAGCAGCAGAGAAGTACTTGGGATTGCGAGGATTTGCTGCAGAACATCTGCAAGGGGTGTTGAGTGGTAGTGTAATGTCCTCTCAGACCATTGGTCTGGAGTAGGACTAGATAGGGTTGAATAGTGAGGTGGGTGGCGTTTTTTGTTGTTGTTGAGAGGAGTAATAAATGCCAGGGCAATTTTTGTATTATCATATCAAAGAATATAATGTAGCTAGACCGTTAATGGCCTCACACACCAGTACAGTAGGTGGTGGTGTATGCACCTAAAAGTTGGATGCGATCTGCCAAACAAATCCCAAAGAAGAAGAAGAAGAAAAGGCAGAATAGTCCAGTTTGCCAGAAAGTCACACGAAGAAGAAAGGTCAAAGTTGATCTTGTCCATGTGTGTGTGTGTTGGTCAGCGGTAGTTAGCGAGCTACTTGTAAAAGGGTTTCATCTTGCATTTTTGTGATTGTACAAATGTCGTAACTGGATAAACTCCTGACTTTGTGCTATAAGCAAGGCGTGTATTTAACGATTGTTCGTGGATCACTCGTGAGTCTCCTGCAAATGATTTGTTTCGTCTTATAGCAAAAGTGTTATTGCTTGTCATGGTAGCTAGCTAGCTAACCATAGGAAATGTCTTGTGATAAAGCTAGTTTAGTTAGCTAGCTGAATCAGTAACGATAGCTAGCTATCTCCTAATTTTGTTCTTCAGAACTTTAACATTATCATAAAGCTTGTTAAACTTCTTAACATTCAATGAAGACATGAGCAATGCAGAAAATTCGCGCCTTGATAGCAAGTCCACGAGTGTTGAGTATCAAAAGCAACGGTAAGCCTAATTTAGCAAAATTATCTGACTAGTTCGGAGGAAAGTCGATTTGAGTATGTCATCGATATTATAGTAGCTGGTGTTCTAACGTTAACTCGTGTTAAGCGGTCAAGTAATGATGACCATTTGTTGGCACCTCCTCCAGGTAACGTTAGTCCTGAAGATCTGACATTATTGGAAGGATGTCACCTGTAGTGATTAACCGTATTGTATTTACATGTCCATACCTTTTAGATTAGTACCTACCCACCTTCACCATAGTACCTATGGTGACGGTTACACGTATTGATTTCAGCCCAAGGCTGGATTTAATTTCAGGAAGTTGTTCCCTCCCGTCTGGTTATCTTCACTCCCCTTATCTGAAAATCATATCTGAGATCAAGGAATTGTATACTTGTAATAACTAGGTGTGAGTGCACACTTACCCTGGTAGTGAATGAACAGGGCTGAAATGTCATAACTTGAATTAAATACATCCCTTCACTCACTAGCTATTTTTGTGTTTTTATCAGGTTGGCTTTACAAGTGTGCAGGGATAAGGTGGATAATGAGTGAAGAGTCAGGGAATGCGCAGACCAAGCCACTGAAACGAGTGGAGGAGGGAAATGGCGAGTCGGGTGAGAATGGGCACATCAGAAAGAAGCTTAAGTCTGATGTAGAACAGACTGGGGATGAGAGGAAACACCCCAAAAGAAAAGTGGTCCTGCTTTTGGCGTATTCAGGCAAAGGTTACTACGGTATGCAGGTTGGTATTAACCCTCTTAATCTTTCCATGAATCGTATCCCATTGAGGGATGTTTTTAAACAAAATTGCTACTTTCTAAATTCTTAATCTGTTTTGTGTTTCAGAGAAATGCTGGATCTTCCCAGTTCAAAACCATTGAGGATGAGCTGGTTACAGCACTGATTAAGTCTGGGTGCATCCCAGACAACCATGGAGATGATATGAAAAAAATGTCATTCCAAAGATGTGCAAGAACGGACAAGGTATGGGAGACAAACATGGAAAGGGCTTAGTTGCTGTCTGCATAAATGCGTCCCTTGAGCAAGTAGTCTTGCATACCTGTGTTTTATACCTGAAGTAATGGAATGCACAGGATAAGACATGCACTGTGTGTGGCCTCAAACACAAATGGATTATTACCTTGCTTTGTGATGAGCTCAATTTGTTTTGTCAGGGTGTTTCTGCAGCAGGTCAAGTGGTCTCTCTAAAACTATGGATGATTGAAGACGTAAAGGAAAAGCTCAACTCCAATCTTCCACCACAGATCAGAGTGCTGGGTGAGATCGCACTGCTTCCAGTTAAAAGTGTTGGAGATGAGGCTAAACCCTTCACAAGGAAGCCCATGGTGTCAGAATTAAGAATATGTTTTTGAAGTCTAGGTGGTTGCTTTTGGGAAGTCATTGATTCCACTTTTTGTGAAAATATGTTGGACGTGGGATGCCAATGGAGTTAATGGTCTCATGCTGTTTATTCTGCTTATTGTCTTGAATATATACTTTTTTTTAAATTATCTAAAAAATAACTTGGGTCGCTTTGGTTACCAGTGTGGTTCCACATAGTTTGTGATATTTTTTTTGTCCCGGTAGGTCTGAAACGAGTGACTGGGGGCTTCAATTCTAAAAACAGCTGTGATGCCCGCACATATTCCTACATGCTCCCCACTGTGGCCTTCGCCCCAAAAGATTATAGCACTGAGAATTCCGCTGCATTCCGCCTGGAGCCAGAGACACTGCAGAGAGTAAACCGTCTGTTTGGCAGCTACAAGGGCACTCATAACTTTCACAACTTCACCTCCCAGAAGGCCGCGCGGGACCCCAGCGCCCGCCGCTACATCACAGAGATGACCTGTGGCGAACCCTTTGTGCGTGGCGGCGCTGAGTTTGCTGAGATTACCGTGCGTGGCCAGAGCTTCATGATGCATCAAATCCGGAAAATGATTGGCCTGGTGATAGCTGTGGTGAAGGGCTATTCTGGGGATGAGGTGTTAAAGCGAAGCTGGGGCGAGGAGAAGGTGGATGTGCCCAAGGCCCCCGGGCTGGGCCTGGTGCTCGAGAAGGTGCACTTTGACAGGTACAACAAGCGCTTTGGTGGGGACGGCCTCCATGAGTGCCTGGAGTGGACTGAAGAGGAGCAGGCTATCTTGGCCTTCAAGGAGGAACACATCTACCCCAGCATTGTGGAGACTGAGTGCCAGGAAGGGTCCATGGCCAGCTGGATGGCCACACTGCCCATACATGACTTTGAGGCCACTGCAAAAGGGGCTCAGGATAAGGACAGGGGGCAGGTGGGTGAATACAACAGAATAATATTTGCCAGTTCAATTGTCAGTGGTTGTTTTTGTAAGTCCTACAAAATGTTCAACATTAGTAGCTTAATCATCAACTAGGAGCAGTTCACACTGAGGAGTCATAAAACCTGCTGTCTTTTTGGGAGATGCCATCACCCTCTCTTTTTTTTTTAACCCATAAAATGTTTCAATTTTCAGGATGATGATGAGGGTAATGGTTCAGATTCTGCACTTTGAAGTCTCCAGCGAGTAGAAAGACACCCTTTGCTGTATCTCTCAAGAATGAGCTTTTGTTTTGCTATGGAAATGCTTTGTCAATAATGCCACTGATTTTACATAATACATTTGAATAAACATTTTGTTCTTTCAGTTAAACCATTGAGCGTGAATCCTTTCCATTAGTAATCTTTAACACATTGTATTTTGGCGGATTTGTTAGCTGGAAGCATTCATAAAACAAACACAGCTTGAGAAGACAGACAGGTTTATGTTGGGTTGCCATGAAATTAATTATGGTATTTGATTATGTTAATTAATTATGGAAGTATATTTCATTACAGTACTTCTAGAATATTTGAGATACTTGGAATATTATTTGGCCATGCCCAGCACGATATACCTACCGACCGCAAGGTTGCGAAATTAGAATTTTAAGTACGTCTATAGGATCCACAACTGAAAACAAGAGGACAACTTCAGAGGCGCAAGATGAGTTAGGAAGATGGTATAAAAACACCCGAAATATAAATAAATTATTATTTAGAGCAGGAAACATGCCAACGATGTGTAAGACGTTCTTGACTATCTTCAGGTATGTAACTAAACAAAAACGTTCTGTGTGGTCTGTGTTATCGTTGCGTTTTGAAAGCTAGCTAATCAGACCCCATGTTAATTTTGCCCTGATAGTTGTGTTGGTTATTGCCGATCCATATTCGATATCAATGCACATTCTTCACTTTCATCCTCAGTCAAAGAAAGAGAAGAAAGTTGTTTGTGCTATCAATGGATGTAGTAAACTGTAATGTTAATCATTAGCAATGGCGGTTCTAGACCATTTCAACTGGGGGGGCCAAGCTGGGGCCAGTTGTACTGTTAGAGGGGCTGGTTACATTAGACGTTATTGTTGTCATATCGTTTTCTTCACTGCATTGCAGGCATTAGTTATGTAAAAAATGATTTCGTACTCCACATTTAGGGGGGCCACAAGGGGGTCCAAAATTGTTGTCACAGGGGCGTATCGCTGCAGAATACTGTGGAAGCCATGCTGGTTAAGTGTGCCTTGCATTCTAAATAAATCACTGACAGTGTCACCAGCAAAGCACCATCACACAACCTCCATGCTTCACGGTGGGAATCACACATGCAGAGATCATCCGTTCACCTACTCTGCGTCTCACAAAGACTCAGCGATTGGTGTCCTTTAGTAGTGGTTTCTTTGCAGCAATTCAACCATGCAGGCTTGAATCACGCAGTCTCTGAACAGTTGATGTTGAGATGTGTCTGTTACTTGAACTCTGTGAAGCATTTATTTGGGCTGCAATTTCTGAGGCTGGTAACTAATTAACTTATCCTCTGCAGCAGAGTTAAGTTAGGTCTTCCTTTCCTGTGGTGGTCCTGATGAGAGCCAGTTTCATCATTGCGCTTGATGGTTTTGCGACTGACCTTCACGTCTTAAAGTAATGATGGACTGTCGTTTCTCTTTGCTTATTTGAGCTGTTCCTGCCATAATATGGACTTGGTCTTTTACCAAATAGGGCTATCTTCTGTATTCCACCCCTATCTTGTCACAACACAACTGATTGGCTCAAAAGCATTAAGAAGGAAAGAAATTCCACAAATTAACTTTTAGCAAGGCACACCTGTTAATTGAAATGCATTCCAGGTGACTACCTCATGAAGCTGGTTGAGAGAATGCCAAACATGTGCAAAGGGTGGTTACTTTGAAGAATCTCAAATATATGTTGATTTGTTTAACACTTTTTTGGTTACTACATGATTCCATATGTGTTATTTCATAGTTTTGATGTATTCACTATTATTCTACAATGTAGAAAATAATAAAAAATACAGAAAAAAACATGAGTAAGTGTGTGAAACTTTTGAATGGTACTGTGTATGCCAATTATTTGATGGTCCGACCGCTTCATAAATTATGATGATTAGGGCCTGGTGTTTTTCTCAGGTCTGCTGGGTCACAGGTAACTAAAAAAACATTGGAGTGGTGTGTGAAATGTATTTTCATGGATTTAGTCAAATGTTGAGTGTGATGATGCTATTTATTCCAATGCAGGAGAGTGCACTGATGAAGTTTGCCTCCACATAAGGGAAGTTCCCCCTCCATGACTTGAACTGGAGTGAACACTACAGCTTCCCAAGGAAACTCACCCAGGTAGGGGGTTCAATGAAATACTACATGTTAGTTGCCTTGCGCGAATGTTACACCATTTAAGCGATCATTAGGGTTCATTGGTATACCAAAGAGGCAAGTATGAAACTGGACCCACCTGTATTTATGACATTTAGCAGCACTGATATTATATACATAATTGTTTAGCAGACAGTCATGCTTACATACATTGTTAGTATGGGTGGCCCCAGCAAGAATTGAACCCATGATTCTTGGCGTTGCAAGCGCCATGCTCTACTAACTGAGCCACGCCATGCTCTACTAACAGAGCCAGCCCTGAAACGTTTAGATTTTGTCAGTCTGTAGCAATCCATTGCTCTGTGAACAGGCAGTGGTGGAGTGGCTGCTCTCTCAGGAGGAGGATATGGCGCTTCTTATCTCCAGATTTCAGGAGTACCTGGATATGGAGGATGTGCGTCAGTACGTCTTGAGCTCCGTCCGTGAGAACGGTGGGCAGGGTGATGGACAGAAACAAAGGGGTGAGCCCCAACAGGACTGGTGTCTTGTGATTGGAGGTTCTAAATGAGATGGTTTATCGTAGCTTGTTTAGTTGTCTGTTTTATAGCGGTTATGTATTGTAAACATTCTTCACTCTTTTCTCTTCAATCACCTCAGTTGACCTGTGCTCCACACCTTCGCTCAAGTGTTGGACTGTGTTGTCTGACTGATGTTGTTTGTTTAGAATGGTCTTGTCTCTTCAGGCAGTGATGCCCATTTACCAGAACAACGTTTTCACGCTACTGTCCAATGTCAACAGGCCTAGCCAGGAGTCAGAACTCACCAACTTCCTGGTTAAACAGGAAGGTCAGTCCCTTCCAGCCTGCTGTTGTGCTCTTCTACTATATATTAAAGGATAACAAATTATTTTTTGTAACTTGTATGCAAGAATTTGAAATTGGCCATATTATTCCATTGTTACTGCAAGGGGCTCAAGAGTGAAAAGGTGCCATTAACTTATCAGAGTGGCAGAGATGCCAAATTCTCTGGACGCCTCTTCCCAATAGCCAAACACCTGAAGCTTCGGTGCATGTGTGGGATTTTGACATTTTTTACGTAGCTGCTGCTCCTTCCTCACCGCAGCCATTATCGGATGTCTTTGTCTGTGTAGCCTATAAACTTCGACATGTTGTAGAACAAACTTCTGTCCATAACAGTAGGTAATTACAAATATAAGCACGACACAGACAAGCAGTCTTTTTTGCGAACAATGATTGAGTTATATTATTAGCCTAAATGATGACTATCCAATCGTCATATTAGGAATAGAAGGCTATCTTACATAAGTCTGCAAATGCGAGAATGCATGTAATGCTTTATTATAAAGGTGCATTTTTATGGTAAATATTAGCTTCTCAAATTTAAACCCACGCTCTGCCTATGTTAGAATAACAGCCTACATTTACTTTTCCTCAGCCAACAAGACGAGTAATGACCAGCAAAATCACTAGCATATGTCAATCTGCTATCCCCCATAGTAGAAAAGATGACCTATTCTATTGGTCAGCTTGTCGTTCTGTGCGAGAAAGAAAAGGCCTATTCCAAACAGACTCTGGTACAGTTGTGGGATGATAGATCCCAAATTCATACAACCAGTAGGCCTAGGCTACACCGCAAAATTATTTCTTCACATTAAAAGCAGAGCACAAGGCAGTAGGACACTCACAAATGTTCATTCCATAATGCAATTAACGGGGAAAACACCATTGTGACGGATGACAATATCCGATAGAAATGTTGAAAGACGGGAGATCTAAATATGCAACAACGAGCATGGGATGCTTGCTAATATGACTAGGATTATGCATTTGGCTACTGGACAATGAAAGAAAGTTGTTGGGAGATAAAGGCTATTTGTTTCAATAGCATATGGAAGTCTTTGTAAAGTAATTGCCTGCACGTTTGGTTGGATTTGGGCTAGACTATTTTGAAGCATGGCGGTTACCTTGAATCGCGCAGCCTCAGCCTTAACTGACTGTGTGATTTTATTGCCCCTTGATTCATTCTACAGCTAAACACGAAGACTGGAAAGCAGCCAAACTAAAAGTAAGCAAAGTCTCCTATCAACTACAAGAAACTGCATTTTTGTGTCTGGTGTTAAGTATTTGTATCGCTGTAAGTGTGAATGTAATGATCATCTCTCCTTCCCATCAGGAAGACACGCGTGCCTTTGAGCTGTCGTGGCTTGGGTTTCTGAAGTATAAGGTATAAGATCAACTATAACATATAGACCACCTTGTTTGGACTGGAGTCTGCAGCCCAGAATTACATTTTCCTTCTCATGTCTGTCTGTCGCCCCCTGTAGTTACCCAACAGCATGTACAAGAAGGTGCTGGTGATCCTCCGTGACTCCATCCTGCCCCACATAGCAATCCCACACTGATGGTCGACTTCCTGGCTGCAGCCTATGATGTTGGCGAGTTGGGTTTCCATCGTCTGTTTTCATAGACTGTTCTATAGAAGACAATCTGAGTGGATGCTATGCTGTACTGAAAGAGAGTAGACCTCTCTTTTGTGCTTACTCCATTAACTATCGATGACTGGCATTTCATCCTCACATTTGCTGTAAATCTATTAACAGTCAACAACACCTTTTGTCCATTGTGTCTCATCTTTCTCTCGAAGTCACCTGCCAGTCTATTTGGTGGCAGCGTTTGCCAAGCGTCTGTCCCGCCTGGCCATCACGGCGCTGCCTGCTGCCTTGCTCATGGTAATACCCTTCATCTGCAACCTGATCCGCCGCCATCCTGCCTGCCGAGTCCTCATTCACCGCCCCAGTGCAGCAGACGGTAGGGTGTTCCCATTTCACCCCATACACTCACCTGTCTGGAGATGGGAATGAATTAGATACTTATTGTAATGTTGTGGTGGGTTTACATTTAGGCAAGGTCTCAAAGGGCTTTCCAATAGACAGCAGATTGTTTGTCATTTCTTGTGTGTGTGCTTGAACAGAAGCCTGTGATGACCCCTACCTGATGGAGGACCCCACCCAGTGCTATGCCCTGGAAAGCAGCCTGTGGGAGCTACAGGTATGTAGGGATATCCAGAGAAACACACATGATCCATAGAGATGAACACAACGAAATCTCACTCATTGCTCTTAACTTTTTACTCTTGCTTTCCTCCTGAGTATAGACTCTTCAGAAGCATTGTCAGCCTGATGTGGCCAAGGCTGCCATGGCGATCAACAAGCCCCTGTCACAGCAGAAGGATGACGTCAGCGAGGTCCTGGAGTTATCCACCTATGAGGTGAGGTGACATCTCCAAACAGTGATTTTCTTCAGCCACTCTTTGGTCCCCCTTGTGGTTTAAAATTCCAAACGTTTTTTTATTGGTTGGTTAGGATATAATGTCTGGTGTGGATTCTTTCTTTGTTATAATTTCTTCACATGTATTTTTATATTGGTGTTTGTCACCATGTTATTGATGGAATGTGTTTCCATGTCTGTGCACATAGCAGATGGAGCGGGACCTGAAGCAGAGCAAGACTGTGGACCATGCCATCAAGCTACTGGAGGAGTGGGGGTGCTGGGCCTGCACTTCTCTCTAGAGTAGAGACAACCACTGGAGGAGTGGGGGTGCTGGGCCCGCACTTCTCTCTAGAGTAGAGACAACCAGCACCAGGACATTCATACACCCAGCTCTTTGGACCTCTCTCCGATACCCCCTTTATATTTCAGCTCCACATTTTTCTCTTGTTTTCTGTTTTGGATTCATTGTACTTCAATCATGTGTGTTTCCCGAGTGGCGCAGTGGTGGTCTAAGTCACTGCATCTCAGTGCTAGAGGCATCACTACAGATCCTGGTTCGATCCCAGGCTGTATCACAACCAGCCGTGATCGGGAGTCCCATAGGGTGGCGCACAATTGGCCCAGCGTTGTTCGGGTTTGGCCGGGGCAGGCTGTCATTGTAAATAAGAATTTGTTCTTAACCGACTTGCCTAGTGAAATAAAGGTTCAATGAAAAATATAAACCTTTCTAGAAAACTGTGTGCTGTGTTTATAATTGAGGCTTATTGTCAGATAAGATCTACAATGTTTTGGAGATGTTGACATTGGTATGCATGTGTGCAATCTCTGTTGGACGTGGAATGATACAATTTCTATAACCATTTTAAGCAGAAGTCAGATAAAGTTTGACAGGGAGCTAGTTGCACTTGAAAGATACATTCACAACTCTATGCACCATGTTTATAATGCATTTGAATGGGTGCATTGAGATATATAAATAAGGCAATGAAGTTGTTCAGAAATGTCAGAAATCCACCTAGAGTTTGATCATGATTCTGTTACATTACATTACACAGTCATTAAGCGTCTTCTGTACAGGGGAGTTTTGTTAAGCGCTTAGATGCTTGGTCTCAACATCAACGCACAAAACTTGCAGTACGGTTTAGGAAACATAAGGACCTTGTCTTTCATATCAGTCAGAAATCATTTTCAGAAAACAAATTGATTCAATTGATACCCACTTTTACAGAGTTAGTGTACCGGAGGAGGAAGGTACCCATAGCTGTATGAGTCTGTGCAAAACTACTACAGAACGTGTATATTTTTTTATTTAAAGGATTCTTTCTCGCTGTTGAAAGATTAGGTCCATATATTTCGAAAACCCTATTGCATTAGATTAGATTCCACTTTTCTCACATGAGCGTGTCCTACATTGGAATCCGTAGGATTGCTCGGCATTCATTGGCTGATTGCATGATTGTTGTCACTGCTTACGTCAATACGCGTAGCTGCTTCCTGAAGCTTAGCAGATCCAGCAAAATAGAAGATGGTAAGTCTAAAAAGACAGTAAATATTAGATTTCGAGGCTTATTTATGTTTCGTGAACATTACTTGTATGAAGACGTGAGCACTAGCCTTGTTACCGTAAAATCTACCTCTAGATCCCGGTAAATAAAACTTGTGAAGTATGTTAGTCTGCTAAGTTAGCTAGCTACGATCACATGACAGTTGAAAATGTGATCTGAATAAGCATCATACCTCAAAACACCACCTGTATTCGGTTGTACTTTAAGTTTGTCATTATTTGTTCGTTTTTGCAAATCTGTCTGATGAGCTTGCTCGAGTAGCTAGCTAACGTTATTTAATTACCTTCTCAAATTGTTAGCAAGCTTCAGACAGTAGCTAACTAGTCAGAAATGCTAGCTAGCTTGTGATTTTCAAAAACAAAATCTGGTTTAACTAACGTTACCACACCATGTGCTTTACACATCACAGTTATCTTCGAATATAAATTCAGTAATGTACGTTTTTGTATTTGTTTGATTTGAACTTTATGGCCCTTTTAACGTTTTGTGTCAGTGCACCAACCAAACGTTAGTGCTTGGTAGGGACACTTCATCACTCACACTCTAGTTTTGATATAACCTGCAACCCACTAACAATTAAGGCGATTTACTATTGTCGCCTAGCTAACACTTCTTATTTGTTATGAATATTTCATTACTTTATTCATCCACTTTTAATTTTTAATTTCAGTTTTCACTCTTGTCCCTTGTTCTTTTTTCCTTTCCAATCTTTGACCATGCTTCATGTAAATCTCTCCACGCACATCCTGCTTTCCACCCCTTTCACCCACCACTCCCTTCCCACCCTCCCAACACTCCCTGTCTCCAATCAACCTCTGCTTTTATTCAGGCTGTTCACCGGGTAAGTGCCCCACTCTCTGTGTTGGATCTTGTCCTCTGCCCGTTCTGTAGGCTTGTTTTGCGGGGGAGATGGCTGTCATAGTAACACTCCACACCTCACTATTCTCTGCAGGTTAGGCCTATAATGATTCCCTAATATCAAATAGATCTTAATTTATTGCATTCATCCACTAACACACATAGACAATTAGAATGCTGCATTCCATTCAGGTGAGAATATTGAGCAATTCTGATTTTTTTTATTTATCAGTAACCACATTTCCCTCCACAGTTTTTATGTGAGTAAAGTAGCAACGGTCATCAAAATTGTCAAAGGTTTTAAAATAATTCTAATAAATGCAATAGTTGGAAAATGGATAAAGATACTCCAAGCCGTTTAATTGTTTTTAATCCATTAGATATTTACTGAATTATAGCACACACAATGTTTACTGGCAAGGACAAATAATGAATTGCGTTCAGGGATTGTCAGATTTCACTTTGTTTATTTATAGAATGCACTGAAATATACTTTTTCTAATGGTATCAGGTAATAAAAAATAGTGTTAAAAATAAAGACAATTATTTGTGCCCAATTTGCATAAATACAAGTAACCATTATCCATAATAATCTCATCATGTAGGCCATCCTACCAGCACTGTATCTGCAAGCTTTTGGAAAGAGCGCAGGTGCTAAAACCAGCCTAGGCACATTTGCTATTTAACACAACAGTTTTTGTGACAAAACTATCGGTATAGTTAAAAGTGCGATCGAAGCGCATTGAACTTTAGATTTTTATTCAGTACATGAAAACTTAAGTGAAAACGTGCATTTTGTGTGCACTACGTCTACGTCATCACACACTGAATTTTGTTGGAAACCCAATTGGTGGGAAAATACATATCATTTTCTTTATGCGGATTTTAGAATATTCACATGAAAATCTGTCGCCAATTGGATGGAAACCTAGCTAGTAACCACATTTCCATCCTGTTTTTATGCGAGTCAAGTCATACTGTTTATTAAAAGAAAAATCACAACAGCTGTGATGGAAACAGGAAGTTCCCATACAATTTCACTAATTGGATGGAAACCTACAGTTGAAGTCGGAAGTTTACATACACTTAGGTTGGAGTCATTAAAACTAGTTTTTTGAACCACTCCACAAATTTCTTGTTAACAAACTATAGTTTTGGCAAGTCGGTTAGGACATCTACTTTGTGCATGACACAAGTCATTTTTCCAACAATTGTTTACAGACAGATTATTTCACTTATAATTCACTGTACCACAATTCCAGTGTCTCAGAAGTTTACATACACTAAGTTGACTGTGCCTTTAAACAGATTGGAAAATGGCTTTAGAAGCTTATGATAGGCTAATTGACATAATTTGAGTCAATTGGAGGTGTACCTGTGGATGTATTTCCAGGCCTACCTTCAAACTCAGTGCCTCTTTGCTTGACATCATGGGAAAATCAAAGGAAATCAGCCAAGACCTCAGAAAAAAATTGTAGACATACAAAAGTCTGGTTCATCCTTGGGAGCAATTTCCAAACGCCTGAAGGTACCAAGTTCATCTGTACAAACAATAGTGCGCAAGTATGAACACCATGGGCCCACGCAGCCGTCATACCGCTCAGGAAGGAGACACGTTCTGTCTCCTAGAGATGAATGTACTTTGGTGCGGAAAGTGCAAATAAATCCCAGAACAACAGCAAAGGACCTTGTGAAGATGCTGGAGGAAACAGGTACAGAAGTATCTATATCCAAAGTAAAATGAGTCCTATATCGACATAATCTGAAAGGCTGCCCAGCAAGGAAGAAGCCACTGCTCCAAAACTGCTATAAAAAAGCCAGACAACGGTTTGCAACTGCACATGGGGACAAATATTGTACTTTTTGGAGAAATGTCCTCTGGTCTGATGAAACAAAAACAACTGTTTGGCCATAATGACCATCCTCAGGTTTAGAGGAAAAAGTTGGAGGCTTGCGAGACAAAGAACACCATCCCAACCGTGAAGCACGGGGGTGGCAGTATCATGTTGTGGGGGTGCTTTGCTGCAGGAGGGACTGGTGCACTTCACAAAATAGATGGCATCATGAGGCAGGAAAATTATGTGAATATATTGAAGGAACATCTCAAGACATCAGTTAGGAAGTTGAAGCTTGGTCGCAAATGGGTCTTCCAAATGGACAATGACCCCAAGCATACCTCCAAAGTTGTTGCAAAATGGCTTAAGCACAACAAAGTCAAGGTATTGGAGTGGCCATCACAAAGCCCTGACCTCAATCACATAAAAAATGTGTGGGCAGAACTGAAAAGCGTGTGCGAGCAAGGAGGCCTACAAACCTGACTCAGTTACACCAGCTCTGTCAGGAGGAATGGGCCAAAATTCACCCAACTTATTGTGGGAAGCTTGTGGAAGGCTACCCGGAACGTTTGACCCAAGTTAAACAATTTAAAGGCAATGCTACCAAATACTAATTGACTGTATGTAAACTTCTGACCCACTGGGAATGTGATGAAAGAAAGTAAAGCTAAATTAAATAATTCTCTATTGTTATTCTGACATTTCACATTCTTAAAATAAAGTGGTGATCCTAACTGACCTAAGACGGAATTCTTACTAGGATTAAATGTCAGGAATTGTGAAACTGAGTTGAAATGTATTTGGCTAAGGTGTATGTAAACTTCCGACTTCAACTGTAGCTATAGTCTGTGATTATGGAGTTTGGATGCACTGACCTTTTGGGCTGGTTTCATGGTGATGTAGGAGGACTTTTCTGATGTCTGATTGTGGTGTGGAAAAATCAATAAACTTTTCTTGTTTAGGCATTCTGAGTGGCACAGAGGTCTAAGGCACTACATTGCAGTGCATGAGGTGTCATACAGACCTGGGTTCGATCCCAGGCTGTGTTACAGCCGGCCGTGACCGGGAGACCTATAAGACGGCGCACAATTGGGCCAGCGTCGTCCGGGTTAGGGGAGGGTTTGACCGTCCGGGGTTTACTTGTCCCATCATGCTCTACTGACTCCTTGTGGCAGGTCGGGAGCCTGCAAGCTGACCTCGGTTGCCAACTGGACGGTGTTTCCTCCGACACATTGGTGTGGCTGGCTTCCAGGTTAAGCGAGCAATGCGGGTGGCAGGGTCGTGTTTCGGAGGATGCATGGCTCTCGATCTTTGCCTTTCCCGAGTCCGTAGGGGAGTTGCAGGGATGGGACAAGACTGTATCTACCAATTGGCTATCACGAAAAAGGGGTAAAAGTACCAAAAATAAACCACTTTTCTTGTTTGTCTGAAACAAGGCTTATTTTGATTAGTCGTGGGTCAGACAAACTGATCCAAATGTGGGGATAGCCTTGTCCCTAAGGAGACAAGAAGCTTTAGTCCTTGACCAAATTGGCAAAACACAATCTTCTCTTCCAGTGCTAATTACGATGGAGTATTGATATACCCTACCTAAGAGAACATACAATTTTAGTAAAGCAAAAAAAGTGATCATCCAACTCAATGACCAATGTTGTGGTATTTTTTTATGATGAATTGACATTCAATACAACAGACTTGTTGAAAATGTGCAAGTCACATGTTGAATTTCAATTAATTTCCTGAGTTGACTGAGCTGAAATGGTATAGATTCCAAACTTAATGTCACCCTAATTGACAGCCTACATTTCGTAAGTATGACTGAGACCCCTCCCGTAACTGTTGCTAACATAAATACTGTTGCTAACATAACTCTCCATCCACTGTTTGATGACAGTTGGTCCTGGTGTTAGGTGATCTGCACATTCCCCACCGATGCAACACCCTACCAGCCAAGTTCAAGAAGCTGCTAGTGCCAGGCAAAATCCAGCACATCCTCTGTACAGGCAACCTTTGCACCAAGGAGAGCTATGACTACCTGAAGACCCTGGCTGGGGATGTACACATCGTCAGGGGAGACTTTGATGAGGTTTTTGTATCTGCTTCCCTTCTGCTTTATTACATGATCCATTATCTTGAAACTTATATGTAATCCTTTAATGGGTTAGAACAGTGGATGAACTGTAGTGTGTTTTTGGCCTTCTCTGCCCTACAGAACCTGAACTATCCGGAGCAGAAGGTGGTGACGGTGGGTCAGTTTAAGATCGGCCTGATCCATGGGCACCAGGTGATCCCCTGGGGGGACATGGCAAGCCTGGCTCTGCTGCAGAGGCAGCTTGACGTCGACATCCTCATCTCTGGACACACGCACAAGTTTGAGGCTTTCGAAAACGAGAACAAGTTCTACATCAACCCCGGCTCAGCAACTGGAGCCTATAACGCACTGGAAAGGTAATGGAGGCATTTTACAGATTAAGCCGTTCACATATTTATTGGGTCATTTAGCAGGTGACTTGGTAAGTTGCTAACCGCTAGCATTAAACTGAGCCTTCCTCTCTTTTGTTTGGTTTCTTCTCAGCAACATCATCCCATCCTTTGTATTGATGGACATCCAAGCATCCACAGTGGTGACGTACGTCTACCAGCTCATCGGAGATGACGTAAAAGTGGAAAGGATTGAGTACAAGAAATCCTAAAACCAGGGCTGAAGTAGGGGGTTCTGTTGTTCACTAAGCGTATCGTTTCATTCCTTTCTACCTGCAGCTCCAACTACGTCACCATTAATGCTTGACTTGGGCAGGAGCTAACCCGGAGCTGAGTATCTGCACCTCAAATGTGCTATTGCTTGAGTTCCTGTTCCTCTTATAGAATAATAGCGCCAAAGTATTGTGGAGCTCCTGCACCTATATATAAACAGTACCAGCACACAAAATGAATACTGGAACCTATTTCAGTCCAAGTCGAGCACTGGTCACCACAATGCTAATGCTGTACCATAACTGTTTGCCACTTAACTCTATAAAGAAATGTATAATATTGTTTATTTCATCAGCATTTGCTTGTGTTTTACCCACCATCTGGTGTCTGTAGAGAATGCCATAAGGTCACGAGTTTGCGTAATGTCATTAAAATAAATATTTTTAATTTTACGTATTGGGATATAAAATGTCCTGTAATTACATGTAACTCCATGGCCTTTATCTTCCTGTAGTGGACCTTCTCTCACTCATTTTCCCCACAATAAAAATCCCATTTCACTTTCAGCCACTTGTTGTTATTAAGTTGTAAGACTAACACCTATAGAAAATGTCACCACGTGTAAAAACACTGTGACAACAAATGAGCGTTGCTGTCATGTATCCGATAAGTTAGTGAATTAGTCATCTCCCCCATGAACAGTGAGCTCATGCATTCACTCATCTCCTCTAACTCCAGGTCATCTTCCCACTGGTTGAACCCTGATGACAAAGGCACAGATGTAAACATGGCATAATTTAGGTTAGAACAAATATTGTGCAATACTGAAGCTTCAATAACTGCCCTGAGCGCTTTCAAACAAACAGTGCCTTCGGAAAGTATTCAGACCCCTTGACTTTTTCCACATTTTGTTACATTACAGCCTTGTTCTAAAATGGATTAAATTACCAAATTTCCTCAGCAATCTACACACAATACCCCATAATGACAAAGCAAAAAGTTATTTTTAGAAATTTAGCAAATGTATTAAAAACAGATACCTTATTTACAATAAGTATTCAGACCCTTTGCTATGAGACTCAATTGAGCTCAGGTGCATCCTGTTTTCATTGATCATCCTTGCGATGTTTTTACAACTTGATTGGACCACCTGTGGTGAATTGAATTGATTGGACATGATTTGGAAAGGCACACACACCTGTCTATATAAGGTCCCACAGTTGACAGTGCATTTCAGAGCAAAAAACAAGCCATGAGGTCGAAGGAATTGTCCGTAGAGCTCCGAGACAGGATTGTGTCGAGGTACAGATCGAGTCTCACAGCAAAGGGTCTGAATACTTATGTGAATCAGGCCTTCATGGTCGAATTGCTGCGAAGAAACCACTACGAAAGGACACCAATAAAAATAAGAGACTTGCTTGGGCCAAGAAACACAAGCAATGGACATTAGACTGGTGGAAATCTGTCCTTTGGTCTTATGAGGCCAAATTTGAGAATTGTCTTTGTGAAACGCAGAGTAGGTGAATGGATGATCTCCACATGTGTGGTTCCCACCGTGAAGCATGGAGGAGGAGGTGTGATGGTACTTTTCCGGTGACAATGTCAGTGATTTATTTAGATTTTACGGCACACTTAACCAGTATGGCTACCACAGCATTCTGCAGCGATACACCATCCCTTTTGGTTTGCGCTTAGTGGGACTATCATTTGTTTTTCATCAGGACAATGACCCAACACACCTCCAGGCTGTGATGAAGATGGGTAAACCCTTGAATGAGTAGGTGTGTCCAAACCTTTGACTGGGTCTGTGTATATATACTGAACAAAATGATTAAACAAAACATGCAACATTTTCAAAATTTTTACTGAGTTACAGCTCATTTGAGGAAATCAGTCAATTTAAATAAATTAATTAGGCCCTAATCCATGGATTTCACATGATTGGGAATACAGATATGCATCTGTTGGTCACAGATATCTTAAAAGAACTCACAATGGGCTTCTGGATCTCGTCATGAATTGCCTTCGATAAAATGCAATTATGTTCGTTGTCTGTAGCTTATGCCTGCCCATAACCCCGTTACTGGCTCAAATAGCAGACCAATCAGCCTGTTACCAAACCTTAGTAAACTTCTGGAAAAAATTGTGTTTGACCAGATACAATTCTAATTTAAAGTTAACAAAATGACAACAGACTTTCAGCCTGCTTATAAGGAAGGACATTCAACAAGCACAGCACTTACACAAATGATTCAAGATTGGCTGAGAGAAATTGATAAGTTTGTGGGGGCTGTTTTGTTAGACTTCAGTGGGGCTTTTGACATTATCGATCATAGTCTGCTGCTGGAAAAACTTGTGTTATGGCTTTACACCCCCTGCTTGTGGATAAAGAGTTACTTGTCTAACAGAACAAAGAGGGTGTTCTTTAATGGAAGCCTCTCTAAAATATTCCAGGTGGAATCAGGAATTTCCCAGGGTAGCTGTTTAGGCCCCTTACTTTTTTCAATCTTTATTAACTACATGCCAATGGCTTTGAGCAAAGCCAGTGTGTCTATGTATGCGGATGACTCAACACTATACACGTCAGCTACTACAGCAACTGAAATGACTGAAACACTTAACAAAGAGCTGCAGTTAGTTTCACAATGGGTGTCAAGGAATAAGTTAGTTCTAAATATTTCAAAAACTAAAAGCATTGTATTTGGGAGAAATCATTCACTAAACCCTAACTACATTTTGTTAGGAATAATGTGGAAATTGAGCAAGTTGAGGTGACTAAACTGCTTGGAGTAACCCTGGATTGTAAACAGTCCTGCTCAAAACATTGATACAACAGTATCTAAGATGTGGAGAAGTCTGTCCATAATAAAGCGCTGCTCTGCCTTCTTAACAACACTATCAACAAGGCAGGTCCTACAGCCATAGTTTTGTCGCACCTAGACTACTGTTCAGTCGGGTGGTCAGATGCCACAAAGAGGGACTTAGGAAAATTACAATTGGCTCAGAACAGGGCAGCGCGGCTGGCCTTTAAAAGTACATGGAGAGCTAACATTAATGAAATGCATGTCAATCTCTCATGGCTCAAAGTGGAAAAGAGATTGACTTCCTCACTACTTGTTTTTGTAAGAAATGTTGACAAGCATATATACTGAATATACTGAGCTGTCTGTTTAGACTACTAGCACACAGCCCCAGACACCAATGCATACCCCACAAGACATGCCATCAGAGATCTCTTCACAAGTCCAGAACAGACTATGGGAGGCGCACAGAACTACACAGAGCCATGACTACATGGAACTCTATTCCACATCAGGTAACTGATGCAAGCAGTAGAATCAGATAAAAAAACAAACGGGTAACAATACACCTTATGGAACAGTGGGGACTGTGAAGAGACACACACAAAGCTACAGACACACGCATAAGCACACAAGCGCTAGCACACGCAGTCTTCACACACGTATATTGTAATATTGTTATATGGTGGTATTATCAATCACATTTATTTATAAAGCCCTTCTTACATCAGCTTAAGTCACAAAGTGCTGTACAGAAACCCAGCCTTAAACCCCAAACAGCAAGCAATGCAGGTGCAGAAGCACAGTGGCTAGGAAAAACTCCCTAGAAAGTCCGGAACCTAGGAAGAAACCTAGAGAGGAACAAGGCTATGAGGGGTGGCCAGTCCTCTTCTCGCTGTGCCGGGTATTATACATTTTGTATTGTAGATGTGTATTAATGTTATGATGTACTGTTTTATTTTTTGTTTTATATGTAATGTAAGTGCCTTAATGTGTTTGAACCCCAGGAAGAGTAATGGGGATCCCTAATAAATACAAATTCAAATACCATAACCCCACCATGGGTCACTCTGTTCACAACGTTGACATCAGCAAACCACTCGCCCACACAACGCCATACACGTGGTCTTCGGTTGTGAGACCGGTTGGACGTACTGTCAAATTCTTTAAAACAACGTTGTAGGCGGATTATGGTAGAGAAATTAACATTCAATTCTCTGGCAACAGCTCTGGTGGACATTCTTGCAGTCAGAACGCCAATTGCACACTCCCTCAAAACTTGAGACATCTGTGGCATTGTGTTGAGTTGTGTAGAGTGGCCTTTTATTGTCCCCAGCACAAGGTGCATGTGTCATCCTGTTTAATCAGCTTCTTGATATGTCACACCTGTCAGGTGGATGGATTATCTTGGCAAATAAGAAATGTTAACTAACAGGGATGTAAACAAATTTGTGCACAAAATGTTTGTGCGTAGTGAAAATGTCTGGGATCTCTCATTTCAGCTCATGGAACATGGGACCAACACTTTACATGTTGCGTTTATATTTTTGTTTAGTATCTGTCACAGATACCTTTAAAAAAGGTAGGGGCGTGGATCAGAAAACCAGTCAGTATCTGGTGTGACCACCATTTGCCTCATGCAGCACGACACATCTCCTTTTCACAGAGTTGATCAGGTTGTGGATTGTAGCCTGTAGACTGTTGTCACACTCCTATTCAATGACTGTGCAAAGTTGCCGGATATTAGTGGGAACTGGAACACGGTGTTCTACACGTCTACACGTCGATCGAGAGCATCCCAAATACCATAACCCCACCGCCACCATGGGGCACTCTGTTCACAACGTTGACATCAGCAAACCACTGACCAGTCAGGTCAAGACTCTGGATGTCAGGTCAAGATGACAAGCACTCAGATGAGCTTCCCTGAGATGGTTTCTGACAGTTTTTACAAACCCGGAGTTTCATCAGCTGTCCGGGTTGCTGGTCTCAGACGATCTCGCAGGTAAAGAAATCGGATGTGGAGTTCCTGGGCTGGCGTGGTTACATGTGGTCTGTGGTTCAAATCAAATCAAACGTTATTTGTCACATGGGCCCGAATACAACAAGTGTAGACTTTACCGTGAAATGCTTACTTTACAAGCCCTTAACCAACAGTGTAGTTCAAGAAGAGTTAAGAAAATATTTACCAAGTAGACTAAAATAAAAAGCAATAATTAAAAGGTAACACAATAAGAATAACAATAATGAGGTTATATACAGGGGGCACCGGTACCGAGTCAGTGTGCGGGGGTACAGGTTAGTTGAGGTAATTTGTACATGTAGGTGGGGGTGAAGTGACTATGCATGATAATAAACAGTGAGTAGCAGCAGTGTACAAAAGGGGGGGGTCAATGTAAATTTTCTGGTGGCGATTTTATTAATTGTTCGGCAGACTTATGGCTTGGGGGTAGAAGCTGTTGAGGTGCCTCTTGGTCCTAGACTTGGCGCTCCGGTACCGCTTGCCGCGTGGTAGCAGAGAAAATAGTCTATAACTTGGGTGACTGGAGTCTCTGACAATTTTATGGGCTTTCCTCTGACACCGCCTATTATATAGGTCCTGGATGGCAGGAAGCTTAGCCCCAGTGATGTACTGTGCCGTTCGCACGACCCTCTCTAGTGCCTTACAGTCAGATGCCGAGCAGTTGCCATACCAGGCGGTGATGCAACCGGTCAGGATGCTCTTGATGGTGCAGCTGTAGAACCTTTTGAGGATCTGTGGACCCATGCCAAATATTTTCAGTCTCCTGAGGGGGAAAAGGTTTTGTTGTGCCCTCTTCACAACTGTCTTGGTATGTTTGGACCATGATAGTTTGTTGGTGATGTGGACACCAAGGAACTTGCAACTCTCGACTCACTCCACTACAGCCCCGTCGATGTTAATGGGGGCCTGTTCGGCCCGCCTTTTCCTGTAGTCCACGATCCTTAGTCTTGCTCACATTGAGGGAGAGGTTGTTGTCCTGGCACCACACTGCCAGTTCTCTGACCTCCTCCCTATAGGCGGTCTCATCGTTGTCGGTGATCAGGCCTACCACTGTTGTGTCGTCAGCAAACGTAATGATGGTGTTGGAGTCGTGTTTGACCACGCAGTCGTGGGTGAACAGGTAATACAGAAGGGGACTAAGTACACAACCCCGAGGGGCCCCAATGTTAAGGATCTGCGTGGAAGATGTGTTGTTGCCTACTCTTACCACCTGGGGATGGCCCGTCAGGAAGTTCAGGATCCAGTTGCAGAGGGAGGTGTTTAGTCCCAGAGTTCTTAGCTTAGTGATGAGCTGCGTGGGCACTATGGTGTTGAATGCTGATCTGCAGTCAATGAACAGCATTCTCACATAGGTGTTCCTTTTGTCCAGGTGAGAAAGGGCAGTGTGGAGTGCGATTAAGATTGCATAATCTGTGGATCTGTTGGGACAGTATGCGAATTGGAGTGGGTCTAGGGTGTCCAGGAGGATGCTGTTGATGTGAGCCATGACCAGCCTTTCAAAGCACTTCATGGCTACCGACGTAACTGCCATGGGGCAGTAATCATTTAGGCAGGTTACCTTTGCTTCCTTGGGCACAGGGACTATGGTGGTCTGCTTGAAACGTGTAGCTATTACAGACTCGGTCAGGGAGAGGTTGAAAATGTCAGTGAAGACACCTGCCAGTTGGTATGTGCATGCTTTGAGTACACGTCCTGGTAATCCATCTGGCCCAGCGGCTTTGTGAATGTTGACCTGTTTAAAGGTTTTGTTCACATCGGCTACCGAGAGGGTTATCACACAGTCATCCAGAACAGCTGGTGGTCTCGTGCATGCTTCAGTGTTGCTTGCCTCGAAGCGAGCATAAAAGGCATTTAGCTTGTCTGGTAGGCTGACGTCACTGGGCAGCTGCCGTCTGGGTTTCCCTTTGTAGTCCATAATAGTTTTCGAGCCCTGCCACATCCGACTTGCTTCAGAGCCAGTGTAGTAGGATTCAATCGTAATCCTGTATTGACGCTTTGCTTGTTTGATGGTTCGTCTGAGGGCATAGCGGGATTTCTTATATGCGCCGGATTAGTCCCCGCTCCTTGAAAGCGTCAGCTCTAGCCTTTAGCTCGATGCGGATGTTGCCTGTAATCCATGGCTTCTGGTTGGGATATGTACGTACAGTTACTGTGTATGCACTTCGTCGATGCACTTATTGATGAAGCCGATCAATGCCATTGGATGAATCCCAGGGTGGCAGGTAGCCTAGTGGTTAGAGCGTTGGACTAGTAACCAAAATTGTTGCAAAATTGAATCCCCCAAATCTGTCGTTCTGCCCCTGAACAAGGCAGTTAATCCACTGTTCCTAGGCTGTCATTGAAAATAAGAATTTGTTTTTAACTGACTTGTCTAGTTAAATGAAGGTAAAATAAAATGAAAATAAATTCCAGTCTGTGCAAGCAAAACAGTCCTGTGGTGTAGCATTCTAAAATCAAATGTGATTTGTCGTAAGTGTAACGGATGTGAAATGGCTAGCTAGTTAGCGGGTACGCGCTAGTAGCATTTCAATCAGTTACGTCACTTTCTCTGAGACTTAAGTAGTGTTGCCCCTTGCTCTGCAAGGGCCGCGGCTTTTGTGGAGCGATGGGTAACGACGCTTCGTGGGCAACCGTTGTTGATGTGTGCAGAGGTTCCCTGGTTCGCGCCCGTGTCGGGGCGAGGGGACGACGTAAAGTTTATACTGTTACATTGATGCTGTTGACCCGGATCACTGGTTGCTGCGGAAAAGGAGGAGGTTGAGGTTGAAAGGGGGGTGAGTGTAACGGATGTGAAATGGTTAGCGGGTACGCGCTAGTAGCATTTCAATCAGTTACGTCACTTGCTCTGAGACTTAAGTAGTGTTGCCCCTTGCTCTGCAAGAGCCGCGGCCTTTGTGGAGCGATGGGTAACGATGCTTCGTGGGCGACCGTTGTTGATGTGTGCAGAGGGTCCCAGGTTCGCGCCCGTTTCGGGGCGAGGGGACGCAGTAAAGTTATACTGTTACATAAGCACAAGGTACACCTGTGTAATGATCTTGACGTTTAATCAGCTTCTTGATATGCCACACTGTCAGGTTGATTGCAAAGGAGAAATGCTCACTGACAGGGATGTTAACAAACTTCTGCACAAAATGTTTGTGTATATGGCACATTTCTGGGATGTTTTATTTCAGCTGAAACATGGGACCAACACTTTACATGTTGCGTTTATATTTAGATATCGGCGCGCAGGTGAAATTCTTCTTCTTCTTCTTTAAGGTTTTATTGGTGGACTTCATCCAAAAAGGTATCCAGGCTGTATCACAACCGGCCGTGATTGGAGTCCCATAGAGCGGCGCACAATTGGCCCAGCGTCGTCCGGGTTTGGCCGGTGTAGGCCGTCATTGTCAATAAGAATTTGTTCTTAACTGACTTGCCTAGTTAAATAAAGCTTACATAAAAATTTAAAAAAAGTTAAAGTTGTATTGCCGCTACAAAAGGCATAATTGTTTGTGCGCATGCGTGAAAATATACCTCTCGCCCTGGTTCGAACGACAGCTTTTGTCCCGAAACGATACCCGTAGTTAGTGAAAGTTTGCTGTCTGCAAGCATGTTGGCTGTGCATTTACTCGCCTTCATTGTTTTGCAATATTAGTCTTGAATAATTAAGCGACACTTTTTTTGGTCATTTCAGTCCATGTAGTTTTCGGGATAGGATAGCAGAAATGCCTCGTTATGCTCAACTGGTGATGGGCCCCGCTGGAAGTGGAAAGGTAGCTACGAGATTATAGCTACGTTAGTAAAGTAACGTTATTTATCCACACAGCCTGTTGTGCTGAAATGCTACGGTTATTTTCAGTGGGTAGTTAGCTATTAAACTAGCTAACTAAATAGGTGTTTGTTGGTTGTTCCATGTCGATTCCAAAATGTAGCAAAATGAGCAGGGCTAGGCTAGGTTTGACTATTTTTGCCAATTCACATATCATTAACATATCTAGCGATACCACTTGCTGGATTGTTAGTGGGCTAGAGTTGCAACCAAATATTTATATACACTATTGGTTGCAATTTCAAGGTCTAAACTACTACAGGCACTGCCATTGCCATTTCAGAAATGCAATTCTAGCACTTTAATAATGTGGTTGTACTGTAGCTGTTACTTGATTTATCCTATTCACTGTTCTCATATCATCATGTATGTTTTTGCCACTGATATTAAAGTCAGCTGTGGTTTATATATATATATATCCCGCCTCTCCTCAGAGTACCTACTGCTCTACACTGATCCAGCATGCAGAAGCCATAAACCGCTCAGTACAGGTGGTCAACCTAGACCCAGCCGCTGAACACTTTGATTACCCAGTCATGGCAGGTAAGAAAACCCATCTCTTAGGAGTTCTGATACTGTGATAGTCCTGTTTCTCTAACATTGAGTGGCACTGATGGCCTTTTTCCTACCCTCAGATATCCGGGAGCTCATCATGGTGGATGACGTGATGGAGGATGAGTCACTGAGGTTTGGCCCAAATGGAGGGCTGGTGTTCTGCATGGAGTACTTTGCCAACAACTTTGACTGGCTGGAGGAGAGTCTGGGTCACGTGGAGGACGACTACATACTGTTTGACTGTCCTGGTAAGGTGCTTTTCATAGAGGAGGGCAAGGAACGTGGCCTGGATGATGATGATGATGGAGATTAAGTGAATAATATGGATCTGATTTTGATGTTGACCATGATGATGATGGTGATGGCGGTTGAGAAGTTTGTGCTGGAAGTGATGTGGTGAGAATGGTATTGATGATGATGGTGTTAGTGATGTCTGCAGGTCAAATAGAGCTCTACACACACCTCCCTGTGATGAGGCAGCTGGTAGAGCAGCTCCAGCAATGGGAATTCCGTGTCTGTGGCGTCTTCCTGGTGGACTCACAGTTCATGGTGGAGACCTTCAAGGTAATATGTCCTCTGCTAACACATCTTATTTCCAATCCCACGCTGCCTTTTATACAGTCTTTATAATATGCTTTAACAGTTGTATTTTAAGTTAATTGCAAAACAATTGTCTCAAAAACCCAGTTCATCTCTGGTATCATGGCTGCGTTGAGTGCCATGGTGTCCTTGGAGATCCCAACAGTCAACATCATGACCAAAATGGACCTGCTCAGTCCCAAGGCCAAGAAGGAAATTGAAAAGTAGGTGTCAGAATTATGGAATTCCTCCTTTTTATGTGTGTATCTGTTGCTGTGGTCTATGTCCATCTGGTTTTATGTCTGTGTGTGTGTTTGGCTCTGAATGCATCCTATGTACAAGCTCAGCGGATCTGTATTGGCTGACACTGACAGATCCCGCTCTCTCCATGCAGGTACCTGGACCCTGACATGTACTCAATGATGGAGGACAACTCTGTCACCATTAGGAGCAAGAAGTTCAAGAAGCTGACCAAAGCCATCTGTGGTTTGGTAAGTTTTATTGTAATTAATCGCATTGTCTGAAAGCTTTCAAAATACACTGAAAACATCCTAAAATACGTCTATACAGCTAAAAACAACAATGCAATGTAAAAACAAGTTGACATTGAGGTTAAAGAAAGTATGCTCTCTCAATTTACCTAATTTTGCTAATCGTTCCTTTCGACAAAATCAAGACGTCAAGGGTCTTGTAACGTTTTTTTGTATGAAAAATCTTTAATTACAGCTTAATTTGAGCAAATTCAGAATTTACAAATAATAATAATAATTTAGTGTGTAATTGGTCCTATTTCACGCATGTACAATCGTGCTATTAACTCGATTCAATGTTTTTATCATTTGACAGCCCTATGCCGTACACAACCGTGCATAGAGAGAGGGCAGCATTGGTGTCCATAAATAAGTCATGACCCCTAGTTTGTGTTTTCTAGATTGATGACTACAGCATGGTGAGATTCTTGCCTTTTGATCGCACAGACGAGGAAGGCATCAACATAGTGCTTCAGCACATCGACTTTTCCATACAGTATGGAGAAGACTTGGAGTTCAAAGAGCCAAAGGTAAATACAAAACAAATACACTACTTTGTGGACTGAAATGTATGCTTAGCCCTAGAGGTTAGTAGAGCAGACTAACTCTAATCCTGTTTTGGGAAATAATGTACTAAGTTACTAAGTCGACTCTCCAATTAACCAAAACCTTTCACTCACTCTCCTTTTTTCTCTCTCCTAAGGAGCCTGACGAGGAGCCAGACAACACAAATTATGATGATTTCTTCCAGGACAAAGAGGACTGAGATGGTATACATTACAAAATATTAAGTGCACCTGCTCTTTCCATGACAGACTGAATCCAGGTGAATCCAGGTGAAAGCTATGATCCTTTATTGATGTCACTTAAATTAGTGTAGATGAAGGGGAGGAGATGGGTAATAGAAGGATTTTTAAGCCTTAAGATAATTGAGACATGGATTGTGTATGTGTGCTGGGTTTTCACACTCAACAGTTTCCCATATGTATCGATAAAGGTCCTCTACTCAAATGACATCCAGCCAACTTGACACAACTGTGGGAAGCATTGGAGTCAACATGGGCCAGCATCCCTGTGGAACGCTTTCGAGTCCATGCCCGGCGAATTGAGTCTGTTCTGAGGGAAAAAGGGGGGTGCAACTCAATATTAGGAAGGTGTTCTCAATTTCACCCAATCCCTCCCCATCCCTGTCTGTGAAGCACCACCACGTGACCTGTTGGTTTTTGACTGTAAGCAGAATTTAATGGAAATTAAGAAAACGTTTCTTGTTGAATATCTGGATTATGTTTTTGTAATTAAACTATTGTAAAACAACGTTTTGACATTTATTGCGATGAAAATGGTGATCAGTTGCGCCACCCTGTGGTCATTCATTTATTGTACACACCGCGTCTCTATTCGTTGGTCTATTTCCTGTCAATTCTGTTGGGTGGGACAGGCGGAAGCAGCAGCACTAGTAGCAGTAGTGTCCTGACAAACGCTTACATTTTTAGTTTGCTGGGGCTGAAAGATTTACATTAATCTCTCAAAATGCCGGTAAGTACATAAAATATTACGACCACTTCTTAAATGAACTACCTTTAAGTGTGTTCGCTGAAATGTAATTATTTATATCTTCCCAAATCTGTATCGACCGTAGCATTTTCTAGTTAGCTAACGTTAGTCATTTCAGTCTAACAATGCTTTGGATCACCCAAAATAACGTGGCAACGAAATTGTAAAAATATTGCTTGATATTGGTCTGTAGTTGCCAATTGAATGAAAACCGGTAAAATAGACATGTTAATTTATGCAGCCAATGGAGTTAGTTGTTTGGTGGGTTTAACTGCTAGCTAATCTGCTAGTTTAGTAGCTATAGCTCTGACCGCTATCCAGTAGAGTGTTGTCGTTTTCATTTTGTCAGAAAGATAATCTCATGGTCATCATTATATATGCATCAACTGTTTCCTTTGCAGGCGTATCACTCTGGCTTGATGGATGGGGACACCAAGATGGTGGGGAACATGGCTATGCTGCCACTAAAAACCCAATTCAAGGGCCCTGCAGCGAAAGAGAGTATGTTTCAGCTAGCAAACGTAACAATTTACTGACCAACTTTAAAGAGCTGGTGTTGACGTTCTTTCCTAATTTACCATGCTCCATCCATGGAGTTTAGAAAATAGCCTACAAGAATGCACAAAGTTCTTGTGTGATATGAAGAAGTTTTAGATATCCTACGTTCTTGAATTCCACTTGACTGACTGTGGTTGCCTGGTGGTGCATGTTGCTTACTTATTAGGTGCCATGAGTCACTCAAGTGTTTATTCTCTTTATTTTGAAGAACTTGGCCAGCATCCCCTAACTTCCTCTATTTTCAACTTGTCTTTGTTTCAGCCAAAGATTCAGACATCATTGAGGAGGCCATCTACTATTTCAAAGCTAATGTCTTCTTTAAGAATTATGAAATCAAGGTATGGCAACATTGAAATGTGCAATTTTTTTTGCAAAATGGTGACTGTTAAAAATGGAAGTGGTCATCTGCTATTTATGGAATGCTGTCTGAGTATAATAGAGTAGACTACATGTTAAAAGGAAGTTAATGTTTTTAAAGTACCTCCCCCCTTTCTACAGTGGTTTGGCTTGTGTACCTCCCCCCTTTCTAGAGTGGTTTGGCTTGTGGTATTCCGCATGCCCCAGCCTGCTTCTCTGAATATTGCCCTCGGCAATAGTCTTCTCACAGCTCTGTTAGCAGCGCTTAGTTAGGCAGTGACTAAAACTAGGATCTGCTCTCATACACCCATAGACAAGCAGTACTCAAACTTTTTGATAGCAAATTCCACAGGGACCCTTCATAATCGGAACATAACTCGAGCGAATATAAGGAGTTTTACTATGACTTCGGCAGTGGGACCATTTTAAAAGCCCGCCTTTTGCCATAGCGAGAACCCTTTGCAAATTTCCTGCAATTCTACTAATTTTGTCATGGAGCAGAAAGAAAACTTTGCTGTTTTATAAAATAAACAAATATTGGGGGAATAAAAAGTATCAAATGTATAATTGGAGTACTGTAGTGGATACCAATATCCCTGTGAGCCTCCTAGGCCCATGTTGCCCAGGGTTAAAGGGATTCTCCAGTACTTTTGTATACTTTCTAGGCAGTAGTTCTGAAAGTAGTGCCCACAAGCTAAAAGTGGAGGGAAATTACAAGTACATATTGTATTTGATAAATAAAATTTGATTCCGTTTAAAAAAAAATTATAAGATTAAAACGTAATGAATTGAAGGTTATTTGCCGATGAAAAAATATAAATGTACCGTTTTTAGGTTGTCATTGGGTGTGGTAGGGTAATGAGGAAAATGGGGTCCCCCAGAAATTCTGTCAGGAAAAAGTGGTCTCAAGCTGAAAGTTTGAAAACCATTGCTCTAAACTTATTCCACTGATCCCTTGGAATTTGTTTTCTGTTAGTAATATTTTGTAAATATAAAAAGTATTTTGAGAGTCTGGGAACCCCTGCCTGAGACAACCCTGGACACAGCATGTTGACAACAGATACAGTATTCTCATTACTATGGACTTAAGTCCGTCGGTCACAAGGCCTGGTGTATCATTGGAGTTATCAACCTGTTTTTTTTTTCTCCCCAGAATGAGGCAGACAGGACACTGATCTACGTCACCCTGTACATTTCTGAATGCCTGAAGAAGCTACAGAAGGTAACAAAATCGAATTGATCGCCAACAGGCTTTTCTAATAGTAAATAGCTATTGATTCCAAATGACCCCCTCCCTTAGTGATATGGAATGTTGGGTCCTCTGAACATTAGCCTCTGAACTCCCCTCCTGAATTCTTATGTGATGTTTATTTGCAGTGCAGCTCCAGGGGTCAGGGAGAGAAGGAGATGTACACCCTGGGCATCACCAACTTCCCCATCCCTGGAGAACCTGGTTTCCCTCTCAACGCCATGTATGCAAAGCCCAGCAACAAGCAGGAAGAAGGTAAGGAACTACAGTAATAACATTTCAGTATTAGTAACACTTGAGTAGACTGATAGAGGTGCCACACTAACAGTACATTAGTGTTTTAGGCTGCACTGTATAGTAATTAAATACCCCCCCCCCCCGTGGTTTTTCCTGATCAGAGACCATGAGGGCGTACCTGCAGCAGATCCGCCAGGAGACAGGGCTGAGGCTGTGTGACCGTGTGTTTGACCCCCAGACAGATAAACCCAGCAAGGTGAGACACCCGACCGCTCCGGTCACAATTTTTTTGTATGGATTGATGGACTAACCCTGACTGTGACCTCTTTTTCAGTGGTGGGTGTGCTTTGTTAAGAAACAGTTCATGAACAAAAGCCTTTCAGCTCCTGGACAGTAGATAACTAGGAACTAAACTAGTGCAAGGCAGATGGATTTTTGTGCCTCCAAGATGATTTTATACTGAAGAGTACATGGACATGCTGTTGTCAGGTGGCTTCTTTGATCATGTTAAGCGATTGCTTAATGCAATAAAACATTTATGAAAACATGTCTCGGTTGGTCTCTTACACAATCAAGGAAGAGTGGTTACATTGTCAAACATGAAGATATTACCGTTTTAAAAACTTTATTGGGCTCAAGTTAAACAATGTGGGTGTAAAAACCTGTGATTTCACAACTCATGCCAGTCCTCACTCCACACAGGTGAATAGGTATAACTATTGGTACGATCAGTTAAACTATTGAGCTACAAGTCTTATTGCTTGTTCTAACAATCCATCACCACTTTCATTATTTTGATCCTTTGCATTGCATGAATAACTTGCGTAACACTCAAAAGCTTCTCCTCGTGGATAGAAATTGTGCTGTTGCAAAGGGCTAGTGTAATCTGCTTCCACAGGAGAAAATGGCAATACTGGTGTGGACATTCAACCAAAACTGGCATCACCTTATTCACATCCTTGAAACTACACAAACTACAACCATCTGAAATGTGATTACTTTTCATTCTGTAGATGTTAACAGGTGACCAAAGCTTAAATAATTAAATCACACAAGGATAGACAAAGGAAAAATGACACTGAACACATGTCCCTGAAAAATATCCTAGAAGGAAATCAAGACTAACAGCAAGGAAAATCAAGTATACAAACTTCACTGATAATACACGAAGGGGAAAACCAAAAGACATAACTTGAGATCTGATATACAGTACATAATATTTACATATACAATTAGAGCTGAGATCTTTATTACAAAAAATATTATTTTCCTCGTGCTAATATTCTTAGGTTTGTTTATCCCAAAAAAATTATTGATCAAAAATTGAAGAAAACAGACATCACCGGAGACAGTTTCCTTAGCTAACAGGGAAACAACTTAAGGCAGCAGAGTGTATTAACCCTTTTGAGAGAAAGGACTTTGCAGAACACTGGAAGGAATGGGCTTCCATAGGTAAAGAACGGGGGCAACGATAGCCATTGTTGGTTGGTATCTCTTCATTGACCACAATTGCTCCAAAACTCCAATTGCATAAGAGACAAGTCAAAAGTAGATGGCTCAGTGGCAGGTTGAAAATAAAGAATAAGCTCTTAAACAAAAACATGCATCTTGAGTTGTCATTATCATTTAAATAAATAAGTCTAAGGTGAGAACTGGGCAATAACCATGAGGGGATGTTTTTTCCTCCACACATCCACATAGAAGAAATGAGATGACCCTATTTACACAACTAAAGAAAAAGGGCTGGCTTTTTATTCCACATCTTCCTAAGAGCAGAGCACTGGTGCAAAAGTCTTTATTGAAGAGTGACATGATCGATCTCCCGATGTTAAAATTCTAGCAAAAAAAACATAACAATTAGCTTGCAGACAAAATATAAATCAAGGGAAACGATAATCAAAGCAGCATCAAGACTAATAGGGAAACAAACAATTGAAGATGTACTATCCAGCCAAGGCACTGAATGGGTCTCAAATTCTGCAACGTGAGATTATAGCCGAGCGCTGTGTGGATCCAGAAAGGTACTCACTGGGTGTGTGGCAATGGTGGGGGAGGGGGCCTAGTCAAACGCCATCTCCTGACTCTTTCGTACACAGCGAGCCACCTTCCTCTTGAACTCTCCACAAGGATCCTCTCTCCATTCTTTCTGCAGGGCACAACACAACTGTACATTAAAAACTCGAGCTTCACAAGCACTACAATCAACTAAACTGGTAGATAATCCCGCACTACTATCAAAAATGTTGTTCTACAAAATCAAGTCAAAAACTATATGAGCACTGACATTTCACTTGTTTCTGTAAATTAGTTGAGGCCATAAAAACAAGAAAAAAACAGCACCATATGCGATGTTTCAGCTTTTTCTCATTGAATTCCCCCGTCTGCGAGGGTGTAAGTCTGGGACTTACGGCTGCGTCCACATTGGCGGGTGAGTCGCCGTTCGGGTCGGCCAGCATGGAGATGACACTGATCATGATGGTCTCTACAGTGTGAATGGGCAGCCAGCGCTCCTCAGGCTTCTCATAGCCAAACTTGTCCTCTCCGGGCTCGTGCAGGATGGAGATACACACGTCACCATTCTTTGCAACTGAAAGAGAGGAGTACAGGAATCATAAACTGCTGACCATCTTACTAACACACAGGTCTTTAGTCGTCAGCTGTATAGCACATGGAACAAAACTGAAAATCTTCAACTCAAATGTCAAATCCATGTTTCTGTATGGATCTGAAACATGGAGAACACTTTGAACATGCTGAACAAACTTAAGTAATTATTTAACCACTGTCTCAGATGGTGTCTGGCCAGTAGACTCCCAGAATACATCAGCAACATCAGGCTGTGGGAAATTACAAAACAAGACCCAATAGGAAGCACAATGAGAGAAGGAAGTGGAGCTGGATAGGACACACTAAGAAGAAACAAAATCAATCACAAAACAGGCTCCAGCATGGAACCCACAAGGCAAACACAAAAGAGGAAGGCCTAGAACCACCTGGAGATCAAGCACAGAGCAGGAGATGAAGGCAGGAGGTGTGCCATGGCAAGGCCGAGAGTAAATAGCACAGAAAGAGACGAAGGTGATTAATCAATGAAACCACTTACCATTGGGATGCCATATTTCTGTGATGAACTTCATCTTTGGAGGCCTATGTGGGTAGTCATGGGGAAAGGTCAAGTAGGCTTTAAAGAAACCACCCTCGCTGTAAAGAGACAAGATGAGAAAATTAGTGTCACTCATATAGGAGGTGCTAAGTGCCCGTCACTATTTACCACAGACACAAAGTAAACCCCGCCTATTTATACAATTCCTCTTCTTAAAAAGGACCCCTTCCACCCCCAGAGGAAGTTGCCACCACTATTTAATTTCCTGTCCTAGAGATGAAATGCACATTTAGGTTCTACCTCCGAAGAATGATGAAGTCTACTTATACATATTCATGAATTGGACTATGTCTGGTTCTGTATTTGTCATAAGCATTGATTTAGGGAAAACGTTGCCACTGATGGAAACCACTGGCTTATCTCTGACTTTGCCATCTCCAAAGTTTTGGCATATTCCATAAATTGCGGCCGAGAATCCACCATAGAAACAGTTTGACGAGATTAAGATGAGGCTCTGGTAACATAGATAATAGGGTTGAATGGCAGGTACCCAGTTACATAGATTTACCGCCCAAAACCAGTCCCTTTTCACGGGATAATAACTGACAAACCGGTAAATGATAATAAATTATTTATATGAACAGCATGGCGTGAAATAGAACTGTTAAATTATATGCGCTGTCAAATCTGGTTTTTCTACGGCCTCTACATGATGAATCATCAATGCTCAGGGTGGGGACAGACAGCCCATCTCAGTATGGAGCGCAGGTCATAATGCATGTAGACCTATCATCTCATCAAGGGAACTTTTTTAAAATTGTGATTGGTAGGCCTATATCTTTTTGCAACATAGTCTATGCTATAATAATATAAAGACCAAATGCGCTTCTAATTTACCCATCTCCATCTGGCTTTCGGGGGTCACCTTTTTTTGTTGTAAAGTTTTAAAACAGCCTATCACTCGAATATCGTTGCTTTAAATCTGCACGTGCGAGTACGTTCTCCTAGCCTACCTCTTAAGGTAATAAATTCAATGCAGTATTAGCCTTATATTTAGCTAATTAAAGATGGGTTATGCATAATAACCTTCTAATTTATAGCCTCTGTCTCTTGCCCTATACGCAAGTGCCTGTGATCCGCTGGTGTCTCCTTAAAAAACACCCCTTAGCTCTTGGAGTCCCATGCAGAACTAGTTAGACTAGAATAGCTTGCTGGACCTTTGTTTTTGGCATAACTTATACCAATAGGCTATTCGAAGAGGGACGCAATCTCTTTTTTTGCTGAATGTTAAATACAGCAGCCAATAAAACTCACGGATAGTATGAAAGAAAAGCGAATGCACGGTAAGCTATAGCAGAAATGTATTCAGACACATAACCATTCAATCTGGAAGAGAAGTGAAAGCCTCCTGCATATTTCTAGTCCTATATTATTCAAGGATGTCATTAGAATGACGAAGATAAATTAAATAAGTTGTTGTCCTTAACTGTTGAAAGCGAGGAAGGATAGTAGCAACAAGGGAGAGAAAGAGGAGGTAGGCTAATAACCTTAGGGGAAACGTTATGAAAGGTACAGTGCATTCGGAAAGTACACTGCTCCAAAAAATAAAGGGAACACTTAAACAACACAATGTAACTCCAAGTCAATCACACTTCTGTGAAATCAAACTGTCCACTTAGGAAGCAACACTGATTGACAATACATGTCACATGCTGTTGTGCAAATGGAATAGACAAAAGGTGGAAATTATAGGCAATTAGCAAGACACCCCCAAAAAAGGAGTGATTCTGCAGGTGGTGACCACAGACCACTTCTCAGTTCCTATGCTTCCTGGCTGATGTTTTGGTCACTTTTGAATGCTGGCGGTGCTTTTACTCTAGTGGTAGCATGAGACGGAGTCTACAACCCACACAAGTGGCTCAGGTAGTGCAGCTCATCCAGGATGGAATATCAATGCGAGCTGTGGCAAAAAGGTTTGCTGTGTCTGTCAGCGTAGTGTCCAGAGCATGGAGGCGCTACCAGGATGCCATCCTGGATGAACTGCACTACCTGAGCCACTTGTGTGGGTTGTAGACTCCGTCTCATGCTACCACTAGAGTGAGAGCACCGCCAGCATTCAAAAGTGACCAAAACATCAGCCAGGAAGCATAGGAACTGAGAAGTGGTCTGTGGTCACCACCTGCAGAATCACTCCTTTTTTGGGGGTGTCTTGCTAATTGCCTATAATTTCCACCTTTTGTCTATTCCATTTGCACAACAGCATGTGAAATGTATTGTCAATCAGTGTTGCTTCCTAAGTGGACAGTTTGATTTCACAGAAGTGTGATTGACTTGGAGTTACATTGTGTTGTTTAAGTGTTCCCTTTATTTTTTTGAGCAGTGTATTTAGACCCCTTTACTTTTTCCACATTTTGTTACGTTACAGCCTTATTCTAAAATGTATTAAACAAACTGAAATATCACTTTCACAAAAGTATTCAGACCCTTTACTCAGTACTTTGTTGAAGCACCTTTGGCAGCGATTACAGCCTTGAGTCTTCTTGGGTATGATGCTACAAGCTTGGCACACCTGTATTTGGGGAGTTTCTCCCATTTTTCTCTGCAGAGCCTCTTAAGATCTGTCAGGGTGGTTGGGGAGCGTCGCTGCACAGCTATTTTCAGGTCTCTCCAGAGATGTTTGATCGGGTTCAAGTCCGGGCTCTGGCTGGGCCACTCAACGACATTCATCAAAGACTTGTCCCGAAGCCACTTCTGCCTTGTCTTGGCTGTGCACTTAGGGTCATTGTCCTGTTGGACCAAGAACACAATCGGGTTCTTGGTCACCTCCCTGACCAAGGCCCTTCTCCCCCGATTGCTCAGTTTGGCCGGGCGGCCAGCTCTAGGAAGTGTCTTGGGGGTTCCAAACTTCTTCCATTTCAGAATTATGAGGCCACTGTTCTTGGGGACCTTTAGTGCTGCATGAATGTTTTGGTATCCTTCCCCAGATCTGTGCCTCGACACAATCCTGTCTCGGAGCTCTACGGCCAATTCCATCGACCTCATGGCTTGGTTTTTGCTCTGACATGCACTGTCAACTGTGGGACCTTATATAGACAGGTGTGTGCCTTTCCAAATAATGTCCAATCAATTGAATTTACCATAGGTGGACTCCAATCAAGTTGTAAAAACATCTCAAGGATGATCAATGGAAACAGGATGTACCAGAGCTCAATTTCAAATCTCATAGCAAAGGGTCTGAATACTTATGTAAATAAGGTGGGGTATTGTGTGTAGATTGATGAGGAATTTATTTTATTTGATCAATTTTAGAATAAGGCTGTAAGGTAACAAAATGTGGAAATAGTGAAGGGGTCTGAAAACTTTCCGAATGCACTGTACACCAACTTTTTAAAAAGCTGGTAGTGAGTTCAGAATTCTATCACCTGAAGCATGTGGCAGAATCACGTAAACACTTGCACAAGCTCAGCAAGTATGCATGCCTAGTGCATGTATTTTTCATCTTGTGCACATTCTTCAGGTGATAGAAAATCTGAACACATTTACAAACGTTGGAATTATTCTTTCATGTGGATATATTGTCTCATTCCTACCTGAAAAAGGACCAACCACATGGACAACTAGTAAAGTAAATATACAATATATATTCTGGCTTGTAGAGATCGTAAGAGTAAACTTTCATGATCCTAACGCTCATTTATCCCCAACGTTGAATCGAATGCAATTCAACGTGGGGTCTCCAGGTTATGCCTTCAACAAACATAGCAGATTTGTAAAACACTCACAATAATGTATCTTGAGGGCCAATAACAACCACCTCCCACTGATGGATGTTATCATCGTCTATGAGACCGGCAGAAAATCCCTCCACAGGGTTCTTGTTGAGCTCTAAAAAGGGGTAAACAAACACGCGGACATTATTACCCAATACCCACCCCTGAAAGTGTGATCTACTTGATGCCATGTCATGCGTGTTGTCAAGCTTTTCATAAACGTCAGTTGAGAATTCAGCTAACGGACCAGTTAAAATGAACATTGAATGTTATTTAGCTTGAGGAAATTACCTAGACGTGTGGCTACGATTACATAAATGGCACACTTCTACAAGTCTTAGCTAGCGAACATAACGTCACCACCCCTGTTGTGTTTTGCTAGCTAGTTAACTTTAACTGGTTAGCAAAATGGTATGTCACGCGTTAGCTAGCTAAACATACACCAGCTGGGAATTTGCATTGCGTACTAGCCGTAGCTACGTTGACATTTAAATACAAGTAAAACAAACATTATTTGACTACAAGCTAGCCAAGTTGGCCACTAGCTAGCCAAGTTACAGGTAACTACTACACTTGTTCAACTCGGCTTAATTTAGCTAACGTTAGGTGCTAGCTTACCTGCCAGTTGTTTTCGAAGCAACAGTGATGATTGATCGGTCATTTTATGTGGATTAGCCTACCTATAAAGACAACGACCTGAACTGCCTCTAACATAAAATATAACAGAACAAAGAATTGGAGAGAGAGAGACCTAGCTAGCTTGTTACCGATGTTTCAACAAGGCCCTATTGGTTGATCGTTTCACACAGAGGGACACAGCTTCCTACAGCTAGGCTAGCAAAATCCCCATACACCGCATGCGCCCTACTCGTCAAGAGAGAGGGAGGTGCAAGCCTACATCAGGGTTACCCAACTGTGTAAGTGTTTTTATTTTGACCTAACATTTTCTGAGCAAAACAAATTGTTTATGATTTGGTTTATTGTTGTACATATAAGACTGTAAAAACACAAGCAAATAATCTCCAAGTGATTTTAATGTTGTAAATCGGTTCCAAAGTATTCCCACACCTAATAGAGATATACACCAAGTACACTAAACATTAGGAACACCTTCCTAATATTCAGTTCACCGTCACTTTTGCCCTCAGAACAGCCTTAATTCGTTGGGGGCATGGACTTTACAAGGTGTCGAAATCGTTCCACAGGCCCATGTTGACTCCAATGCACTTGTGTCAGGTTGGCTGGATGTCCTTTGGGTGGTGGAGTAGAAGTTGACACGGGGTTTAAAATTCATTACTGTCCTGTGAATTGTTTTCCTGTTCTGTCCTGAGCCCGCAACATTTCTATAACACCGGAACTTTCTTGTTCCTTCCTGATAAAAACAAATCCAGTCTCATCCCATGCTCATTTTTTGCACGTAGAAATATGTAGGCTGTGTTTGTTTAGGAAGTACTTAAAATCATTTCAGTAATGCAATATGCGACTGTGATATGTGGTTGTCTAGCCTATTTTAGTTAAATGCACTGACTGTAGGCCTAAGTCACTCTGGATAAGAGGGTATTCTACACTGCACAAAAATATAAACACAACATGTAAAGTGTTGGTCCCACATTTCATGAGCTGGAATAAAAAATCCCAGAAATTGAGAAGTATTTCTGTCCTTAATAAAACACTGTTGTGAGGGAAAACTCATTCTGATTGGCTGGACCTGGCTCCCCAGTGGGTGGGCCTGGCTACCAAGTGGGTGGGCCTATGCCCTCCAAGGCCAAGTCATGTGAAATCAATAGATTAGGGCCTAATGGATTTATTTCAATTGACGGATTTCCCTATATGAACTGTAACTCAGTAAAATCTTTGAAATTGTTGCATGTTGCCTTTACATTTTTGGTCAGTATAAATGACCTAAATGTATATCGAATAAGGCTGGATGAGGACAGAGACCCCAGCAGGATGGTCTCCTCAGCACAGCACCGGCATAAATCTGTAGCCTACAGCTGAGCATTGCCACAGATGAACATTTACAACACATTTACATTTACAACATGAACATTAAAAATACATATGCAGTCTGGTTTTATTTCACTCTTCACCTCAGGTGGCACGGGTTTAGTTAAATATGCGAACAATTGGGCTTGCAACAAATAATGCTCCACACATGACACAATTCCGCCCCAAAAACTTATTTTATACTGTACTACCTGTTCCTTTAGACCAGGGTTCCCCAACTGGCAGCCCACAGGCCGAATTTGGCCCAAGGGTAATTTTATTTGGTCCCTCAAGTATTCTGGGCAAAACAAAACTAACTTATTTTTTTTATAATAAAATATAATGGTAGACAGAAAGGACTGTTAAAACACCAGCTCCAAGGGATTTTAATTTAGGAAATCTCGTCCAAAGTATTCCCACACATAAGAGATATATGTGATCGTATACAAATGTAAGCAAGATTTATCTGTTTGGACTTCTTGTGGTCAATTTTTTGTCTACAAATTATTTTTAATTATGTTCCGGCCCCCTGACCATCTGCTCAAGAAAAAAAATGGCCCGCGGCTGAATGTAGTTGATGATCCCTGCTGTAGACCGTTGATCCTGTTCCCATGTTAGTCTCTATGGTGGACCATTCTTGATACAGACAGGAAACGGTTGAGCATGAAAACCCCAGCAGCATTGCAGTTCATGACACAAACCTGTGCGCCTGGCACTCACTATCATACCCCGTTCAAAGGCATTTACATTTTTGTCTGGCCCATTCACCCTCTGAATGGCACACATACACAATCCATGTCTCAATTGTCTCAAGGCTTAAAAATCCTTCTTTAACCAGTCTCCTCCCCTTCATTGACACTAGGGCTCTTTAACCCTGTTCCTGGAGAGATACTGTCCTGTAGGTTTTCATTTCAACCCTAATCTAGTACACCTGTATATAGCCTCGCTACTATTGTTTTGTTGTTGCTCTTTTAATTTTATTGTTGCTCTTGAATTATTTATTTCCTTCTATATATATACATGTATTATTTTTTTTAACTTCAGTTTATTTTAGTAAATACTTTCTTCACACTTATTTTTATTAAAACTGCATTGTTGGTTAAGGGCTTGTAAGTAAGCATTTCACTGTAAATTCTACACCTGTTGTATTCTGTTGTAAACCACAGGAGGGTAGCTCTCCAGGAACAGGGTTGGAGAGCCCTGATCTACACTGATTGAAGTGGATTTTAAAAATTACATCAATAAGGGATTATTGCTTTCACCTGGATTCAGTGGTAGAAAAAGTACCCAATTGTCATACTTGACTATTTTCCTATCCTGCTAAGCATTCAAAATGTAACAAGTACTTTTGGGAAAATGTAGACTAAAAAGTACATTATTTTTTTAAAGGTATCTGTGACCAACAAATGCGTATCTGTATTCCCAGTCATGTGAAATCCATAGATTAATGCCTAATGCATTCATTTCAATTGACTGATTTCCTTAAATGAACTGTAACAGTAAAATCTTTAAAATTGTTGCGTTTATATTTTTGTTCAGTGTAATATTTGACTAAAACAATAATTTTGAACCTTGCTTACATTTTTTTATGATCACATACACTATGTATATAAAACATTAAGAACACCTGCTTGTTCCATGACATAGACTGACCAGGTGAATCCAGGCAGTGGTGTAAAGTACTTTAAGTAAAAATACTTTAAAGTATTACTTAAGTCGTTTTTTGGGGTACCTTTACTATTTATATTTTTTTACAACTTTTACTTCACTACATTCCTAATTTAAAAAAAGATATGTGCATGGATCAGAAAACCAGTCAGTGTCTGGTGTGACAACATTTTGCCTCATGCAGCGCAGGCTGTTGATTGTGGCCTGTGGAATGTTATCCCACTCTCCTTCAATGGCTGAGCCAAGTTGCTGGATATTGGCGGGAACTGGAAATCGCTATTGTACATGTCAACCCAGAGCATCCCAAACATGCTCAATGGGTGACATGTTTGGTGAGTATGCAGGCCATGGAAGAACTGGGACATTTTCAGATTCCAGGAATTGTGTACAGATCCTTGCGACATGGGGCCGTGCATTATCATTATCATTATCATGCTTAAGTATGAGGTGAAGGCGGCGGATGAATGGCACGAAAATGGGCTCCAGGATCTCGTCACGTTATCTCTGTGCATTCAAATTGCCATTGATAAAATGCAATTGTGTGCGTTGTCTGTAGCTTATGCCATAACCCCACCACCACCATGGGGCACTCCGTTCACAATGCTAACATCAGCAAACCGCTCGCCCACATGACGCCATACACACTATCTGCCATCTGCCCGGTACAGTTGAAACCGGGATTCATCCATCGAAGGCCCACTGAAGACGGTCATGACACCGAACTGCAGTCAGGTCAAGAACCTGGTGAGGACGACGAGCAGGCAGATGAGCTTGCTTGAGACGGTTTCTGACAGTTTGTGCAAACATTCTTCAGGTGTGCAAACCCAGTTTCATCAGCTCCCTCAAAACTTGAGACATCTGTGGCATTGTGTTGTGTGACAAAACTGCACATTTTAGAGTGGCCTTTTATTGTCCCCAGCACAAGGTTCACCTGTGTAATGATAGTGCTGTTTAATCAGCTTCTTGATGCCACACCTGTCAACTGGATGGATTATCTTGGCAAAGGAGAAATGCTCACTAACAGGGATGTAAACAAATGTGTACACAACATCAGAGAAATACGTTTTTTGTTTGAATGGAACATTTCTGGGATATTTTATTTCAACTTATGAAACATGGGACCAACAGTTATATTTTTGTTCAGTGTATATCTGTTTGGCCTTTTTGTGGTCAATTTGTATAAATTTGTAATTATTTTCCGGCCCCCTGAAAATATGTTACAATTTTTTTTTAATAAGCATCCCGCAGTTGAATCTACTGTAGTTGATGAACCCTGCCATACGGTCATTTGTGCAAGCGCAAACAAGTGCTGTTTGCATGGCTACCACTAAAGACACCTTGAAATTGTAACATGCCAATGGTTACAATTAGCATATCAACGTAATAATTGTAGAAGTAAGCTATTAACATCCTTTCAAATAATTTAGACATTTTGTACCTCACCTCCAGAAGTATGAAACTCTTTTATTTTCAAGAAAGAACCACCAGTAAAAATCAACATACACAACCTAATTCCTTTCACAATTTTATTTCTGCAGTGCCTTTCAAACGAGAAATGTTCAGACATTGTAATAGTGTGTATAGTTTTTTTTTCCTTTTTACAGGCTTAAATGTACAGTCAGAGATATAGCTCCAACAACAGTCTAGAATTGATAGTAGGGAAAGTTTCTATTTCTAATACTTTTCTTTGGATGGGTGGGGAAATTCTGTCCATGCTTTGTTATATATACACATTCAGAGAAATAACTTCATTTACTATTCTTATGTACAAGTGATACTGAGATAGTATGGTCAATATTCAAATCAGCAGTGTGGAAGAAACTTTCAGGTGTACTGCATTTATAAAGCCAAAAGCAAAACTGCAAACGTCTTAAGTTGGCAAAACCTTGTTTTCAGTGATATCATTAGTGTCACGTAAGCAAGCACTGGAGTGCAGATCAAGCTTTTACTTCATGGGCCTTTTCAATCAACCCGCCTTGTAAGTTGTCCTTCTTCTACAGAGTGACTTACATGACATGTGTTGCTTTAGATTCTTACACAACATTAGGATGGCTGCATGTATATAGTGACACATGTATATAAAAAAAAAACTAAAAGGTCTACCATTGCCTTGCTACCAGCCAGTCATTGAACATTTCCCATTTTATAACAACTGATAAGCTGATGATAAGTCATATGAGTCACTAGACATGACCACATCATTCATCTAGGATGTATAATATAAACTAGCCATTTAACTCTGTATGCTTGTGCAGCAGAATTTCAGAGTGATTTATTTTTTGGTATATTTTGCTGACTGGTGAAAGGAAAAAGGCAAGAAAACATCTATGGGCAAACCAGAATATTCAGACAATCTTCACAAGGGAAAATGCTCCCCCGCTCTTGTTTCTGTTAGTTCCCTGTAGTGAGGAAATATAAAAGCCATTCATTCACTCTTTCAAACAGTTTCACACAAAACACACAAACTTCTTCGAGTGCATATAGGTTGCCTCTAACCACCTCTAACTCTAACCACATTGCACAGTGAGATATTTTGTCCATCCCCTATTGGTTATTGTTGAGGATACAAGCTGTGGTTAGGGATATATCCACCCACCTCTAATATAAATTACACAACCGATCCACTACAATTAAATAAACTGTACTGCTTTTCAAAATCCAACACAAGCATCACTCCTCAGTTTGGCTGCTCAATACAACAAAAATATTTTTTCAGTTTACACATTTAGCATTTTTCTTCTTTTTTTCCTTCTTCTTCAAAGGCACCTTTCAAAGTTTAATAGCTTATGACATTTCCCTGTCAAGATTAAGACAACCATCACACTTCAACATCTGACAATGAATAAATCTAACACAAAACTGCCTAAAACTACAATAAAAACCATAGAAATAACTCCCAAAACAAAATTCTCTCCAAGCATGTACATGAAAAACTGAACATATATGTTTCATGTACATCTTATAACTCACCCCCCCGCCCTCTTCTTTCTGTACAGTACTGATAAACCTCAACACAGTGCAATAACACCAGTAGTCATTGACAGGTGTAGTCCAGTCCGGCAACTCTACTGCAAGTTTTACAAGCAGACCCACATTGACACTGATTGTGACGGCTGTACTCCATAAGAGGTTTGAATGGGAAAATATGAAATAAATAAAGCTCAACTAATTCTCACGTGTTTGGTCAGAGATCAGTGGCAATTGGTTTCCTAATTTGTCTACAAAATGATATTCCTGGCTTTTTACTGGTTAAGAACAACTTTAGGAAATAATATTAAGATGATGATTCATCTCAAGCACTCTGACTAAAAAGCTGAATGGGGAGTATGTGGTTCCAGCTGTTCTTCCAACATGGCTGCCATATCAAACACTGGTCAAAGGGAAATGCTCAGCGAGGCCCATTTCCTGTTCATATTTAATATCCTGTCAAAGGCCCAGTGGCACAGACAAACCATTCTAGATTCTCCTGTCTATGGTCCAACAATCTACCTACTGGGCCACATTCTCATTCTTAATATGGCAAATGAAGCATCAATAAAGTGTCATAGACAGGGATAAATAAAGTAAAACACTTCTGTAACAGCACCTATATATGGTTCTATCACAGGTAAGGTCCATAACTTAAAATGACCTATTTTCTACATACAACTCAAAATGTACACAAACAGGCCAGTGGGCTGTGACAGGCCATGCAATTGGGTTAACATTCTTAAACTCTTCTGGTTTCCCTGAAAAACACACCAAAAAAGATATATATTATATTTTTACACTGAGTGGCTTCTTATATAGTGAGACTTCATGTCTAAGGAGTGAAGGTTCATTTGTGATTGCTTTGCGCTGAATTACTGACAGGATTAAATGGAGCGAGACTGACTGCAGTAGCATCGTCCTGCAGACAGCTTGACTGTGATTGGTCAGGGTAGCGTTCCAGACGGTAAGGGGCTGTGTGTGTGTGTGTGTGGCTCTGCAGAGAGTCAGTCCGTTTAGTGGGGTCCTGTCTGACACACAGATGAGTGTGTAGTTGCCCCCTCACAAGCCCTTCATCTCCAACATCAGTTCACCTAAGAGTGCTTGGTGGTGGGGCAGACACAGAAACCACCAGTCCAGAGTCTACCCATTCCAGACTACAGGCCCTTCTTAACAACCCCCCCACCCCACCGGCTGACATCTCCATGGAAACTAGAGGGTGGGGGGAAGATACGGAGTTGGTTGGGAGGTTGATTGGGCATGGTAGTGCCAGTCCAGAATGAGTGACATCATAGCATAGCAGCATCACGGGTGCTGAGCAGAGTCCTCAAACACATAGCCCTGACTGCAGAGCTGTGAGGCGACGCTCAATGCATTCCTTACCTGCCGAGAGAGAAAGTAGAAGTAGTCTTATTCATTGATTGATGTGAAAGGGACAACTCACAAAGCTACCAGTAAGTAAAAAAGAACAGCCAAAAGTGTCCAATTACCTTGTAATTACCTGTGTAGTCATGGAAATAAAGTCATGTTTTATACAGGTAGCCTAGAGGCAGGTAGCTTAGTGGTTCGAGTGTTGGGCCAGACAGAGATGAACAGAAAGGACGCAGGTTCAAATCCCCGAGCCGACAAGGTGAACAAATCTGGCAATGTGCCCTTGAGCAAGGCACTAACCCTAACTATCTCCTGTAAGTCGCTCTGGATAAGAGTCTGCAAAATTACTACATTGTAAAATGTAAAAAAAACGAACAGATACGCTACTGCAGTTCAGGCTTAATGGATGTGGTGGGTCAGAGGTGAAAGTTCTGAGGTGACTCACACTTGCTAACGCTGAGGATGTCGTTTTGCTCGGTGAGGAGCAGGGACAGGCCCTCCATCAGCAGCAGAGCCTTGTGGTAGCGCAGCACCGACGCCTCTCCCTGGTGGAACATCTCATCCAGAGCAGCAGCCTGCACCTGGGGGGGGGGTCAGGGAGGAGAGAGGAAAAATGGCACGATAAAGGTTTGTATATAGGTTTGAATACAGCATGGGATTCCATTTGGCAGTATGGCTGAATAATAGCAAAGAGCAATTATTTAAATATCACCTTACTACAGCAACACACTATATACAGTGATCTTAAACATGTAGCTGTATAAATGGTGCAACGGGTCAACCACAAGCCGAGTAGAGGGCGAAGAAGAGATCAGGGGCCGTATAAAACATCTCAGAGTAGGAGTGCTGATTTGGGATCAGTTTAGCCTTTTAGGTTACAATGAAAAAGATTATATGGACCGGATCCTAGATAAGCCCTCCTTCTCTGAGAAGCTTGATACACATGGCCCCAGATGCTGACACGACAGAAACAGTTGAGCTAAACACAGTGTCTCCCTTACCATCTGAACAGTGTGGCTAAACAGCAGCCTCTCGGCGGTGATGGTATTGACGTGGTCCATGAGACGGTGCTTGCGGGAGAAGAAATGCTCCAGCCGTGCGTTGAGGGAGAGGCAGGACGACACGCTGGACTTGTACAGCTCGTTCAGCCTCTTGACCACTAAACACACAGTCACAGAGGAGAGGGCTGAGAGTGGAGCAGTGTTCACGTTGGAAATAGAGAGAGCAGTCCTACTCCACAGCAGGGTTGGGCTCAATAAAACATTTTTTAATGATACATCTGCCATTTGAGTGTAATGTTATATCCTTATCCTAAATGTTGGCTTTTAATCAGCCGTGTTCTAAAGTTGTTGGGTCTCACCTTGTTTGACAGTAGCAGAGGGGTACAGCTTTCCCTGTTTGACGCGCTCCATGGCTGTGTGCAAGGCAGACGACAGAAGCTCTGCAGTCTTCATGTACAACACCAGCTGCTCCGCATAGCTGAGACACACACACACGCACACAGATCAGAGTCATGATTTGTAGCTGACGCTACAGTCATTGCAAAGTGTCTCTAAATCTCAAAGTGAACAGTAACCAAGTCTGACTCGCTTTTATCATCCATTGGTAAAGAACTCATATTCCATGAAAAGGAAAGACTCTAGACAAAGTTGTTTCAGTAACAATGGTTTAGCTTCACTAGCTGGTGGCTCTCACCTCCACTCCCGGCTGAGGGAACTGATCTGGTCAGCCACTAGGCTTTGCTGCTGCAGGAGGGAGGGCGGGGATGTGTCCCCGTGCTTCGCCCCAGCCCCCCTGACCCCTGCCACCTCCATCAGACAGCAGGCAAAGTCCAGGGTGAAGCGCAGGCTCCTCAGGGTGTCTGTGTGCTCCTGCTGAACTCAGACAGACAGATGGAGAGAGAGAGACAAGGTCACGCACATTGAACGTCATAAAATATAGCCTACAGGGAGATGTGCGTTCTTCAAAACAGAGACCGAGATGGACAGAAAAAACATGCAGATACAAACTCAGAGAAACAGACAGCAGCAACCCCACCTCCCAACCCCTACTCCTCTTCTCACCTCCATCAGGGTCTCCTCTGGCAGCTCAGGGGCCAGGAAGCTAACAGGTCCCCCCATGTTGGCTGTAATTGGGTCTGTGAAGCTGTAGCGTGGTCCGGAAGGACCCTCAGAGCCGTCCAGATAGGTACCTGTCTGAAATCGGCTGGTGAATGACCCCACTGGGCTTATGGAGCTGGAGGAGCCTGCTATAGAAATAAGTGGTATTGTGGTTAGAGCATGGAAAGTACCTCAGAACAGGCCCTTGATGGCACTTAGTGTAAACTGACAGTTGTTTAACTTACACAGAGTAGTGTATTGTGCATTTCATTGCCACTAAGATCAGCATCCCTAGGACACTATAATGTATTTGGATGCTGTGCGGAGCAATGACACCTAGCTGCTGAGCCAATCATCTCACCTGAGAACTGTCTGGTCCTGGAGGGCTGTGGAGGGATGCTGCCACTGGGTGGGGAGCCCACAGTGAACACCACCTGGGCTGGGTGGGCTGAGCCTGCTGCCATGGCTCCAACACCAGAGGGTGCTGAGGACAGAGACACAGAACTCATCAGACATAACACAGGGAGGATGAATCACGGTAATGACCTAGCTACATGCAGTGGAGCAAGTTAGTAATTTACCCTGGTAATTAGTGTTACTGCTTTAAAAGTCCTGTTTGCCCATATTATTATCAGACCAGTATACGTACAACCGTTACCTTCCCCATTCAAAACCTATAACAGGGATATTTGAAAGATAATGTTTCTCTACGCACCCACGTGTGAGCTGTAGAAACACATTTCAGTTCCTATAGAAAAAAGGAATGTTCTATTAGAGCGGAGGAGTAGGCTTGGGTGGGCCTGGGTGGCATATCCCCACCCACTGGGGCCCTGCCAGGCCCACCCAATCAGATTGAGCAAAAACAAAAAAGAATACATAATTCTTTTAAAAAATACAACAGTCCTCATCACCTTAGAACCAACTTCTCTGGTTTTAAATGGCCTATGTGGCATCGATGATTGGCTATGAAAAGCCAAATGACATTTACTCCTGAGGTGCTGGCTTGCTGCATCCTCGACAACTACTGTGATAATTATTATTTGACCATGCTGGTCATTTATGAACATTTTAACATCTTGGCCATGTTCTGTTATAATCTCCACCCGGCACAGCCAGAAGAGGACTGGCCACCCCTCAGCATGGTTCCTCTCTAGATTTCTTCCTAGGTTTTGGCCTTTCTAGGGAGTTTTTCCTAGCCACCGTGCTTCTACACCTGCATTGCTTGCTGTTAGGGGTTTTAGGCTTGGTTTCTGTACAGCACTTTGAGATATCAGCTGATGTACGAAGGGCTATATAAATACATTTGATTTGATCGACATGAGTCCGAAAATAGTGTCAAAATTGACTACAAAGTGTAGATAGGATCATTTTGGTCATAAAGTCAGTCTCGTCTAAAACTGAGTTTTGTAAGTGAGTTGTCACGACTTACTGGAGGGGTGGGTATGGATACAATCATGCCCATTTGCCCATGCCCACTAATATGAGATAATCAGCTGTGCTGATTGCGCTGTGCGTGCTCTATCCAATCATAGCAGCCAGAACCTCCAGACCTGCAGATTACACTGCGCCTCAGGCTTGTTTACATAAGACAACACCTCACCAATGTTATGTTGAAAGAACCCTTAAGCCCTTTATGGAGTGCTCACTTGCTGATGTTTGATAGTGCCAATCACTCGAGTCTGCCACTTTCTGGGGCAAAATAAGAATTGAGATGATCAGAGCGCATGTATCAAAACTGCAACTTGTCAATATTCCAAAACCCATTTGCAAGCATTTTGTGTCCACCCGCAACCTGTTTTGTAACATTATTCCCTATACAACACTGTCAGACAGACACACACTCTGGTCATAGGTAGTGAGAAAGTTCTAGTGGTGGCGCAGCGGTTTAAGGCACTGCGGTGCTTGAGGCGTCACTACAGATCCGGGTTCTATCCCGGGCTGTGTCGCAGCCGGCCGTGACCTATGAGGCGACGCACCTTTGGCCCAGCGTCATCCGGGTTAGGGGAGGGTTTGGTCGGCCGGGATGTCTTTGTCCCATCACTCTTCAGTGATTCCTGCGGCAGGCTGGGAGCATGGACTCGGTCGCCAGTTGTACGGTGTTTCCTCCGACACATTGGTGCGGCTGGCTTCTGGGTTAAGCGAGCAGTGTGTCAAAAGGCAGGGCGGCTTGGCAGGGTGGTGTTTCGGGGGATGCATGCATGCAAATTACTTAAAAACCATACAATGTGATTTTCTGGATTTTTGTTTTAGATTCCGTCTCTCACAGTTTAAGTGTACCTATGATAAAAATTACAGACCTCTACATGCTTTGTAAGTAGGAAAACCTGCAAAATTGTCAGTGTATCAAATACTTGTTCTCCTCACTGTATATAAAAACGGCGCCGAAGCACAAACGCCATCACTCGCCAGTGACTTGATAAACCAAAGCTACTGAATGTGCCTGCTAGCTACTACCGTACTTGCTAGCTTCATTGACAAACACACAAGTTGGAACTTAGCTAGCAATTGATTTTGGGCACTGATAAACAGTGCGTAGCTTGTGCTTTATTTAAGATAGTTTGGCAGCTTGCAGATGAAGTTGTAGACATGTTATTGTTCTCAGAAACCAGTTTTCAGCTCGCAGCCAGACTTTCCCTTCATGATAGATTTTAAGGAAGTTATTATTTCGAGGAAGTGGCTGGCCATGTTGTTGCTACGGTGATTCAATAGGGACAAACAACAGTACCTGCCATGATACGATATTCGAACATAACACACCCACATCAAACCACATCCCCAAGACAACTCGTTTGGCTTCAGTCATTGCTGCTAGCGTTTCTTAATGAACCACCAACACAAGATCAAATCAGGAAGCGCAGTCACCCATTAAAACGTTTTTGTGTTGGAATTGAGTCCTGTGGAACTTCACCCAATTGATACTGTGACTCCAGTCTAAAAAATAAGAGAGGAAATATGCACAGCTCTGCTGACCTTGGAAGCGCCAAGTTCTAACCCCCAAACAGATCTATACGGAGTGACCCACATCCACACAAAGGAAAAACCGAGTAAGTCACTGTGATATTAACTATCTAGTCAACCTCGGTTGGTGAATATAACAGCTCTTTATGCTTTAGTCATTCAGGTAGACAATTACTGAAGGGTAAAACTTGGTGAATAGGTCTACTATGCTCACCTGTGATGTCTCTGTTTGAGCTGAGGTTCTCACTGCTGCCGTGCTCCCCCAGCGGTCCTCCAAACGCAGCCATCAGCAGCATGTCAGACAGACGACCTGCACTCTGAGACCTGCCGAAGCTCTTGTCTTCTGTAGTCCTCTGGCTGTATTGCCCAAGCTGGCCAGTAGGCGGCTGTCCTGGGTACCTGGGGTTTGAGGCAGCCCTGCTGCCGGGCGGGGCTAGAACCAGACCCTGCTGGGCCAAGAAAGTCACCAGGTTGGGGGAGCTGGGAGGTTTGGGGAACTCAAAGGGTGGTATGGCCTGTGGACAGGATATCAGTGTCAGATGCAAAGTAGAGTCGAGAGACTATAGACAGTGGAATTGAAGTGTTTAAAGCAATAGTACAATTGCTGAATAGTTCAGTTTCCTCTAAAACACAGGCGTTGTACTAGCTGTGTCCAAAACATGAACTCACTCTAGAGGGGGATCCCAGGATGGTGGGGAGGGGGCTGCGCTGCATGAGTTCACTCAGCCTGGGGGAGGAGTGCAGGGGCCGCATAGCCATCTTGCCTGCCTGCAGGTTGACCACCATGGGGTCAGAGTGCTGCTTCCTGATCTTCTGCCTGCCGCCACCACTAGTGGCCTCCAGGAGACAGGGGGCGCTGTGGAGCCGGGTGCCCAGGCCTTGCTGCTGAGGGGGAGGCTGTGTGTCGGGGAATTGGAGAGCTGGAGATGGACAGGGGTTAGAAGTTACAGCACAATGTTATCTTTACATTATCAAGATGTGTTACTAACTATACAGCTGAAGGAAAGACACAGGGAAGTAAAACATCTAAAAAGGTGATGGTTCCTTTAAGTCAGGTTAAAACCCCTCTGATCAAGACAACAGGAAGTGAATAGCCTTGGTCTACTACAGAGCAACTCCCCAATGCCCCTGACCAGTTTAACCATTTCCACTACTAACAAAACACTAAAACAATCAGCCCAAAATTTGGAGCGACGGACAGGGAAGGAGGGAGGGGAACCCCGGATTCGCACCTCGCCCTGTGACCCCCGCTGCCCGTGTCCAACGGGCGTGTTTGCCCTGGCAGCTCAGGGATGGTGTCCATTTCAGACACAGAGGGAGACGAGAGAGGGGGACAAGAAAAAAGAAGGAGAGGAAAGAAAGAAGAGGGGACATTTTGACACATCAATGCACTCTGGCAGACATACCTTGAGGAGAAAGCTGGAAGGGTCTGGCCCCTCCTACAGACAGCCTGTGGGGCCCAGCTAAGGTCCCGTGGCCTCCTGGGTAAGGCAGCGATGGGCCAGTCCTTCCGAATCCCAGGGAACTATTGCTGCTGCAGCCGCGCACCAGAGTAGACAGTCTGTGGCAGGGGGAAGAACATAGTCACAAAGACAATATTCCCTGTTATCTCCAAGCTAGCAATGTTACTACTGCACCACAGAAGAGACTGTGTGTTTATATAAGCTTGTGTGTGTAAGTAATGCATGTATACTGAGTGTACAAAACATTAAGGACACCTGATCTTTCCATGACAGACTGACCAGGTGAATCCAGGTGAAAGCTATGATCCCTTATTGATGTCACTTGTTAAATCCACTTCAATCAGTGTCGATGAATTGTATTTTACATTTTTATAATTTTTATAATTATTAAGTTAATAACAAATTCTTATTTACAATGACGGCCTACCCCGGCCAAACCCTAACCCGGACGACGCTGGGCCAATTGTACGCCGCCCTATGGGACTCCCAATCACGCCCGGTTGTGATACAGCCTGGAATCGAACCAGGGTCTGTAGTAACGCCTCTAGCACAGAGTTAAGTGCCTTTGAACAGGTTATGTTAGTAGGTTCCAGGCGCACGGGTGTGTCAAATTTAATTTGTCACATGCGCCGAATAGAACAGCTGTAGACCTTACAGTGAAATGCTTACTTACAAGCCATTAACCAACAATGCAGTTAAGAAAAATGTTAAGTAAAAAAAATAGACAAGTAAAAAAAAAAAAAAAAATTCTAAGTAACAAATTATTATTATTATTTTTATTTTATTTTACCGTTATTTTACCAGGTAAGTTGACTGAGAACACGTTCTCATTTGCAGCAACGACCTGGGGAATAGTTACAGGGTAGAGGAGGGGGATGAATGAGCCAATTGTAAACTGGGGATTATTAGGTGACCATGATGGTTTGAGGGCCAGATTGGAAATTTATAAATTTATAAAATAATTAAAGAGCAGCAGTAAAATAACAGTAACGAGGCTATATACAGGGGGTACCGGTACAGAGTCAATGTGCGGGGGCACTGGTTAGTCGAGGTAATTGAGGTAATATGTACATGTAGGTAGAGTTAAAGTGAGAGTAGCAGCAGAGTAAAAAGAGGGGGGGGGGGGGCAATGCAAATAGTCTGGGTAGGCATTTGATTAGCTGTTCAGGAGTCTTATGACTTGGGGGTAGAAGCTGTTAAGAAGCCTTTTGGACCTAGACTTGGCGCTCCGGTACCGCTTGTCATGCATTAGCAGAGGGAACAGTCTATGACTAGGGTGGCTGGAGTCTTTGACAATTTTTAGGGCCTTCCTCTGACACCTCCTGGTATAGAGGTCCTGGATGGCAGGAAGCTTGGCCGCAGTGATGTACTAGGCCGTATGCACTACCCTCTGTATTGCCTTGCGGTTGGAGGCCGAGCAGTTGCCATACCAGGCAGTGATGCAACCCGTAAGAATGCTCTCGATGGTGCAGCTGTAGAACTTTTTGAGGATCTGAATATCCATGCCAAATCTTTTCAGTCTCCTGAGGGGGAATAGGCTTTGGTGTGCCCTCTTCATGACTGTCTTGGTGTGTTTGGACCATGATAGTTTGTTGGTGATGTGGACACCAAGGAACTTGAAGCTCTCAACCTGCTCCATTTCAGCCCTCTCGATGAGAATGAGGGCGTGCTCGGTCCTCCTTTTCCTGTCGTCCACAATCATCATCTTTGTCTTGATCACGTTGAGGGAGAGGTTAGGTTGTTGTCCTGGCACCACACAGCCAGGTCTCTGATTATCATCATCATTGTCGGTGATCAGGTCTACGACTGTATTAAATGTATTAGTTTTCCTCATCAATCTACACAGCAAAATATATATATATATATTTAAAAAAAAATTGTGAACCAATATGTTTTCACAACGACTGTTGTGTCATTGGCAAACTTAACGATGGTGTTGGAGTCATGCCTGGCCGTGCAGTCATGAGAGAATAGGGAGTACAGGAGGGGCATGAGCACGTACCCCAGAGGGGCCCCTGAGTTGAGGAACAGCGTGGCGGATGTGTTGCTACCTACCCTTACAACCTGGGGGCGTCCCGTCAGGAAGTCCAGGATCCAGTTGCAGAAGGTGTTCTCACATAGGTGTTCCTTTTGTTCAGGTTGGAAAGGGCAGTGTGGAGTGCAATAGAGATTGCATCATCTGTGGATCTGTTGGAGCAGTATGCAAATGATGTGGGTCTAAGGTTTCTGGGATGATGTTGTTGATGTGAGCCATGACCAGCCTTTCAAAGCACTTCATGGCTACAGACGTGAGTGCTACGGGGCGATAGTCATTTAGGCAGGTTGCCTTAGTGTTCTTGGGCACAGGAACTATGGTGGTCTACTTGAAACATGTTGGTATTACAGACTCAGTCTGAGACAGGTTGAACATGTCAGTGAAGACACTTGCCAGTTGGCCCGCACATGCTCGGAGTACACGTCCTTTAGTTTTTGCTTGTAAGCAGGAATCAGGAGGATAGGATTATGGTCAGATTTGCCAAATGGAGAGCGAAGGAGAGCTTTAAATCGCGTCTCTGTATGTCGAGTAAAGGTGGTCTAAAGGTGTTTTTCCCCCCTCTGGTTGCACATTTAACATGCTGGTAGAAATTAGGTAGAACGGATTTAAGTTTGCCTGCATTAAAGTCCCCGGCCACCAGGAACGCCGCCTGTATGAGCATTTGAGTGCGGACTTAGTGAAAGCATCGGTTTGTGGTGGTAAATAGACAGCTACGAAGAACATAGATGAAAACTCTCTTGGTAAATAGTGTGGTCTACAGCTTATCATGAGATACTCCACCAAAACCTCGAGACTTCCTTACTATTACATTTTGTGCACAAGCTGTTGTTTACAAATATACATAGACCGCCACCCCTTGTCTTACCAGAGACGGCTGTTCTATCCTGCCGATACATCGTACAACCCACCAGCTGTATGTTATTAATCTCGTCGTTCAGCCACGACTCAGTGAAAAATAAGATATTACAGTTTTTATTGTCCCGTTGGTAGGATATACATGATCGTAGTTCGTCTATTTTATTATCCAATGATTGTACGTTGGCTAATAGGACCGATGGTAAAGGCAGATTACCCACTCGCCGTTGGATCCTTACAAGGCACCTGGGCCTACGTCCCCGATATCTCTGTCTCTTTCTCCGGCGAATGACGGGGATGGGGGCCTTGTCGGGTGTCTGAAATAAATCCTTTGCATCAGACTCGTTACAGAAAAAATCTTCTTCCAGTACGAGGTGAGTAATCACTGTCCTGATATCTAGAAGCTCTTTTCGGTCATAAGAAACAGTGGCAGAAACATTATGTACAAAATAAGTTACAAATAACACGAAAAAACACACACAATAGCACAATTGTTTAGGGGACCGTAAAATGGCAGCCATCTCCTCCGGCACCATCAAGAACTGCAACGCTGCTGGTTTTCTCACGTTCAACAGCTTCAGTGGTAACAGAAATGGTCTACCACCCAAAGGACATCCAGCCAACTTGGGCCAGCATCCCTGTGGGCCAGCATCCCTGTGGAACACTTTCAACACCATGTAGAGTCCATGCCCTGACGAATTGAGGCTGTTCTGAGGGCAAAATGGGGTGTGTGCAACTCAATAGTAGGAAGGTGTCCTTAATGTCTTGTACACTCAGTGTATGTATATACTGACTGTGGGGAGCCATCATGGCTGAGGGAATGAAGGTTCTGCTCCATGCGCTGGTAGTTGGGGACCTGAGTGGGAACGGGAATGGGCACCGACTGACCGTAGTTACCATAGTTACCACAGTTACTGCCAGAGAACTCACTTGGCCGACTGAAAGAAGAGAGAAAGCGGGAGTTAGCTACGTTTAACCATTCCCTGTCTAATCAATGCATTAACAAAGCGAGTGAAACAGCAAAAATACTGAGAAAATAGTAACAGACAAAACATTATGTAATAGTGAGAGTGAAAGATAGAGAGAGAAAGAGCAATGTGAGCCCTTGATTTGTGATTGCTTTGGTAGAGAGGGGAGATGATGATGATCAGCTTGACCTACTGAAAAGGGCTGGGAATTGCCAGGGACCTCATGACACGATATTATCACGATACTTAGGTGCTGATACAATGTGTATTGTGATTCTCACAATTCTCACAATTCTATATGGATTCCGATTTGATAATGCAATTTTATTGCTATTTGATTTTCCAAAAATATTGCTCACTGCTGCAGAGAGAAAATTAGTTTAAAATCAGTCATGGAAATAAGAGCTGAAAACATATTGGCTCACTACTTAAAAAAATATATATATATATTTTTTTGCTGTGTAGATTGATGAGGAAAACAAATAATTTAATACATTTTAGAATAAGGCTGGAACGTAACAAAACGTGGAAAAAGTCAAGGGATCTGAATACTTTCCGAATGCACTGTAGTAGGCCTAGCCTGTAGAATGGGATCATGCTCTTTTTAATTGAGGCCATCAAAACTCTGTTCTCTCACACAATTGCATAGCCTATAGAAATGTTGCGCAACATGAGCTCTCATGCAGTGTTTGATAAGACATTTGCTGATGTCAGAGTGATTAGAGTGACAGAGTGCTGAGTACCAGGCAGTTAGCAAGTTTGGTAGGCTACTAAATGACCATCAGCAGCATCAAGAGACTAAACGGTCACGTGGAATTTGACTGCGGTCATGACCTGTGACCGCCGGTGTGGCGGTAATATGGTCACCGTAACAGCCGTACCCATCACTACTACTGACCTAACATCTTTTTGCCATCAAGCCTTTCAAACGAATCCCCCTACTCTAGAAGGGTATCATTGGCCTGGGCTTCCAGTGCACAATACACATTGACTCACCCAGCTGCCAGAGTGAGGGAACTGGCATTAGCATGTCATGGTTTAAGTATGTCTGAACACTGAGAATAAGTGAATCCCTCTCCAGTAAGAGTGTGATCAGATCTTACCTGATGGGACTGCGGGAGCCACTGTAGGAGGGGGAGTGGGGTGGGGTCTTGCCCTGACTGCCCAGGCTACCAGAGGCCAGTAGAGAGCTGAGGAGGAGACAAGAGTTTAGTGGCTCTAATATATTATTAATAAGTGGGATTGTTGTTAAGCCGGTTCACATTGGCATTTCCCAACAGCATTGTGTACAGGTGCCCACATAAGACCAATGCTAGGGCTGGGGAATGCCAGGGACCTTGCGATACTTAGGTGCCAATACGATATGTATTGCGATTCCCACGATTCTATATGTAAAGCAATTCGATACTGCTATTTTATTGTAATTTGATGTTCCAAACATATTGCTCAGTATAAGTATGCTGCAGAGACAAGAGATAGCATGGGAAAATACATTTTGATCAGTCAGGAAATAAAAGTGCTGAAAACATGGCTTACTATTTAAAAAAAAGAAAAAGCTATAGAATGAAAGATACCAGAGTTTTGGCGCAGGAACAGCTGAGCTATAGATAGATAGATATATAAACTTAACAAAAAAAGAAACGTCACTTTTTCAGCACCCTGTCTTTCAAAGATAATTTGTAAAAATCCAAATAACTTCACAGATCTTCATTGTAAAGGGTTTAAGTACTCCTCCTCATGGACTGCACCAGATTTGCCAGTTCTTGCTGTGAGGTGTTACCCCACTCTTCCACCAAGGCACCATTTCCCCCAGAAATGCCCGGGAACTTGCAGGCACTAGCCCTCTCACCCTCCGATCCAACAGGTCCCAGACGTGCTCAATGGGATTCAGATCCAGGCTCTTCGCTAGCCATGGCAGAAAACTGACATTCCTGTCTTGCAGGAAATCACGCACAGAACGAGCAGTATGGCTGGTGGCATTGTCATGCTGGAGGGTCATGTCAGGATGAGCCTGCAGGAAGGGTACCACATGAGGGAGGAGGTAACACACAGCGTTGAGATTTCCTGCAATGACAACAAGCTCAGTCCAATGATGCTGTGACACACCGCCCCAGACCATGACTGACCCTCCACATCGATTCCGCTCCAGAGTACAGGCCTTGGTGTAACGCTCATTCCTTCAACGATAAACGCGAATCCGACCATCACCCCCGGTGAGACAAAACCGTGACTTGTCAGTGAAGAGCACTTTTTGCCAGTCCTGTCTGGTCCAGCGACGGTGGGTTTGTACCCATAGGCAACGTGGTTGCCGGTGATGTCTGGTGAGGAGCTGCCTTACAACAGGCCTACAAGCCCTCAGTCCAGCCTGACTCAGCCTATTGCGGACAGTCTGAGCACTGATGGAGGGATTGTGCGTTCCTGGTGTAACTCGGGCAGTTGTTGTTGCTATACTGTACCTGTCCCGCAGGTATGATGTTCGGATGTACCGATCCTGTGCAGGTGTTGTTACACGTGGTCTGCCACTGCGAGGATGATCAGCTGTCCATCCTGTCTCCCTGTAGCACTGTCTTAGGCGTCTCACAGTACAAATATTGCAATTTCTTGCCCTGGCCACATCTGCAGTCCCCATGCCTCCTTGCAGCATTCCTAAGGCACGTTCACGCAAATGAGCAGGGACCCTGGGCATCTTTCTTTTTGTGTTTTTCAGAGTCAGTAGAAATGCCTCTTTAGTGTCCTAAGTTTTCATAACTGTGACCTTAATTGCCTACCATCTGTAAGCTGTTAATGTCTTAACGACCGTTCCACATGTGCATGTTCATTAATTGTTTATGGTTAATTGAACAAGCATGGGAAACGGTGTTTAATGCAGCTGGTGACCACACAAGATACTGACTGTTACTTTTGATTTTGACCGCCCCTTTGTTCAGGGATACATTATTTCATTTCTGTTAGTCACATGTCTGTGGAACTTGTTCAGTTTATGTCTCAGTTGTTGAATCTTATGTTCATACAAATATTTACACGTTAAGTTTGCTGAAAATAAACGCAGTTGACAGTGAGAGGACGTTTCTTTTTTTGCTGAGTTTATATCTATATTTTTTTACAAATCGATAGTTGGAATGAAAGTATCGATATACACTGAACAAAAATATAAACGCAACATGTAAAGTGCTGGTCCCATGTTTCATGAGGTGAAGATCCTGGGAAATGTTCCATACGCACAAAAATCTTATTTCTCTCAAATTTTGGGCACAAATTTGTTTACATCCCTGTTAGTGAGCATTTCTCCTTTGCCAAGATGATCCATCCACCTGACAGGTGAGGCATACCAAGAAGCTGATTAAACAGCATGATCAATACACAAGTGCAGCTTGTGCTGGGGACAATACAAGGCCATAACACAATGCCACACAACACAATGAAACAGATGTCTCAAGTTGAGGGAGCATGCAATTGGCATCCTGACGGCAGGAATGTCCACCAGAGCTGTTGTCAGATAATTTAATTTCTCTACCAACATCGTTTTAGAGAATTTGGCAGTACGGCCAACCGGTCTCACAACCGCAGACCACATGTAACCACGCCAGCCCAGGACCTCCACATCCGGCTTCTTCACCTGCGGGGTTGCCTGAGACGAGCCACCTCGACAACTGATGAAATGGTGGGTTTGCACAAGTGAAGAATTTATGCACAAACTGTCAGAAACCGCCTCAGGGAAGCTCATCTGCGTGCTCGTTGTCCTCACCAGAGTCTTGACCTGACTGCAGTTCGACATCGTAACCGGAACTGATTCCAGGGGGCAAATGCTCACTGTTGATGGCCACTGGCACGCTGGAGAAGTGTGCTCTTCATGGATTAATCCTGGTTTCAATTGTACCGGGCAGATGGCGTGTGGGCGAACGGTTTGCTGATGTCAAAGTTGTGAACAGAGTGCCCCATGGTGGTGGTGTTATGGTATGGGCAGGCATAAGCCACAGACAACGAACACAATTACATTTTATCGATGGCAATATGAAACCGATTTCATATAATGAATGCACAAAGATACCGTGACAAGATCCTGAGGCCCATTGTTGTGCCTTTCATCCGCCGCCATCACATGATGTTTCAGCATGATAATGCACAGGCCCATGTCTCAAGGATCTGTAGACAATTCCTAGAAGCTGAAAATGTCCCAGTTCTTCCATGGCCTGCATACTCACCCATTAAGCATGTTTGGGATGCTATGGATCGACGTGTACGACAGCGTGTTCCAGTTCCAGCCAATATCCAGCAACTTCGCACAGCCATTGAAGAGGAGTAGGACAACATTCCACAGGGCACAATCAACAGCCTGATCAACTCTATGTGAAGGAGATGTGTTGTGCTGCATGAGGAAAATGGTGGTCACACCAGATACTGACTGGTTTTCTGATCCACGCCCCTACCTTTTTTTAAAGGTTTCTATGACCAACAGATGCATATCTGTATTACCAGTCATGTGAAATCCAGAGATTAGGGCCCAATTTATTTATTTCAAGTGACTTGATTTCCTTATATGAACTGTAATTCAGTAAAATCGTTGAAATTGTTGCAGGTTGCGTTTATATATTTGTTCAGTGTAAAATCATCCTAAATAATATTACGATATGTAACCGTATCGATTTTTGCCCCCATCTCTAAAGACCATGTCCATTAAACTCACCCGCTGTTCATCAGACTGTCGTGGAACACCTTCCCAGTAGGCCCGTCAGAGGTGAGCTCACCTGCTGAGAAACCATGGCAACATGTCAAAGAGCAATGACCAGCCAAACTGATGAACCTCAGAATCATCTCAGAAAGTGGACTACACTGCTATTATACCTTCAGAATGAAAGTCATCTAAACTACTTCTCTCACAACCTCTGGATTCTATACACATGACAGACTGAAGAGCTATAAGAACACCACTTAGTGGTTGAGGAATGAGGATGCGCTTACTGGGAAAGTGGACGGGCACCATGACAAAGTCGTCTGTGTCACAAGAGGAGTTCTTGCTGCTGCAGCCTCCTCCAGATGAGTCCTTGAGGAGAAAGCCAGGGGCATCCTGGGTAGGGGAGGCAAGGGTTTTGGCGCGGAACTGCTGGACCTCAGCCAGAGACTGCTGCAGAGAGAGAGAGGAACTATGACCACAGCACTGACTCTGAACAACCCACTATATAGTACACTACCAGTAGTACACTTGCGTTAAAAAGTTTGGGGTCACTTAGAAATGTCCTTGTTTTTGAAAGAAGAGCAAACTGGCTCTAACCAGATTAGAAAGAGTGGGAGGCCCCGGTGCACAACTGAGCAAGAGGACAAGAACATTAGAGTGTCTAGTTTGAGAAACAGATGCCTCACAAGTCCTCAACTGGCAGCTTCATTAAATAGTACCCGCAAAACACCAGTCTCAATGTCAACAGTGAAGAGGCGACTCCGGGATGCTGGCCTTCAAGGCAGAGTTCCTCTGTCCAGTGTTTGTGTTCTTTTGCCCATCTTAATCTTTTCTTTTTATTGGCCAGTCTGAGAAATTGCTTTTTATTTGCAACTCTGCCTAGAAGGCCAGCATGCCGGATTCTCCAGACATTTCACGTGTTTTCATGGGTGATTCGCTTCGACAACTGTGATGCAAGACCAGGCCAGCCATCAACAAGACAAGCTGGCAGCGATCAGAGAGGTTTGGCACGAGTGGGTGAAGCGCCTGCCACTCATCTATAACCCAAGTCCAGACATCACAGTGGATGAGCATCTGGTCGCTTTTAGGGGACGTTGCCCATTCAAACAGTACATGCTAAGCCAACCGTCTAAATTTGGAGTGAAGATATGGGCAGCATGTAATGCCAGGACAAGTTATGCCTGGAACATGCATGTTTCCCCCCGGAAACCTGTTTACGGTGTTCCCGAAAGGAACCAGGGGAAGCGGTGGTTCTGGAAATGACTGCAGGTCTCCAGGGGTACAACATAACATGTGAGAATTTCTTCACCTCATATGCTTTTGGTCAGGAGCAGCTCCAAAAGAAAATGACCACGGTGGGGACGGTCAGAAGGAACAAGCCTGAGTTGCCTCCTGCCTTACTCACTACCAAGGACAGGGATCGTTTTTCCTCTAAATTTGCCTTCACCGATACACACACTCTTGTGTCCTCCTGCCGAAGAAAAAGAAGAATGTGCTCCTGTTGACAACTCTGCACCGGGATGCCGCTGTGAATACCTGGGAGGCAAGAAGCCCAACACTGTCCTGGATTACAACAGGAACAAAGGGGGAGTTGACAGCCTTGATAAGGTATGTTACTTTGTCTTTCAAGTCTCATGTACTTTTTTTTTTCTATTACCAGATTGTTTTATGTGCACCATAAAAACAAGACATGTTGTTGTTTAGTGAAATGCTCATTGAATTTGTGAACAATATGGAGTCACTTCTATTCATTTGAATATGTAAATATGTTTTAGATGTGATAAATTAAAACAACGCTTTGATACAATTTTTCACATGTTACTATGCATGACATGAAGTATCACTTGTATGTACTCATTATTTTATTTACTGATTGTTGCACTTTTGCAGGTTACTGGCACATACTCTTGTAAGAGGATGACGGCACGTTGGCCCATGGTGGTGTTCTTCAACATCCTAGATGTGTCGGCCAACAACACGTTTGTGGTGTGGATGGAGTTGAATCCAGGCTGGAAGCAGAGGAAATTCTTCAAGAGAAGACTATTCCTAGAAGAGTTGGGGAAAGCCATCGTGGCACCCCTCATTCAAAGGCGCCAACACCTTCCTCCAACACCATCCTCTGCTGGATTGGTGAAAGATATACAAGGGCCAGAAGCTAGATCTACGACTGCCAGAGACAAAAGGAAGGAGGTGCAATCTGTGTGCACCAAGAGATGTCAAAACGAGCAGTATGTGCCATAAATGCAGTGCATATATTTGTAAGGCACATGCAACAACCACCATATATTATCCAACATGTGCATGAGAACACACAAAATCTAACCACCATTGATTGAAGGATTTGTGAACATTTGAATGTTTTTGTTATTGTTAGTAATACGGTTATTGTTACTGTTGTTCTTTAATGTGTTCAGGTATTAATTTTGTAATATGGTAAATCATCTGTAGTTTTGGGCCTATGTCCTTTCTTTACTAATAAAATCATACCGGTTAGTTTTTTTATAGTCAAAATAATCCATTCATTATGCTTTTTTAAAACTCAAAAACGAGTTGTATGAGCTCAGGTCAATGAGGCCTACATGCCATAAATAGCAAACAGAAGTTCAAAACTTGTAATGTTCATAAGAACTTAGGTTGATAAAAAGATCTAACACAACATCAGTTTATAATAATAATAATATATGTATTATTATGGATTTATAATCAGCTATAATGGGGCAGTCATTTTGGACCGGGAACAGAAATAATTAACATGAAACGAACACAACAGGAGGGTTAAAGCAAGGCCCCTGAACTCTCCTGTATTTTCTGGACTATGCAATGATATGGGCAGCGACCATGTAACGCTTTTACAACATACTGGTTATCATCATTTACAACATACTGGAAAGTATTGACGAGTTTAAAGTTTTCTTTACTGATCATCATTTTCACTTGTCTGACCGCTTGCATGATGACGAGTTTCTCACACGACTGTCCTATCTGGGTGATGTTTTTTCTAGCCTGAATGATCTGAATCTAGGATTACAGGGACGCTCCACAACTATATTCAATGTGCGGGACAGAATTGAGGCTATGATTAAGAAGTTGGAGCTCTTCTCTGTCTGCATTAACGAGGACAACACACAGGTCTTTCCATCATTGTATGATTTTCTGTGTGCAAATTAACTCACGCTTATGGACAATGTCAAATGTGATATAGCGAAGCACCTGAGTGAGTTGGGTGCGCAATTACGCAGGTACTTTCCCGAAACGGATCACACAAACAACTGGATTCGTTATCCCTTTCATGTCCTGCCTCCAGTCCACTTACTGATATCTGAACAAGAGAACCTCATCGAAATTGCAACAAGCAGTTCTGTGAAAATGTAATTTAATCAGAAGCCACTGCCAGATTTCTGGATTGGGCTGCGCTCAGATTATCCTGTTTTGGCAAATCGCGTTGTGAAGACATTGATGCTCTTTGCAACCACATACCTATGTGAGAGTGGATTCTCGGCCCTCACTAGCATGACAACTAAATGCAGGCACAGACTGTGTGTGGAAAATTATTTAAGACTGAGACTCTCTCCAGTACAACCCAGCATTGCAGAGTTATGTGCATCCTTTCAAGCACACCCTTCTCATTAACCTGTGGTGAGTTATTCACAATTGCCGATGAACAAATAAAGTTTTATATGTAAGATGGTTAAATAAAGAGCAAAATGATTGATTATTATTATATTATTATTTGTGCCCTAGTCCTATAAGAGCTCTTTGTCACTTCCCATGAGCCGGGTTGTGACAAAACTCACTCATTCTTCTGTTTAATAAATGTATTGTATAGTGTGTGTGTGTGTGTGTGTGGCAGGCTTACAGTGATGTCAAAAAACAACATTTGAGAGTGCGCTGACCCTGGTGCTAGAGGGGGTAGGCATCTGGAAGTTGAATGTTTGAAGGGGTACGGGACTAAAAAGTTTGGGAACCACTGCTGTAGACTGACCAGGTGAATCCAGGTGAAAGCTATGATCCCTTATTGATGTCACTTGTTAAATCCACTTCATGAAGAAGAGGAGACAGGTTAAAGAAGGACTTTTAAGCCTTGAGACAATTGAGACATGGATTGTGTATGTGTGCCATTCAGAGGGTGAATGGGCCAGACAAAAGTTTTAAGTGCCTTTTAATGGGGTATGGTAGTAGGTGCCAAGCGCACCGGTTTGTGTCAAGAACTGCAACGCTGCTAGGTTTTTCACACTCAACAGTTTCCCGTGTGTATCAAGAATGGTTCACCACCCAAAGGGCATCCAGCCAACTTGACACACATGTCGGAAACATGGGAGTCAACATGGGCCAACATCCCTGTGGAATGCTTACGACACCTTGTAGAGTCCATGTCCCGACGAATCGAGGCTGTTCTGAGGGAAAAAGGGAGTGCAAATTAATATTAGGAAAGTGTATAGCACGCATACAAGCATGTACACACACACACACACACACACACACACACACACACACTCACCGGTGGGGAGGCTAAATGTGAGTTGGAAGAGCTGCTACAGGAGCTTGCTGAAGCAGAGCTGGGAAAGCATGTCATGGTCACAGCAGGAGCTGTATAAAATAAAAATATAATTATAAATTCTCAAAATAATAAATACATTCTTTCATTTCTCACACTGTCCTCTTCATATGATAGATTGGTTTGGATGTTTCAATTAGGGTTGAGAAGATGGATGCATAAGGGCCGTTACTCACTCTTCTTCATGGACGAGCTCGTCTCTAGGAAGGGGTGACAGAAGAACTCCTCTACAATGACAAGAGAAAAAGATTGAAAGTGAGGAACTTCCTACTCAATTTTAAATATCTCTTAAATAATAAGCACTGGTATGACCCCTGTGAGTGTGTCCCCACTGACCAAAGTCCATGCGGTCCTTGTGGTTGCGCTGTAGAAGACCCAGCAGCAGATTCCTCAGGTGACAGGAGGTCTCTCTGGGGATGCTGGGAGGGGAGACAAACAAGTCACCATGAATGCATGATGGTACTTCACACTTCATTCCTGCTGTAACAATTGATCGGGGGCCTGTTTTGCATTTCCCCACAAATGGTTCATGTTAGGATTGTGGTAGCTGATCCTAATCAAATGTTAAAAGCAGTGCGTGAGACTATGATAATCATAAGTCATTTGTAACATATCCTGTGGTCAAATCCAGTCTACCACAGCATTAGTTAATTAACATGGAAGCACCATTCAATACACACTCTCATGTGAAAGGAATCTGTACTCTCTATTTCTAAAAACACACACAACTACTAGAGCTGATCAACACTGACTTGGGGCTGAGGTTCTTGTTTTTCTCATAAAACAGCCGGAGGTCCTGGGGACTGCTAGCCTGTGGGTAGCACACACAGACACATACACACAAATGTTAACAGAACAAATCAACTGTGCAAACTTCAGTGTTCGCATGCACACAAGTTAGTTTAAAAAGGGAGTGTAAAGATCTGAAGAGGAAACACAGTCAGCTGATCCTGTCTGCCAGTTTGGATTACTTGCTTTCCTAAGAGCCTTAGGAAAGGCTGGATAAATAGTCTTGTTGTTTTAACTCTAGCTCGTCTACAGTTTGCGATCTCTCACATTATGTGGAAAGAAAAGCCAGTCTGTTCGGGCTAAGCCTAAGAGAAAACCAAAGCTGATTGCTGTCACGCCAGTCTTAAATATTGCATGGCAAGTCAAAAAACAAACTGTGGAAATGACTGTTTCTATCACTCTCTCACTGAATGACCCCTTTCTGCATTGAGTGGATTCATTTTAACCATTAAAACACCGCCCCTTTGATTAACCCTTTGAGACGGGTATATGTGGTTATGATTTGAGTCCTATATCATGAGGACTCTGGTGCTCACCTGAAACGGGGCTTTCCCAGTCAGACACTGGAACAAAATGGTACCGATGCTCCACAGGTCAGCCTTGGCATCATAGTTCTGAGACATGATGACTTCAGGTGCCTGGTAGATACGGGGGAAACATTTCAGAGATGCACACACGTCAGACACGGTACCTAATGGGACAGATACACACCCTCTGCCTGCCTATGGTCAGGCTGTAATGACCTAGAGGTGCTCACCATGTACATAGGGGACCCACACAGAGTGGCAGCCATCATGTTGTTCTGAAGGTAGCGGGCAAACCCAAAGTCAGCTGGAGAGAGGGTTAGAAGGAGGACAGCAAAAGGGGGGGGGGGGTAAAAAATAAGTTGAGTTAGCAATGTACAAGTGGAGACCACAGCTGTGTACTCAGATACTCAGCAAAACCTTGGGGCGATCACAAAATGTTTGCACTGAGCGGAAAAATGTAATACCAGCTGGGAACGACTGAAGAGGTTACAGTGGAGAGAGGACTCAATTGATTTTCCACTGAGCCACCAAGAGGGCCAGTGACTGGAGGTTTTGTAAGAGATTTTTGAAACCTGTCATCTTACTCTTAATTGACAGGCACTGGAACACCTTTAAATGATACTAGTAACGGTCCTACTTCAGAATATCACACGGTCACAGGGAAAAACAAAATCACCAGTGGTAGCTAAAAAGCCTAACATTCAAGATCAATGGGCAATGAGAAATATCCACACAAAAACACATGTCATCATCACCACTAACTAACTACAGTGTTGCACTGCTAACTTCCTTTCAAAGTGAGCGATCCACACACACAACTGTTTAAAGATGTACTATGCAGAAATCCCTCTGCCATTTCCTGGTTGCTATAATTCTAATAGTTTGCCTAACTTCCGTTTATGTGACAAAACAAGCAAGTATAGTGTAGAGAATCATTGTACCATCTAAACTGCTGTAAAATATATTTTCCATAACCAAAAATATTGTATTTTCAGCTATTTGAAACTGGTGTACAAAACCAAAAGTAAAAGAGGCAAAAGAAATACCCTTTTCTGGTTATCTACCGCTTTTTAGACTTGCTTTCAATAAGAATGACAGACCAATAACTCACATTTCTATGTGCTTTTTGTTGGGTCACCCCCCAAAAAAACAAATTGCAGCTTTAAGAGTGTGTGCGGGTGATCTTGGACCTGAGCAACGTTCAACAGCGGCATGAGGATTATAACACTGTTGTGAGGTATGCTTCAGCCTTCACAAAGGCAATACATTCTGTCTGCAGGATAAATGGGCTTGCGAGGGATTAATACGAGTGAGTTTTAAACACATGCAAAAAACGCTGCTCTTTTGTCTTCAGCCCTGTACTAATTCATTCTTCACACAATGGTGATTATCAGCTATTACATGGGTGTCAATTAATTCGGTGGAAAGATGGAACTCGTCGCTATAATTTATATGATGCATTATAGTGCACGTGCATGCACCCACACCCGCACACACACATGAGAAGTATTCAGACACCTTGACTTTTTCCACATTTTGTTATATCACAGCCTTACTCTGAAATTGATTCAATTGTTTTGTAATCAATTTGCCCCATAATGCAAAAACAGGTTTTTAGAAATGTTTGCAAATGTATATATATTTAAAAAAAATTGAAATATTACATTTACATAAGTATTCAGGCCCTTTACCAAGTACTTTGTTGAAGCACCTTTGGCAGCGATTACAGCCTCGAGTCTTCTTGGGTAGGATGCTACACAAGCTTGGCACACATGTATTTGGGGAGTTTCTCCCATTCTTCTCTGCATATCCTCTCAAGCTCGGTCAGGTTGGATGGGGAGCGTTGCTGCACAGCTATTTTCAGGTCTATCCAGAGATGTTCGATTGGGTTCAAGTCCGGGCTCTGACTGGGACACAAGGACATTCAGAGACTTGTGTCGAAGCCACTCCTGCGTTGTCTTGGCTGTGTGCTTAGGGTCATTGTCTTGTTGGAAGGCGAACCTTCGCCCCAGTCTGAGGTCTTGAGTGCTCCAGGGCAGGTTTTCATCAAGGATCTCTCTGTACTTTGCTCCGTTCATCTTTCCCTCGATCCTGACTAGTCTCCCAGTCCCTGCCACTGAAAAACATCCCCATAGCATGAAGCTGCCACCACCATGGTGCCAGGTTTCCTCCAGACGTGACGCTTGGCATTCAGGCCAAAAACAGTTGAATCTTGGTTTCATCAGACCAGAGAATCTTGTTTCTCATGGTCTGAGAGTCCTTAAGGTGTCTTATTGGCAAACTTCAAGCGGGCTGTCATGTGCCTTTTACTGAGTGGCTTCCGTCTGGCCACTATACCATAAAGGCCTGATTGGTAGAGTACTGCAGAGATTGTTGTCCTTTTGGAAGGTTCTCCCATCTCCACAGAGGAACTCTGGAGCTCTGTCAGAATGACCATTGGGTTGTTGATCTCCTCCCTGACCAAAGCCCTTCTTCCCCGATTGGGTGGCCAGCTCTAGGAAGAGTCTTGGTGATTCCAAACTTTTTCCATTTAAGAATGATGTGTCCACTGTGTTCTTCGGGACCTTCAATGCTGCAGACATGTTGTTATTTTATTATTACCACCCCCTTTTTCTCCACGATTTCGATCTTGTCCCATCGGTGCAACTCCCCAATGGGCGAGAGGCGAAGGTCGAGTCATGTGTCCCCCGAAACATGACCCGCCAAACCCCGCTTCCTAACACCCAACCACTTAACCCGGAAGCCAGCCGCACCAATGTGTCGGAGGAAAACACCATTTACCTGACGACCGAGGTCAGCCTGCAGGCACCCGGCCCGCTACAAGGAGTCGCTAGAGAGCGCTGAGCCAAGTAAAGCCCCCCCCGGCCAATCCCTCCCCTAACCCGGGCGACGCTGGGTCAATTGTGCGCCGCCCTATGGAACTTCCGATCATGACCGGTTGTGATACAGCCCGGGATCAAACCCGGGTCTGTAGTGATGCCTCTAGCACTGTGATGCAGTGCCTTAGACCACTGCGCCACTCGGGAGGCCCTCTGCAGACATCTTTTGATACCCTTCCCCAGATCTGTGCCGACACATTTGTCATGGTGCTCTACGGACAATTCCTTCGACCTCATGGCTTGGTTTTTGCTCTGACATAAACTGTCAACTGTGGGACCTTATATAGACAGGTGCATGCCTTTCCAAATCATGTCCATTCAATTGAATTTACTATAGGTGGACTCCAATCAAGCTGTAAAAACATCAAGGATGATCAATGGAAACAGGATGCACCTGAGCTCAATTTCGAATCTCAGAAAAGGGTCTGAATATTTATGTAAATAAGGTATTTGTTTTTTATTTTTAATACATTTGCAAGAAATTCTAAAAAACGTTTTTGCTTTGTCATTATGTGACATTGCATGTAGATTGATAGATTGTTTTTAAAATGTAATCCATTTTAGAATAAGGCTGTAAACTAACAAAATGTGGAAAAAGTCAAGGGGTCTAAATACTTTCCGAGTTGAATGCGCGCACACACCTATCTTGATGCAGGTGTTGGTGGAGTGGGACTTGCGTCCTGTGTGGTAGGAGAGCAGGATGTTCTGGGGTTTGAGATCTCGGTGGATGATATCCTTGACCTGCAGCACCCTCATGGCTCCGGCTATCTGCTGCAGAAACACCCGGATGGTGTCCTCACTCAGGGTGCCCTTGGCTAGGGGAGAAACAAGGGTGGAGGGGTGGGACAGGACATTCGGTAAGGGAAAATAAAACAAACTATATTAACAGAAAAATCTGACTTGTTCCTGTTCCACGGCAACCTATGAAAACACAGCTTCCCTGAAGCCTAGGACTGCAGTCTAAATAAATAAGCAGCCCAGGGAGAGGGGGCCTAAACTTTCTGTGCTAAATTCACGACCTGGTTGGTTCAGCCCATACCCTCATTATCCAATGATACATTACCCTGGCTTTCATTTTCACTTTGCTAACATACCCTTATTCTGATAGTTTGCCTCAATGCTCTAGGTGACGTTCAATTAACAACTAACCCTAACACAGGCTTAAACCACACAAGCCAGCTCCAGTCATGGTGCGCTCTGAAACCTTCCCCCATTGAGTTTGCCCCACTATGTGCCAGAGGCCCAAATTAAGGAAAGTCTAGCAAGCAATTCTAATGGGAGGGTCGTCCTTGAATTACAGTGGCATATTTTTATATTGAACTGTTTATCAATGATAAAACATAATGGAAGTCCTTTATACTGCAAAACATTATGTTACAATGCTTTGTTTAAGGTACTTAGGGTCCCTGTAGTGATGTTTAGAGTTGTAGTGATATGTTTTGGGCATTTAAGCATAAAACACAGAACGGCCTCCGTTCCTTCTCTTGTTAAAACAAATTGGTCCCTGCTGCGTGCCGACCCGGTTGTAGCGACAAACCTGCAGATTCCGCAATGCTTGTCAGTGGACTAAAAACTTGATTTTGCGCCAATCAGAGAGCACCAACCCCCCCAGGTGGGGGAGCCAACAGGAATGACAACAAAAAGGGGAAAAAAGAGGGCATTTTCTATGTCATGAGCCAGTCGCACTTTATATGCAATGTAGGCTATGTGATGGTAGCTAGCTAAGTGCACAGGCGCAATGCGCAAAACACACATACTTTCTCCAAGCTGTAGCTACCCCGGTGAAATCCAGACGACGCTGGGCCAATTGTGCGCCGCCCTATGGGACTACCAATCCCAGCCGGATGTGATATAGCCTGGACTCGAACCAGGGACTGTAGTGACGCCTCTTGCACTGAGATGCAGTGCCTTAGACCGCTGCCCCACTCGGGAGCCGTAAGTATTGCGACAATTTCAACGTAACATTTTCAATGATTTTACTGAGTTACAGTTCATATAAGGAAATCAGTCAATTGAAATAAATTAATTTAGGCCCTAATCTATTGATTTCAGATTACTGGGCAATCTGAGATAGCTGTGGCATTGTGTTGTGTGACAAAACTGCACATTTTAGAATGGCCTTTTATTGTTCCCAGCACAAGGTGCACCTGTGTAATGATCATGCTGTTTAATCAGCTTCTTGATATGCTACACCTGTCAGGTGGATGGATTATCTTGGCAAAGGAAAAATACTCAGTAACAGGGAAGGAAGTAAACAAATTAGCTAGCTAGCTAGTACATAATGTTGTGGTAGCTAGTGAATATGCTAACATTAGCTAGCTATTTAAACATTTGGCAATGGGCTGGCACTGGGAGTATGTGATTATGGAGAGTGAATCAAAAGTTTCTTCGTCATTTTACTAGGTATTTATCTAGCTGTGGCATCTGGCTAGTCTCAACAAGGGCTTTCTACAAAATAGCAACATTAGCTCAGCTAGCTAGCTAGCTAGCTAGCTAGCCAGCCAACATTGGAATCTAGACCATAAACTAAGCAACACATACATGCATTGCCAAACAACGCTTCTGCCACATTATGGTTTGGAGTATTTTAACAAAGCTTTGTGGATGACGACTTCAAGGTCTTTGTTGTGTGAACACAAAAGAGATTGACTGCTGACACTGTTCAGAGGTGCTAATTCCCCCCTGGCTAGCGATCGGTAGACAATCCTCTATGTGTGTGTGTCCTGCTTGAAAGATATCTATTTATTTTGAATGCTAGAAAGTGAAAAAAAGTATTTAATATATTGTATAGATCAACAAAAAAAGGCTATTCAAATACCTATTTATTTTACTAGTATAATGTGTCATTGGTGTTACCGCCTTGAAAATCACTCATTACAAACAATTACAAGGACCTTGAGCATTCTCTCCTGTGGCAAATGTATTGGGGGAGGGGTCTACATTAAAGAAAATGATTAGCTAATCACACCCTTTTAGTATGTCATTATTTGTAAGATTCCATTGATAATTTGGTGTGTCTAAATCCAAAGTGTCACTTGGTGTTACTCAATTTAAATGAAAGTAAATAACATTGTGAGCAAAATGATGAATCATATCACTTCACAAAATTATTTTTAAAGGATTTAATGACCTTAGAACATTTGTGGCCTCCATTTCAGAAAATTCTCACATACCTAAAATATCTCATTGGTGTTACTACTCCTACTGGTGGCACAATGTTATCATAATGGTACATATACTTTGAAGTCATTGAGCTACCAGATGAGTTGATTTAGAAGATGACAGTTCATTTTTTCCAAAATGCTATGCACAAATGCCACCTTAATTCAAGAAAGACCTGAGAGCTTCCCTGGGCGTTTGACAGTTGAAACAGTCCACTTACAGTGCAGATAGTCCGCCAGGTCCCCACCATTGCAGTACTAGAGAAAGATGGAAATAAAAAAGAATGACATTAGGAGACATACAGTGCATTGGGAAAGTATTCAAACCCCTTCACTTTTTCCACATTTTGTTACGTTACAGCCTTATCCTAAAATTGATAAAAATATATTTTTTACTCATCAATCTACACACAACACCGCATAATGACAAAGCAAAAACAGGTGTATAGACGTTTTTGAAAATGTATTTCAAATAAAAAAGAAATACCTTATTTACATTAATATTCAGACCCTTTGCTATGAGACTCGAAATTGAGCTCAGGTGCATACTGTTTCCATTGAGCATCCTTGAGATGTTTCTAGTACTTGGAGTCCACCTGTGGTAAATTCAATTGATTCAATGATTTGGTAAGGCACACACACCGGTCTATATACAGTTGAAGTCGGAATTTTACAGACACCTTAGCCAAATACATTTAAACTCAGTTTTTCACAATTCCTGACATTTAATCCTAGTAAAAATTCCCTGTCTTAGGTCAGTTAGGATCCCCACTTTATTTTAAGAATGTGAAATGTCAGAATAATAGTAGAGAGAATCATTTATTTCAGCTTTTATTTCTTTCATCACATTCCCAGTGGGTCAGACGTTTACATACACTCAATTAGTATTTGGTAGCATTGCCTTAAAATTGTTTAACTTGGGTCAAATGTTTTGGGTATCCTTCCACAAGCTTCCCATAATAAGTTGGGTGAATTTTGGCCCATTCCTCCTGACAGAGCTGGTGTAACTGAGTAAGGTTTGTCGGCCTCCTTGCTTGCACATGCTTTTTCAGTTCTGCTCACACATTTTCTATGGGATTGAGGTCAGGGCTTTGTGATGGCCACTCCAATACCTTGACTTTGTTGTCCTTAAGCCATTTTGCCACAACTTTGGAAGTATGCTTGGGGTCATTGTCCACTTGGAAGACCCATTTGCGAACAGGCTTTAACTTCCTGACTGATGTCTTGAGATGTTGCTTCAATATATTCACAGAATTTTCCTGCCTCATGAAGCAATCTATTTTGTGAAGTGCACCAGCCAATCCTGCAGCAAAGCACCCCCACAACATGATAATGCCACCCCCGTACTTCACGGTTGGGATGGTGTTCTTCGGCTTGCAAGCATCCCCCTTTTTCCTCCGAACATAATGATGGTCATTATGGGCAAACAGTTCTATTTTTGTTTCATCAGACCAGAGGACATTTCTCCAAAAAGTACGATCTTTGTCCCCATGTGCAGTTGCAAACCGTAGTCTGGCTTTTTTTAATGGTGGTTTTGGAGCAGTGGCTTCTTCCTTGCTGAGCGGCCTTTCAGGTTATGTCGATATAGGACTCGTTTTACTGTGGATATAGATACTTTTGTACCTGTTTCCTCCAGCATCTCCACAAGGTTGTTTGCTGTCGTTCTGGGATTGATTTGCACTTTTCGAAACCAAACTACGTTCATCTCTAGTAGACAGAACGTGTCTCCTTCCTTAACGGTTTAACGGCTGCTTGGTCCCGTGGTGTTTAAACTTGCGTACTATTGTTTGTACAGATGAACGTGGTACCTTCAGGTGTTTGGAAATTGCTCCCAAGGATGGACCAGATTTGTGGAGGTCTACAATTCTTTTCTGATGTCTTGGCTGATTTCTTTTGATTTCCCATGATGACAAGCAAAGAGGCATGGAGTCTGAAGGTAGGCCTTGAAATACATCCACAGGTACACCTCCAATTGACTCAAATGATGTCAATTAGCCCATCAGAAGCTTCTAAAGCCATGACATCCTTTTCTGGAATTTTCTAAGCTGTTTAAAGGCACAGTCAACTTAGTGTGTGTACATTTCTGACCCACTGGAATTGTGATACAGTGAATTATTAAGTGAAATAATCTGTCTAAAAAATTGTTGGAAAAATTACTTGTCTTGCACAAAGTAGATGTCCTAACTGATTTGCAAAAACTATAGTTTGTTAACAAGAAATTTGTGGAGTGGTTGAAAAACGAGTTTTAATGACTCCAACCTAAGTGTATGTAAACTTCCAACTTCAACTGTAGGTCCCATAGTTGACAGTGCAAGTCTGATCAAAAACCAAGCCATGAGGTCTCAGGAATTCCCTGAAGAGCTTCAAGACAGGATTGTGTTGAGGCACAGATCTGGGCAAAGATACCAAAAAATACCTGCAGCATTGAAGGTCCCCAAGAACACAGTGGCCTCCATCATTCTTAAAATGGAAGAAGTATGGAACCACCAAGGCTCTTCCTAGAGCTGGCCGCCTGGCCAAACTGAGCAACCGGGGGAGAAGGGTACTGGTCAGGGAGGTGACCAAGAACCCGATGGTCACTGACAGAGCTCCACAGTTCCTCTGTGGAACCTTCAAGAAGGACAACTATCTCTGCAGCACTCCACCAATCAGGCCTTTATGGTAGAGTGACACATCCGGCCGTGATTGGAAGTCCCATAGGGTGGCACACAATTGGCTCAGCATCATCCAGGTTTGGCCGGGGTAGGCCGTCATTATTATTAAGAATTGGTTAACTGACTTGCCTAAAAATAAATGTAAAAAAGACAGAAGCCACTCCTCAGTAAAAGCCCTATGATAGCCCACTTGGAGTTTGCCAAATATGCACTTAAAAGACTCGCAGACCATGAGAAACAAGATTCTCGGGTCTGATGAAACCAAGATTGATTTCTTTGGCCTGAATGCCAAGCATCACGTCTGGAGGAAACCTGGCACCATCCCTACGGTGAAGCATGGTGGTGGCAGCATCATGCTGTGGGGATGTTCTTCAGCGGCAGGGACTGGGAGACTAGTCAGGATCGAGGGAAAGATGAACAGAGCAAAGTACAGAAAGATCCTTGATGAAATCCTGCTCCATAGCGCTCAGGACCTCAGACTGGGGCGAAGGTTCATCTTCCAACAGGACAATGACCCCTAAGCACACATCCAAGACAATGCAGGAGTGACCCCGGGACATGTCTCTGAAGGTCCTTGAGTGGCCTAGCCAGAGCCCGGACTTGAACCCGATCAAACATCTCTGGATAGACCTGAAAATAGCTGTGCAGCGACGCTCCCCATCCAACCTCACAGAGCTTGAGAGGATCTGCAGAGAAGAATGGGAGAAACTCCCCAAATACAGGTGTGCCAAGCTTATAGCTTCATACCCTAGAAGACTTGAGGCTGTAATTGCTGCCAAAGGTGCTTCAACAAAGTACTGAGTAAAGCTATATTTAATTTTTTTAATACATTTTAAAAAATGTCTAAAAACCTGTTTTTGCTTTGTCATTATGGGATATTGTGTGTAGATTGGTGAGGGGAAAAATACAATTTAATACATTTTAGAATAAGGCTGTACCATAACAAAATGTGGAAAAAGTCAAGAGGTCTGAATACTTTCCAAATGCACTGTATATAGTCAGTAGCCTCCCAAACAAGGCCTATCTGAAATATGAAAATAATCAATGAAATCACCAGGTACCCTATTGTTCTGGCAAAGATGCGTCCGTAGCAGATTGCTAAACTGTATTTTATATGGAGAATATAACTGTAGGCCTACTATGTTTTTGCCAGACAAAACCGGAGAAAATAAAACAGGTGCTTTCTGGTCACTAATCTGCATAAGTGCCTTTGCGCGCCAATGCTGATGACTGGTCATTGGTCAACAGTCAAGACACACAATATTTTGGTTCTGAAGCATGTTATATGTCTTTGAGACAAGAATTTGGTGCAATACCATAGGCCTATGTTAGTAACCAAATAGAATAGGCAAAGACATAAATATAAAATAGGTATATGTAGCCTATTAATATATATAGAAAACAATATGTATTTTTCCTATTCAGCTTCACACTTGCGACCTCTATCAAAACCTTCTTGCGACCACCGGGATGAGAACCACTGAGTTAGAGCAGGAGTGTGTGTGTTGAACCTGACACCAAAACAAGGACAAAATACAAAAATGACACAAGTAGCTTACCTCCATGACCAGGTACACAGAACTGGCCGTTTCCTAGAGAGAGACAAACAAACACAAGTCAGGGTTGTGACAGACACCAAGAGAAAAAAAACAATACAGGTGTCTGGGGTTTTAGCATGTCAACACTTACAATAGGAATGTTGTGACTGTGTGTTATAGAGCAGGAGGTGCTGAACGCACATACTTGTGCTCGGTGACATAACTAGATGGTTACTGTTTCCCTGAAGTAGGAGAGGTAAATGAAAAGTGATGACTACTGTGAACAGGGACACTTCTAGAGAAGGATATGTTCAGTCAGAAGTTGATGTTAGTCAAATAAAAGTCCTCACTGGAACTTATGTTCCCATCTTATTTGACATAATCCACTATAATGACTACTGACCTTTCAAGTGGTTTGAGATCAACCCGGAGGTAAAGAATTAATGACACGTCGCTACTCGCTAGCCTAAATCTCTGGGTCATCCATGCGGAGTTAACAGGTTTAAGGTACGGGCCATGTCTGCTCGGAAGTCACTGAGGTTAGTGCAGAACAGGAGTGGTCAAGAGGTCACAAAACCTCCCCCCGTTGTGCCGGCTGAAGTGTGAACTATGCTAAAGCTAAAGGAATTGTCTGAGTCGTCACACTCATTCAGCTAAATGTAAAGAGGATCAATATCAGGGTTCTCTACAACAATAGAACAACAATAGAACTGAGCTCATCGCACTGAGAGCAAGGATTAGGCCACAGAGCCATATCAAGAGCAAACAACATGGGGGGTGCATGACAAACAAACAGGAAAATGACAATTTCGGAACTAATAGGCCAGTCGTCGCCCATAGCAACAAGTTGGCACATCAGGCTGAGTCTGCATTACAACTAATTGGATTTTGTGGTGGGGGGGACAGCTCGACTTGGCTGACAAAGGCAAAATATTGGATCACCAGGGAGGTTCACTGTTAAAGAGAGGGTACAAGTCTGTTGTCTGAAACCACAACTAATGCTCTTCGAGAGAGCACAAACAAACAGAGTCATAAGCCCGAGTCACACCATCATATTATGCCAACCTCAGAAGCTTGGCTGCTTTTTGCCACTAAAAACAAAATGGGCATTACTGAGCCCAAACAACCATTTTGTCTCTCTCATTTTTACCAACAGCATGTCAGCCATAGCACAGGCCTTACAAAAACAAGACAGTGCAGCCCACTTGAAAAAGCCCTCTTATCAAATAGCAACAGATGACTCTGCTCTTTCTCCCTCTCTAGGTCTCTTTCAACAGCCAATCAGAGCTGAGTAATGGCTCATCCCAGAGTTAACTACTGCCGAGTCAGCGCTTCTGAAGTTGTCTTTTTGGCCATGTTGGTGATTGCAGCCAGCAAGCCAGCCATCTGGTTTCCATTGTGTTTTGCCAGGCAGGCAGGGCCAGACATACTTGTCTACCCGAGGTGGTTTTGGCTTACTGACCTGGTAACATCTCCTGTTTATGACAACCAGCCTATAACAGAGCACAAACAGTGTCAGCTGTGTAAAATCATGCAGCACTCCTCCCCAATGCTACGTGCCGAGAAAAGTGTAGGCCTACATGCCAGCCAGGGAGGTGATAAAACTGCCCTGCTCTATAATCCTGCAGGGGCTGAGATACTGTACACAGGATAACAGGACATATTAACACTTTAGTGATTGGCAGAGCTCACCAACTGGAGTGTAGAGTAGGACAATACACTACCCCTCTAATTGGACCCTTCCAAATAGGTCTCCCTCTGTTTGCTAACAAAGTAGGCCTCATGACTTTGGTTAGCATCCCGTTCCACAACACTGTTACCCTAGCCTAGTTCGTACCCTTGCAAGAGTGTGGGAACTCAAAGTTAACAACGGTGTTAGGGCTGTCCACGCCGGGAAAAAATATTGGTAAACTGAAAGTTTTCTGTTCTTTCGACCAATTTTTTTTTTTAACTTATATTTTTTCATATACAGTGCATTTGGAAAGTATTCAGACCCCTTCACTTTTTCTACATTTTGTTACGTTATAGCCTTATTCTAAAATGGATTAAACAAAAAAATGGCCTCATCAGTCTACACACATTACTCAATCACTTTTCACAGCTACTGTTTACAGGCCTCCTGGGCCGTATACAGCGTTCCTCACTGAGTTCCTATTGGACCTTGTAGTCATAGCAGATATTCACATTTTTGGTGACTTTAAAATTCACAAAGTCCACAGACCCACTCCAAAAGGGTTTCGGAGCCATCATCGACTCAGTGGGTTTTGTCCAACATGTCTCTGGACCTACTCACTGCCACAACCATATTCTGGACCTAGTTTGTCCCGTGGAATATTGTGGCTCTTAATTAGGGATGCACGATATATAAGAATCGGACGATATTAGCTAAAAATGGCAACATCGGTATCGGCCCGATGTCTAGTTTAACGTGGATGTTAAAAACCGATGTCAAAGCTACCGCGCATACCTATGTAACGTAGGTACATGACGTAATGACGCCATGTAAACTTTTGCACTACACATCCAACACAGCACTCTAGCCAACAACGTCTGCTGTGTGGATCGAGCAGTCAACTCGGTGATGTTGGCTTTCGCCGACTGGTCGAGCACCGGTACACACTACCAAGTGTGCTATTTTTCAGATGTTGCCCTACCGGAGTTACGCAGTAATAGTGTCACTGCCATAAGCTTCACGACATACATACAATGGAACGTTGTTTGGGTCTTTGCGTGTCAAAAAATATACAGTAGCACTGTCAAAGCTGCACAAAAAAGTCTGCAAACAAGCAAACGCCGGCCACGAACGATGTGTTTATAATACCGCGTTGGTAATAAGCATCAATTGTTCCACCGCAGCTTCTGGGGTAGCTAGCTTTAGCTTGGTACCTAGCTAGCACCAATACAACCAGCCTAAAAACAATGACCAGTAGAAACTGCAGTCATTTTCATTATTCTTAGCAATGATTTAGGAATCCCTGTGAGTAAGTATTAGCTAGGTTGCCACTTGTTGTTCACCTATTGAAATGGAACTTCAGTACATGAAAATAAATAGCTAGCCAGATACTTAACCCTGTTGCCCAAAGCTAACGTTATAAGCAGCCAGCTAGCTTCATCTGGCTAGTGAGGCTCGACCGGACCGGGTTATATGTTGTGTAGTGTTATGTGTAGTGTTAAGGATGACGCCGAAGAACATGGCTGACATTTTACATTCTCCCAACCACTTGTGCTATTTTTTATTTTTTTTGCGTTTTGTGTCTTATTTTTTTAATTATTGTGTACATAATGTTGCTGCTACCGCCTCTTATGACCGAAAAGAACTTCTGGACATCAGAAAAGCGATTACTCACCGCAGACTGGAATAAATTCTTTCCTTTAATGAATCCGACGAGAAGGATATCCTGCGTTCACTGGAACAGGCCCAGATCCACGCCTTTTTCGTGAAGAAAAGACGCCAGAAAAGGGTTCGCAGATCGGGCATCCTTCTGAAAATCCGGAGGCGAGCGAGTAAACTCCCACTGCCTTCAATTCTTCTTGCTAATGTGCAATCATTGGACAACCTACGATTAAGATTATTTTACCAATGGTAACATCTTATGTTTCACCGAGACGTGGCTGAACGAAGATATGGACAACATAGAGCTAGCAGGATTTTCCATATCCCGGCAGAACAGATACGCTACCTCTGGTAAGGGGGTGGGGGGGTGTCTTTTTGTCAATAACAGTTGGTGCGCAATGTCTAATCTTAAAGACGTCACGAGGTCTTGCTTGCCTGAGGCAGAGTACTTTATAATAAGCTGTAGACCGCACTATCTACCAAGAGAGTTCTCATGTGTATTATTCGTAGCCGTCTACTTACCACCACAAAACGAAGCTGGCACTAAGACTGTTCTCAAAAAACTCTATAAGGCCATAAGCAAAGAAGAAAATGCTCACCCAGAAGCGGCGCTCCTAGTGTCCGGGGACTTTAATGCAGGCAAACTTAAATCAGTTTTACCAACTTTTTACCAGCATGTCACATGTGCAACCAATGAAAATAAATCCTAGACAACCTTTACTCCACACACAGAGATGCATACAAGGCTCTCCCCCGTCCTCCATTTGGCAAATCTGACCATAATTCTTTCCTCCTGATTCCTGCTTACAAGCAAAAACTAAAGCAGGAAGTACCAGTGATTCGCTCTATACGGAAGTGGTCAGATGACACGGATGCTAGAACAGACTGGAATATGTTCCGGGATTCATCCAATGGCATTGAGGAATAAACCAACTCAGGCATCGGCTTCATCAATAAGTACATTGGTGACGTCGTCCCTACAGTGACTGTATGTACATATCCCAACCAGAAGCTATGGATTACAGGCAACATCCGCATTGAGCTAAAGGCTAGAGCTGCCGCTTTCAAGGAGCGGGAGACTAATCCGGACGCTTATAAGGAATCCTGCTATGCCCTCAGACAAACCATCAAACAAGCAAAGCGTCAATACAGGATTAAGATTGAATCCTACTACACCGGCTCTGATGCACGTCGGATGTGGCAGGGCTTGAAAACTATTATGGACTACAAAGGGAAACCCAGACACGAGCTGCCCAGTGACGTGAGCCTACCAGACAAGCTAAATTCCTAATATGCTCGCTTCAAGGCAAGCAACACTGAAGCATGCACGAGAGCACCAGCTGTTCTGGATGACTGTGTGATAACCCTCTTGGTAGCAGATGTGAACAAAACCTTTAAACAGGTCAACATTCACAAAGCTGCTGGGCCAGACAGATTACCAGGACGTGTACTTAAGGCATGCGTGGACCAAGTGTCTTCACTGACAGTTTCAACCTCTCCCTGACCGAGTCTGTAATACCTACATGTTTCAAGCAGACCACCATAGTCCCTGTGCCCAAGGAAGCAATGGTAACCCGCCTAAATGATTACCGCCCCATGGCACTCACGTCGGTAGCCATGAAGTGCTTTGAAAGGCTGGTCATGGCTCACATCAACAGCATCCTCCCGGACACCCTAGACCCACTCCAATTCGCATACCGCCCCAACAAATCCACAGATGACGCAATCTCAATCGCACTCCACACTGCCCTTTCTCACCTGGACAAAAGGAACACCTATGTGAGAATGCTGTTCATTGACTACAGATCAGCATTCAACACCATAGTGCCCACAAAGCTCATCACCAAGCTAAGGACCCTGGGACTAAACACCTCCCTCTGCAACTGGATCCTGGACTTCCTGATGGGCCACCCCCAGGTGGTAAGAGTAGGCAACAACACATTTGCCACGCTGATCCTTAACACTGGGGCCCCTCAGGCGTGTGTACTTAGTCCCCTTCTCTACTCCCTATTCACCCACGACTGCGTGGGTAAACACGACTCCAACACCATCATTAAGTTTGCTGACGACACAACAGTGGTAGGCCTGATCACTGACAACGATGAGACGGCCTATAGGGAGGAGGTCAGAGAACTGTCAGTGTGGTGCCAGGACAACAACCTCTCCCTCAATGTGAGCAATACAAAGGAGCTGATCGTGGACCATAGGAAAAGGCGGTCCGAAATGACACCCATTAACATCAACGGGGCTGTAGTGGAGCGGGCCGAGATTTAAGTTCCTTGGTGTCCACATCACCAACAAACTATCATGGTCCAAACATACCAAGACAGTCATGAAGAGGGCACAACAAAACCTTTTCCCCCTCAGGAGACTGAAAAGATTTGGCATGGGTCCCCATATCCTCAAAAGGTTCTACAGCTGCACCAACAAGAGCATCCTGACCGGTTGTATCACCTCCTGGTATGGAAACTGCTCGGCATATGACCGTAAAGGCACTACATAGGGTAGTGCGAACGGCCCAATACATCATTGGGACCAAGCTTCCTGCCATCAGGACCTATATAATAGGCAGTGTCAGGGGAAAGCCCATGAAATTGTCAGAGACTCCAGTCACCCAAGTTATAGACGGTTTTCTCTGCTACCGCATGGCAAGCGGTACCGGAGCGCCAAGTCTATGACCAAAAGGCTGCTCAACAGCTTCTACCCCCAAGCCATAAGACTGCTGAACAATTCATAAAATCGCCACTGGACAATTTACATTTACATTATTTTCTTCTTCTTGAACTGCACTGTTGGTTAAGGGCTTGTAAGTAAGCATTTCATGGTAAAGTATACACTTGTTGTGTTCGGCGCATGTGACAAATCAATCAAATATATTTATAAAGCCCTTCTTACATCAGCTGATGTCACAAAGTGCTGTACAGAAACCCAGCCTAAAACCCCAAACAGCAAGCAATGCAGGTGTAGAAGCACGGTGGCTAGGAAAAACTCCATAGAGAGGCCAGAACCCAGGAAGAAACCTAGAGAGGAACCAGGCTATGAGGGGTGGCCAGTCCTCTTCTGGCTGTGCCGGGTGGAGATAACAGAACAGGAAAATATGGGATATCGGTTTCAGCCGAAAATGTAATGTTGGTGCATCACTAATCTTAATGTCTTTCCTCATAATCCTGGACTATCGGACCACCTTTTTATTACATTTGCAATCGCAACAAATAATCTGCTCAGGCCCAAGGATCCTCAAAATCCATGCTATAAATTCTTGGACAACCCAAAGATTCCTAGATGCCCTTCCAGACTACCTCCACCTACCCAAGGACGTCAGAGTACAACAATCGGTTAACCACCTAACTGAGGAATTAAATTTAACCTTGCGTAATACCCTAGATGCAGTCGCACCCCTAAAAACAAAAAACATTTGTCATAAGAAACTAGCTCCCTGGTATACAGAAAATACCTGAGCCCTGAAGCAAGCTTACAGAAAATTGAAACGGAAATGGCGCTACACCAAACTGGAAGTCTTCCAATTAGCTTGGAAAGACAGTACCGTGCAGTATCAAAGAGCCCTCACTGCTGCTCGATCATCCTATTTTTACAACTTGAGTAGAATAAGTACAAACCAAAATGTATTTTTGATACTGCCGCAAAGCTAACTAAAAAGCAGCATTCCCCAAGAGAGGATGGCTTTTCACTTCAGCAGTGACATGAACTTCTTTGACGAAAAGATCATGATCATTAGAAAGCAAATTACGGACTCCTCTTTAAAAGTGGCAGTAATAAAGCCTCTCTTGAAAAACCCAAACCTTGACCCAGAAAATATAAAATTCTATCGGCCTATATCGAATCTCCCATTCCTCTGAATTCTTTTTGAAAAAGCTGTTGTGCAGCAACTCACTCCCTTCCCGAAAACAAACAATGTATACGAAATGCTTCAGTCTGGTTTCAGACCCCAACATAGCACTGACTGCACTCGTGAAGGTGGTAAATCACCTTTTAATGGAGTCAGACCAAGGCTCTGCATCTGTCCTTGTGCTCCTAGACCTTAGTGCTGCTTTTGATACCATCGATCACCACATTCTTTTGGAGAGATTGGAAATCCAAATTGGTCTACACGGACCAGTTCTGGGCTGGTTTAGATCTTATCTGTCGGAAAGATATCAGTTTGTCTCTGTGGATGCTTTGTCCTCTGACAAATCAACTGTACATTTCGGTGTTGGTGATATCATTCGGAAACATAATGTTAACTTTCACTGCTATGCGGACAATACACAGCTGTACATTTTGATGAAACATGGTGAAGTTCCAAAATTGCCCTCCCTGCAAAGCCGTTGTTTCAGACATAAGGAAGTGGATGGCAGCAATTGTTTTTAACTTTTAAACTCGGACAAAACAGAGTTCTTAGTTCTTGGTCCCAAGAAACAAAAACATCTTCTGTTGGATCTGACAATTAATCTTGATGGTTGTACAGTCATCTCAAATAAAACTGTGAAGGACCTCGGCGTTACTCTGGACCCTGATCTCTCTTTTGACTAACATATCAAGACTGTTTCAAGGACATCTTCGCATCTTCGTAACATTGCAAAAATCTGAAACTTTCTGTCTAAAAATGGTGCAGAAAAATGTATCCATGCTTTTGTCACTTCTTTTATTTTTTAAATTTTCTCCCCTTTTCTCCCCAATTTTTCGTGGTATCCAATCGCTAGTAATTACTATCTTGTCTCATCGCTACAACTCCCGTACGGGCTTGGGAGAGACGAAGGTCGAAAGCCATGCGTCCTCCGAAGCACAACCCAACCAAGCCGCACTGCTTCTTAACACAGCGCGCCTCCAACCCGGAAGCATGCCGCACCAATGTGTCGGAGGAAACACCGTGCACCTGGCCCCCTCGGTTAGCGCACACTGCGCCCGGCCCACCACAGGAGTAACTGGAGCGCGATGAGACAAGGATATCCCTACCGGCCAAACCCTCCCTAACCCGGACGACGCTATGCCAATTGTGCGTCGCCCCACGGACCTCCCGGTCGCGGCCCGCGTTTTCGACAGAGCCTGGGCGCGAACCCAGAGACTCTGGTGGCGCAGCTAGCACTGCGATGCAGTGCCCTAGACCACTGCGCCACCCGGGAGGCCCCGCTTTCGTCACTTCTAGATTAGACTACTGCAATGCTCTACTCTCCGGCTACCTGCACTAAATAAACTTCAGTTAGTGCTAAACACGACTGCTAGTATCTTGACTAGAACATAAAAAATGTATCATATTACTCCAGTGCTAGCCTCTCTACACTGGCTTCCTGTTAAGGCTAGGGCTGATTCAAAGGTTTTACTGCTAACCTACAAAGCATTACATGGGCTTGCTCCTACCTATCTTTCCGATTTGGTCCTCCCATACATACCTACACGTACGCTACGGTCACAAGACACAGGCCTCCTTATTGTGCCTAGAATTTCTAAGCAAACAGCTGGAGGCAGGGCTTTCTCCTATAAAGCTCCATGTTTATGGAATGGTCTGCCTATCCAAGTGAGAGACACAGACTCTGTCTCGACCTTTAAGTCTTTATTGAACACTCATCTCTTCAGTAGGTCCTATAATTGAGGGTAGTCTGGCCCAGGGGTGTCAAGGTGAACGGAAAGGCACTGGAGCGACGAACCGCCCTTGCTGTCTTTGCCTGGCCGATTCCCCTCCCTTCACTGGGATTATCTGCCTCTAACCCTATTACGGGGACTGAGTCACTGGCTTACTGGTGCTCTTCTATGTCGTCCCTAGGAGGGGTGCGTCACTTGAGTGGGTTGAGTCACTGATGTGATCTTCCTGTCCGGGTTGGCGCCCCACCTCGGGTTCGTGTCGTGGGGGAGATCTTCGTGGACTATACTCTGCCTCGTCTCACGGTAGTAAATTGGTGGTTGAAGATATCCCTCTAGTGGTGTGGGGGTTGTGCTTTGGCAAAGTGGGTGGGGTTATATCCTGCCTGGTTGGCCCCGTCCGGAGGTATCGTTGGACGGTGGCAGTGTCTCCTGACCCTTCCTGTCTCAGCCTCCAGTAATTATGCTGCAATAGTTTGTGTCGGGGAGCTAGGTAATGGAACCCTGACCTGTTCACCGGACGTGCTACCTTGTCCCAGACCTGCTGTTTTCAACTCTCTCTACTGCACCTGCTGTCTCTAACTCTGAATGATCGGCTATGAAAAGCCAACTGACATTTACTTCTGGGTTGCTGACCTGTTGCACCCTCTGCAACCACTGTGCTTATTATTATTTGACCCTGTTGGTCATCTATGAACGTTTGAACATCTTGGCCATGTAATGTTATAATCTCCTCCTGGCATAGCCAAAAGAGGACTGGCCAGCCCTCAGAGCCTGGTTCCTCTCTAGGTTATTTCCTAGGTACCTAGGTTTTTCCTAGCCACCGTGCTTCTGGGTTTCTGTATAGAACTTTGTGACATTGGCTGATGTAAAAAGGGATTTATAAATACATTTGATTGATTGATTATCCCATAATTACAAAGCGAAAATGGGTTTTAAGAAGTTTTTTGTAATTTATACAAAATAAAAAACAGAAATATCTTATTTCCATAAGTATTCAGACCCTTTGCTATGTGACTCGAAATTGAGCTCAGGTACATCCTGTTTCCATTGATCTTCCTTGAGATGGTTCTACAACATGATTGGACTCCACCGGTGGGAAAGTAAATTGATTGGACATGATTATTTTACCTTTATTTAACTAGGCAAGTCAGTTAAGAACAAATTCTTATTTTCAATGAATGTCTAGGAACAGTGGGTTAACTGCCCTGTTCAGGGGAAGAACGAGAGATTTTTACCTTGTCAGCTCGGGGATTCGATTTTGCAACTTGTCGGTTACTAGTCTAACCACTAGGCTACCCTGCCGCCCCACATGATGATCTGGAAAGGCACACACCGGTCCACATAAGGTCCCACAGTTGACAGTGCATGTCAGAGCAAAAACCAAAACAATTCTGCAGCATTGAAGGTACCCAAGAACAGTGGCCTCCTTCATTCTTAAATGGAAGAAGTTTGGAACCACCAAGACTCTTCCTTGAACTGGCCGCCCAGCCAAACTGAGCAGTCGGGTGAGAAGGGCCTTGGTCAGGGAGGAGATCAAGAACCCAATGGTCATTCTGACAGAGCTCCTCTGTGGAGATGGGAGAACCTTCCAGAAGGACAACCATCTCTGTAGCACTCCACCAATCAGGCCTTTATGGTAGAGTGGCCAGATAGAAGCCACTCCTCAGTAAAAGGCACATGACAGCCCGCTTGGAGTTTGCCAAAAGGAACCTAAAGGACTCTCAGACCATGAGTAACAAGATTCTCTGGTCTGATGAAACCAAGATTGAACACTTTGGCCTCAATGCCAAGTCAATCAATCAATTTAATCACATTAGTTTATAAAGCCCTTCTTATATCAGCTGATGTCACAAAGTGCTGTACAGAAACCCAGCCTAAAACCCCAAACAGCAAGCAATGCAGGTGTCACGTCTAGAGGAAACCAAGCACTGCTAATCACATGGCCAAAACCATCTCTTGGGTGAAGCATGATGATGGTGGCAGCATCATGCTGTGGGGATGTTCTTCAGCGGCAGGGACTGGGAGACTAGTCAGGATCGAGGTACAGATGAACGGAGCAAAGTACAGAGATATCCTTGATGGAAACCTGCTCCAGAGCGCTCAGGACCTCAGACTGGAGAATCACCTTCCAACAGGACAATGACGCTAACCACACAGCCAAGACATCGCAGGAGTGGCTTCGGGACAAGTCTCTGAATGTCCTTGAGTGGCACAGCCAGAGCCCGGACTTGAACCCGATCTAACATCTCTGGAGAGACCTGAAAATAGCTGTGCAGCAACGCTCCCCATCCAACCTGACAGAGCTTGAGAGGATCTGCAGAGAATAATGGGAGAAACTCCCCAAATACAGGTGTGCAAAGCTTGTAGCGTCATACCCAATAAGACTCAAGGCTGTAATCGCTGCCAAAGGTGCTTCAACAAAGTACTGATTAAAGGGTCTGAATACTTATGTAAATGTGATATTTATGTTTTTAATAAATTAAACATTTCTAAAAACTTGTTTTTGCCTTGTCATTACGGGGTATTGTGTGTAGATTGATGAGAAAAAAAAACAATTCAATATATTTTTGAATACCTAACAAAATGTGGAAAAAGTCAAGGGGTGTGAATACTTTCCGAAGGCACTGTATACCCATAAAAACTATGCCAGCTGATTCATGATTTCGACTGGCTGGGAAACACTGCCTGCCTCATCCCGACAAGTTCATTACTACGGGACAGCTGGAGATCGAATTTGAATATTGAAACAATGTTGCAAATGTCAGAGAGACAGACAACAAGGTTTATACAAACATCCGCTGTTGAAAATGAAATGTTAGTCTAAAAGAAATGTGAGATAATAGACACCGGCTGGAATGCGGTTTTAACCAATCAGCATTCAGAATTAGTGCCACCTGTCGTATAATGATTGATAAATGAATTGTACAGAACAACAAACTTGTGTAACAACCAGCAGGTAATGCAACAAATATAACATGAAACATGAAAAAGTGGGTCAAAATATGCATTTCACCCCTCCCCCCTTGAAGAAATTTGAATAGATAGCCTATCTTCAGTTTATCTGACAAAACAAGCAATGTATGATGTAGAGAATCATTGTACCATATAAACAGCTGTGAAATATATTTTCAATAACACAAAATATTGTATTTTCAGCTGTTTGAAGCTGGTGTAATAAAACGAAAGTAAAAGACACCAAAATGAAACTTAAGACCAGGAGATATATAAATAGGCAGATAGAACAAATCTACCACTTCAGACTTGGTTTCAATGAGAATGACAGATCTATAACACACGTGTGTGAATTTGGTCAAGCTGTCCAAAAAATGACATGTTGTTGCTTCCAAGTTCACATCCAAATTTGAGTTATAGAGTTAAAGTCATTCTCATTGAAAGCAAGTCTAAGAAGGGGTAGATCTGTTCTATTTTTGTACACCCGCTTCAAACAGCTGAAAATACAATATTTTTGGTTATTGACAATGTCTTTCACAGCGGTTAAGATGGTACAATAATTCTCTACACTTGTTTGTCACAACTATTCGAATTTTTGAAACCATGAAATTTCCGGAGTGATTTCGTCACATTGCACCTTTAAGGATTTGGCTTAATACATACCTGAAAGTCATGTAATGCAACAATGTTCTCATGTTTTAGTTCCTGGGGAAAATAAATGGGAAATGCAAGTTTACAGCTATTCAAATTGAAAGTCTTATGGTATACACTATCGAAAATAAAACGGGTTGCCTTACCTTGAGTATCTTGATCTCTTTTCCCAAAAGGGTCTGAGTTTTTGCCAAGTTTTTCTTGTTTATGCATTTCACAGCCACCTCCCAGTCGTGTTTCTATAGACAAACAAAAATAATTATGAAAAATGATAATACACATTTTCCCTAATGTTTTCTGGGTGCATGTAATACCGTTTAATGAATGCTTATCGGTGAAAGGCGTGGAACATAAGGAAGTGGAAAGGTAGCCTACTATAAAGCCTTCTGCGTGCTTTGGTTCGGCTGGTGGCTAGGCAAACCGAATGAGTGTGCTTGCATACTCCCTTAAAAGACCTTCACTTGAAAAACTAGAAAAAAGCAGCAATAGTACTGTTTGCCCATCGTGAGACACCATAGCCAGTATATACTTCCTCAAAATAGTCTGAATCAATCTAAGATAACTCAAGAAATCTGTCATTCATTTTGACATTTTTTGCAGAGAAGCTCTTAGTCACGCAATTTTACATCTAAGATGTTTGGTGCAGTATATCTCTATATCTGAAAAAACGTGCATGAAAACTATTCGTCTCTCGTTGTATGACAAACAGTTCATTGAATAATCCCTAATGTTGACCAATCACCAACGAAGGGGCGTAGACTTCGGCTACAGACTTCGGTTTACCTCGGGAAAAAAATGTCTGCACGAACAGCCGAAAAAACCCTTGCTGAAGACCAAAACTACACAAAATGTCATTGGCGTCATAATATATGCACAAACTGTTCTGGATGAAAAGCAAAGCATGCAGACGCCTTAAGACATAGGCTGCGGTCCAAACACTTAAAGATACACCCTCATCCATTTACCCTTGCCTTATGCCCTTAGGGGAATCCCCGTCGCCATCTTGGAGGGTGGTCCAAATGATTAGCCAAGCAAGGAAAGTTTGCAACGTAAGCCCCTCAGCCCTCGATTTTAGTCGGCTTTGCGAGTGTACAATTATGTTTACTTCAGGGCCTTAAACTCCCCATAATTCAATTTATGACTACTGCACATCTACTAAGAAAAGTCAGCGAAAAGTTAAAAACAAAATCAATGGAGAAGTCAACATACAAGTGTAAGTAAAAACAAATGCAAATAAGTTAGAAATTTTGCTACTATGTAAAAAGTAAATATGTTTCTTGTTTGGTTATCTTTTGGAAATTGCAGAAAGAAAACATTTTTCAGAAGTTCCAGCAAGGCAGGCTAACGTTAGTTAGCTAATTAATTTGCTAGCTATAATACAGTAGGCATATATTAATAATTACATATTTAATATAAGTAGACATGCACTCATAATTGACTGTAGCAAAGCACCCACAAGCTATTGGTGGCTGAAAACACAATCATCGCGGGATGAACGAGTGAAGAATTTCCAGCCAAAGGTGGTCCATTGAGAAATCATTCCCTCACCCCTTGCCCTGCAAGTGTATACTCGTCAGACGTCATGATATGTCATCAGAAGTGTCCCCTTAATTGAGGGTTGAGGGGATAGGATGTGTCTTAAACCTGTCTAGCGGAACCCCCCCCACATTCCACTGAAAAGGCAGCGCGCGAAATTCAAAAAATATTTTTTTGAAATATTTAACTTTCACACATTAACACGTTCTTCCTGAGCGCTACAACAAGCACTGCAGCAGTAAGGAACGAGTAGGAAAGTGTATCTGTAGGCTTGCATTGTTGTTATTATTGTTAGCGGTTTGGGTATTTTTTAATATTGCGGAATATTTCACTTTCTCTGTTCATAGGAGTAACAACAAGAATTTGTGCATGAGGCAGAAATAATGCGGTGCGACTCGAGTTTCGCCATCAGCTGGAAGACAGTGTCCTTTTTTGGTCAGTGTCAGTCGAGCAAAGGAGGGATGTTGAGAGGCGGGCCCTCAGATGCAGGCACCATCAGCCCAGTCAAATTAAAATAAAAAGTACATTATTTAAATGTATTCTCACTTAGCTGTGCTTCACAAGTAATACAACAACAGATGTATTACCGGTGTGATCATATAGCCAACCTCAAATGTTGATTTTTTTTTTTTTAATGGCCCAAACAATGCAATTCAAGGAAAGACAATATGCAGGCACACCTGTTAATTGAAATGCATTCCAGGTGACTACCTCATGAAGCTGGTTGAGAGAATGCCAAGAATGTCCAAAGCTGTCATTTGTGTTATTTAATAGTTTTGATGTCTTCACTATTATTCTACAATGTAGAAAATAGTAAAAAGAAAGAAAACCCCTTGAATGAGTAGGTTTGTCCAAACTTTTGACTGGTACTGTATGTTATTAGTATATGTAAAGACAAGATTATATCAAGAACAGTCCGATGGGTGACAACATTAGCCTATAGCTTGTGAATAATTCCCAGATTGTGTGCAGTAAAAAAAACACATGCCTTTTTTGTGTGACTTTTCTAATCATAGTCGCACCCCTCATGTAGCCTAGCCCATAGCCCTTTAGAATAAAAGCATTACATGCATAAATTGCATTTGTGGTCACTTTTGGGAATGGTGTTTTCCAGCTAATGGAACATTTGCGCTTATAGCCTACTGCCATGTGAGCATTGCTGCATAATGTGAAGAAATGCTCTAATAGTTTATCAACATTTTAAGCTAAATGTTCTGATTTGTGTCAGCCTCATTGCATCCCAATTTTTTTTTTGATGCTTGTGGTTGAATTCATTTGGGATCTATCCCACAACTGTCACAGACTGTTTGGAATTTCTTTCTCACAGAATATAATAGCTAAACTTTTGTACTATGGGGGATAGTAGATTGACATAGGCAAGAGCTTTTGCTGTTCGTTAGGCCTACTCATCTTGTTGGTTGATGAAAATGAAATGTGGACAGTTCCTCATCTTCCAATATCTTCAATATGCGCCTCGTCCCTGATGTGTCTGTCTTTACTTATAGCCTGTGAGAAAGAACCAATCACTTGACGGAGAGCCATTTGAGTGAGAGGAGCTTTGGAGCATGCAGCAGGGAGAAGGGAATTATCATTATTATGTTCAGCCCAAGGGCACAACGGCCACTGGCTGCAAAAGGCATGGATTATTTTAGGGGGCATTACGGCCACACAAAGGGGATGCAGCCGGGAAATTCGAGGCATTATCAAGTGTTTGTCAAGTTGTGAATGAGCGAATGATAAAGTTTCATGGAATGTAGGCCTACATTGAACACCACACATTGGCTGCTACTGTAGGCTGAATGACAGAACAGCTATTGCCATGTTAAAATTAATGCATTTTCTCCATTGTTTTTGATGGTAGGCCACTCTGGTAGGCCCACATTATGATGAAATAGCCACAGTAGTCTACATGGCCACTGTTAAAACTAACTTAAAGCAGGTACAGCCTCAGTGTTCACAGTAAATGCACACTGGAAGTTGCACAGAATTTTCACAACTTTGAAGTTTGACTCAGCAGACCTGAAATTTGCTCAGTGCTGAAATTTTTGACGGAACATTGGTAACAACTTGGGCTGGGAATTGGCAGGGACCTTAAATTATGTATTGCGATTCGATGCTGTGATTTTATTCCGATTTGATGTTCTAAACATATTGCTCACCATATATCTGCTGTAGAGGGACAACAGAGGCATGAGAAAAAACGTTTTTATAAGTCATGAAAAAAAAAAAAAAAGCCTCCCTATTAAAAACAAATACTGATACAGGTGCAGGCAACTAGCGCTAAAATAATATGGCGATATTGTCCAAACGATACAATATCATCAAAAATAATATCCCAATATGTAACTGTATCCCCACCATCACTAGTAACAACATACAGTAGAACGAATAAGGTAGGCCTGACTTTCCATTTTCCCCGTGGACCAGAATTCTCCCTCCTCAGCATAAAGTGTGTTGTTGTTGGACAAACATGTCTCAACATGCCATTGTGATCAATGGTCAAGTTTGGACTTTTGAAATAAACAAAAGTCCCCCCAATGTTCGACCATCCCCATCACACCAACCAAAAATGTGAAAGACAAATATTGTAATTTAGGTTCATAATGCACTTGTAATAAATTATTACTCATATTTCATCTGCAAATGGCTGTTCATATTTTTCATCCTCAACCCAGATGATTGCATGTTTCAGCTGCCATGTCCAAATTAAGGACGTACGACAACATAAAAATGATAACAATGCAGACGCAAATATTTAATTTGGATAATAGCAAAATTTTCACTATCTAGATTTTCACAATAACATTGACACATCGGTCCCTCACCTCTATATTCCTGCCTTTGAACACCACCGCAAATGCACCGTGTCCTATCAAGTCCTTCCTGCTGAACTCGAATTTCCCCACGGTCTCCATCGCTCCAGAACCTCTGGGTTTTATTTTGAAGTAAAATTACAAGCGTTGCACGGTCGCATATCATCTCTCTCGGAAGTCCCTTTCTCCTCCGTGAAGTCGGGGCAGCAGGAAAGTTCACCCCGTCTTTCAATTGCCATGAACTGCCTCCTTAAGAAAGAACGACTTTCCTCTCTCATGTTTAGGTAACGAATGGAAAGGAGTCAGCCTCCTTTTAACAATATACGAGTCCCATGTTTTTTTGGTTTTGGTAGCTAGCTAGCTAACACAACTGACGCAGTGTTTACAAAGACACAATGCCCCAATGTAAGCTAGCTAGGTACTAGCAAAACATATCCACCTTAAAAACAGAAGGCAAGCCTGGGTGTTTTTGTTGGTATACAGAGGATATCGTTGGCTCCGTTGCAACCCGTTCAATGATGTGTTTTAATTTGTTCCAACGCAAGTCCATAACATTTATGCAAGCGTAATATTTTCAATGGTCAATTGAGAAGCTAATAGTTCCCCCTCAGAGGAACCCTCGTATCGATTATGGTCTACAACAAGGTTGCTCTCCAAGTCCCGCAATTTTGCGCACGCGCACAAAGCTACAGCTGTATTTTCTTTTACGTCAAACTAGGGTGGTGTCATATCAAGTGTGCTGTTGTTTTTGTTGGCCCACTTTTCTGCGTGCAACCACCTAGACTAGACCTATTACCTGGAAAGCAAAGTAAAGAACAGTAACCTAACCTACAATTGGCTGACGTCAACAGAAATTGCCTGCTATATTTGATAGCAGAACTGATGTAGTGTGTTATTATGGCCCAAGCACAAATTGTATGGAATCTTTTATAGCCTATACACATTTTTGGTGAAGTGAAATAACATGATGTGTGTTTATATGATGTTCTCATAAGAACAGGTATGGGCTGAGTCAATCATTAACTGTCTTTAGTTGAAACCAAGTTTACATCTCTACTGGCACCATGTGTTATAAATCAGTGTTGCATGAAGGTCATGCAAGCGGCAGACCAGACACAACACAAAAAATTTAATTTAGCAGACACTTACAAGGAGCAATTGAGGTTAAGGGCCTTGCTCAAAAGCCTGGTCTCATAGACTAGACGTATTACATGTAAATCCGGGATGCTAAAATTAGTATGATATGTTACATAAGACAGAAGGTTACTTAAGGCAAAAATGAAAGGAGGGTGGTTGGTCAAGGAGGATTAGTGTGCATATAATGTGAACATCCAGCAACAGGTTCAGGTTAGGGTTAGCTAAAATGGTTAGGGGAAGGGTTAACTAAGATGCTAAGAAGTTGCAAAGTAGCTAAAAAGTAGTAAGTAGTTGCAAAGTTACTAATTAGATAAAATTGTCCATCATGAGATTTTAATATGCAAACTTTGGATTGCTAGACGTTGCAAAGGATGCGTGTTTGCATCTCATCGAGGACAACTTTAGCATTTTAGCTAGTTAGCAACTACTTACTACTTTATAGCTACTTTGCAAATACATAGAATGTTGGCTAATCCTAACCTTAACCATTTAGCTAACCCTTCTCCTAACCTTAATCTTAGCCCTTTAACCTAACTCCTAACCTTAACCCTAACACCTAGCCTAGCTAATGTTAGCCAGGTAGCTAATGTTAGCGTTGGCCACCTAGCGTAACAAATCATGTCTTTTGCAAATTCGTAACATATTGTACGTTTTGCAAACATATTGTGCGAATTGTAATTCATAACATATCATACAAAATGGATATCAACAAATGAATACTAACCATACTAAATGGAGTGTTCGGATTTATGTACAGAATAATCCAAAATCCTCTGAGACCAGGTTGTGCTTAAGGCCATGTCAACAGATTTTTCACCTAGTCAGTTTGGGGATTCAAACCAGTGACCTTTCGGTTACTGGCCCAATGCTCCTAACCGCTAGGCTACCTGACACATCTCCCACATTGTCTGTGTGCGTGTGCATGTGAATTATGCCTAATTATTATAGTTTATAATATGAATATTGAATAAGAACATGTAAGAAAGGGCTATTACTATGAATACTAGCTGCACGCCTATTAAAATATGAGTATGTATTGTCCTGAGTCTTCTATCATGGCTACAAAACATAATCTTGGCTAATAATGAGGTTTGACACCACAATAGAATAGAATGTGAGAATATAATGTTGTCTACTCTGCAGTAGATTGGGCAATGTTTCTAATTCTAGGGACAAACTGACTAACAGACAGTACTTCAATTCGATGCAATGTACAGTATTTTCCCTTGATGGAATTTGAGGAGGCTACGTAGAAGACATCACAGACTAAAATAACAGAGTGCAGGACATAGAGAACAAAATATCAAGAACAGCAGCTTACAGCAGATAAGGTTAGCTCATGTTGATATTTGTTTGCCATTCTTTTAAAAACATAGTTTTTTTTTCAAACCCCAGAAAGTACAACCCACGGCACAGACGTCAATTCACCATCTATTCCACGTTGGTTCAACCAGTGGAAACAACGTTGATTCAACCAGTGTGTGCCCAGTGGAAACCACTTATGAGGCAAGTAATGTATTGGTTAAGAATCTTTATTTTGTACATAAAAAACTAAAAAATCTAAAGGCTAGGCTACTTATTATGGGTGCTTAGAGGACACAGTCAGAATCTACCTACAACATGACGTATTACAGTAACCTAATGTCCTGAAATGAGTTTCCTACTGTCAATCTTAACCAAATTGACATCTCAGCACTGCAAGTTGGATGTGCGATTCAACGCATGCAGTACAAGGGTGAAGAAAAGATAAGCTACTAAATGGAATGTGGAAGCATTTAAAGTAGAATGAGCTCAATTGCAGTGTGGTTATTAATGACGATAATGATCTAGGCCTAATTATCTAGTTCAGGCTTCTACTAAATGATCTCATTAGCCTATCTTGTCATTATTGATTCGTTTCATAGGCACATTTGTGTAAAAGTATCAACATGGTCAGTAAAGCAAGTTCGAGCTTTGTGGTGGTCACATGTACATTGCATTCAGAAATTATTCACACCCCTTGACTATTTCCACATTTTGTTGTGTTACAAAGTGGGATTAATTGTCTTTGTCAACGATCTACAAAAAATACTCTCTTATGTCAAAGTGGAAGAACATTTTTTTAAATTATTATTATTATTGGAAAATAGATTAGATAAGTATTCAACCCCCTGAGTCAATACTTGTTAGAATCACCTTTGGCATAGATTACAGCTGTGAGTCTTTCTGGGTAAGTCTCTAAGAGCTTTGCAAACCTTGTACAATATTTGCCGATTATTCTTTTAAAAAATTATTGAAGCTCTGTCAAGTTGGTTGTTGATCATTGCTAGACAGCCATTTTAAAGTCTTGCCATAGATTTTCAAGCCGATTTAAGTCAAAACTGTAACTAGGCCACTCAGGAACATTCAAATGTCGTCTTGGTAAGTAACTCTAGTGTATATTTGGCCTTGCGCTTTAGGTTATTGTCCTGCTGAAAGGTGGATTTGTCTCCCACTGTCTTTTGTAAGCCAACTGAACCAGGATTTCCTCTCGGACTTTGCCTGTGCTTAGCTTCATTCTATTTCTTTTCATCCTAAAAAAACTCCTTGGTTCTTGCCGATGACAAGCAGAACATGATGCAGCCACCGCCATGCTTTGCCCCAAACATAATGCTTTGTATTCAGAACAAAACTTTTTTTCAAGTATTGCTTTAGTGCCTTATTGCAAACAGGATGCATGTTTTTTGAATATTTTCATTCTGTACAGGTTTCCTTCGTTTAGGTTAGTATTGTGGAGTAACTACAATGTTGTTGATCCATCCTCAGTTTTCTCCTATCACAGCCATTTAACTCTGTAACTGGGTTAAAATCACAATTGCCCTCATGGTGAAATCCCTGAGTGGTGTCCTTCCTCTCTGAACACTGAATCATCTGTATCTTTGTAGTGACTGGGTGTATTGATACACCATCCAATGTGTGATTCACAGAGTGAGTCTATGTAACTTATTATCTGACTTGTGTTGTGGAAATTCAACACAAGGGACACCTGAAGTCATTTTTTATTAAGACACTTTTATTAAGATAGGATTCTAGGTGTAATTTAGATTTTGTCCACAAGATGGCAGCAGTTTCAAAGTTTCAGACTGATCCAGTGAAGATTACCCCACTACACATATTGAGCAACAACCGCCGCGGTTTAGGGACACCGATCCCATAGAGGTTTTTAATAAGTTTGAAGCAGAAAGTAAATATATAACAGAGATTTGTAATAAATATATAGAGTAATATTGTTAGGGTAGACTAAAATGAAAACAATGCCTTCCAATAAGGTTATGATAATAATAATGTTATCATGTTTGTTTACTTTTTTGTTTACTTTTTTAACATTACAATAAGGGTAAAAGAAGAACATTGTTTGAGAGTGATCCGTGTGTATTAGCAGTAGTGATTGAGAGGGTCTTCCTATTGGGAAGAAAGACTCCTAGTTGAAGGAAACAGATATGGACAATAGTGAAGGTAACACATTTAATGGTAATATTAGTGGCTTTCAGATATCACTCTAATAATGCAATACTTTAGTAATTTGAAGAAGTAAATGTTTCAATATAAGGTCACATGAAGAACAGAGGGATTGAGCCTTGGGACTGATTATATTAGAGGCTGCCATCTGGTGTTTGGGTTAGATATAAGCTTCCTGTGGACAAATAGATAAGCAGCTAGTGAAAATGAATGGTACTCACTGAACTCAAACAGGCTCTAAGGGACACAGTGGGACGTTTAGGCAGAGGTATGAATAATTGAATAAAAGACGTTTTTGACTATTTCCTATTATTATTACTGAATTCTATAGTTTGGGTAAACCAGTGATTTAAGTAAGAAGGTAACGTCATCTAAAACAAGAATCTGTTTCCATTATGTGGAACTGTGTCCAAAATTGAACTAGATCCAAGTAAATGTTTTTAGTACCGAATAAAGCCAGCACCAACTTTTTGAAGGACCTATCATATTAGTTAAACAACAGGTTTCATATTTTGGCTAGTTTATGTCACAGGGACTGTCAGTACAGGACATATTATGTCAGTGCAACAGGTCAAAATGATTAGATTACAAGAAAGGGGATCTGGGATTGTTTACTTTAGAAGGTGCCTATTCCGCTTAACGGGACACTTTATCATCTGATGTGTCTGAAATATGATTCTGCACACGCATACATTTTCAAATAATACACATTTCTAATTTGGTCAGATTTGCATTGCTAGTTATAGCCTAATGTTAGCTAGCTAACATTGGACCTGGTTGGGCTCTGGCTGGGCCACTCAAGGACATTCAAAGACTTGTTTCCGAAGCCACTCCTGCGTTGTCTTGGCTGTGTGCTTAGGGTCGTTGTCCTGTTGGAATGTGAACCTTTGTCCCAGTCTGAGTTCCTGAGCGCTCTGGAGCAGGTTTTCATCAAGAATCTCTCTGTACTTTGTTATATTCAGCTTTCCCTCAATCCTGACTAGTCTCCAAGTCCCTGCCACTGAAAATCATCCCCACAGTATGATGCCTCACCACCATGCTTCACCGTATGGATGGTGTCAGGTTTCCTCCAGACGTGACGTTTGGCATTCAGGCCAAAGAGTTCAATATTGGTTTAATCAAACCAAAGAATCGTGTTTCTCATGGTCTGAGTCCTTTAGGTGCCTTTTGGCAAACTCCAAGCGGGCTGTCATGTGACTTTTACTGAGGAGTGGCTTCTGTCTGGTCACTCTACCATAAAGGCCTGATTGGTAGAGTGCTGCAAATATTGTCCTTCTGGAAGGTTCTCCCATCTCCACAGAGGAATTCTAGAGCTCTGTCAGTGACCATCGGGTTCTTGATCACCTCCCTGACCAAGGCCCTTCTCCCCCGATTGCTCAGTTTGGCCAGGCAGCCAGCTCTAGAAAGAGTCTTGGTGGTTCTAAACCTCTTCCATTTAAGAATGATGGAGGCCACTGTGGTCTTGGGGACCTTCAATGACGCAGAAATTGTTTGGTACCCTTCCCCAGATCTGTGCATCGAAACAATCCTGTCTCGGAGCTCTACTGACAATTATTTCGACCTCATGGCTTGGTTTTGCTCTGACATGCACTGTCAACTGTGGGACCTTATATAGACATGTGTGCCTTTCCAAATTTCTAAAAACCTTTTTCGCTTTATCATTATTGTAACAAGTGCATCAAAGCTTGGACCGAGAGACTGAAAAACAGCTTCTATCTCAAGGCCATCAGACTGTTAAACAGCCATCACTAACATTGAGTGGCTGCTGCCAACATACTGACTCAAATCTCTAGCCACTTTAATAATTAGAAATTGGATGTAATACATGTATCACTAGTCACTTTAAACAATGCCACTTTATATAATGTTTACATACCCTACATTACTCATCTCATATGTATATACTGTACTCTATACCATCTACTGCATCTAGCCTATGCCGCACGGCCATCGCTCATCCATATATTTATATATACATATTGTTATTCATTCCTTTACACTTGTGTGTATAAGGTAGTTGTTGTGAAATTGTTAGATTACTTGTTAGATATTACTTGCATTGTCGGAACTAGAAGCACAAGCATTTCGCTACACTCGCATTAACATCTGCTAACCATGTGTATGTGACCAATAACATTTGATTTGATTTATGAACTCAGTCACGTGACCATGTATACGGTCAGACCAGCATTGAATAAACCTTAGGACTGGTACTTCCTGTTTGAATTTCTGCCTATAGGAAGGAAGGAGGAAAATGGATACATAATCTGATTTGCCAAAGGGAGGGTGGGAGATGGCCACGTAGGCATTTTGAATGGGAGAGTAGCAATGGTCCAGTGTTTTACCAGTGTGAGTACTACAGTCAATCTGTTGGTAGAACTTCGGTAGCGTTTTCCAAAAATGTGCTTTGTTAAAATCCCCAGCTACAATAAATGCAGCCTCAGGATATGTGGTTTCCAGTTTGCATAAAGTCCAGTGTAGTTCCTTGAGGGCCGTCGTGGTATCGGTTTGAGGGTGTATAGGTTCAGGTAGCCTATACAGGACAGTTGTAAATTTAAAAAAATCTATTTGTAACTGATTAGTATGCTATTACAATAGCAACTTTAATTACTGAACAAGTAATGACATTATTGCCACCAGCCAGCATTCTAAAAATGGCAGCATTAGGACACTGTATACAGCTTCGTGAAATGTTAGGCTTAACATGAGAAAAGGACGACCAAATCAAACCTTTATCCATTAGCTGTAGCAAAGCTACAAGCAAAAATTGTGCCTAATGACTTTCGGCAAGTGCCATTGATTAGGCCTACATTAATTGATGCATCTTGCTGACAAATTTACCTTTTTTGCAGCCTGAAAAGTTGGGACATCTGAAATGGGGCTGAAACTGTCCTGGGAAAAACGTGATGGTCACCCTAACACACATGGTCAATTTAGGTCAATTTACTAGACCAGGCTACAATACGTATTACCATGAACTTCTAATAGGCATTCTGGTATCCAGTGATGGAGTGGTAAAACAATTGGTGGGTAAACTCTTATTGACTGTCACGGTAAAAAAATAAGTTATGCTCCCTGTACTTTCAATGCATTTTTCTGAAAAAGGTGAGTAAACTTGCGCTTACCCTTCAGTAGACCTACAGCACTGCCAATAGCCTACCCTCTCAGCTGAGGCAATTTTACACACGCTGTAACACACATGAACACACACAGAACAAGTTGCCTACATACAATATAATAGCCTACATGAGTTTGATCAAAACATCTTTTACACCCTAGTTTATGAGTTGTCCATAATTTATGAATTAATGCTTGGAGTCTAAACAGGTCGAAACGCAAACTGTGCCAACAGGTTCAAATAATGATTGACATATTTTCATTAAAAACGTTATATTGAGCAATTTATTCATACTATTTCATCCTTCCACAAGATATAGTCCCGGCACAAATCTAGGGTTGCTACCCAAGCCGGCTGGTCGTTCATTCTATTGGCTTGGTTGCTAAAGACGCGACCCAGTTGTTCACTCTTTTTGTTCTGTGTCTATGAACCCGACCCTGTCGTTTGTTCTAAATGTTCCATTGCCATACTGGCTGGCAACGTTCTTATCACTTGCTTGCTAGCTAGCCAGCCAACTACGGCTAATTTACAGTCATGTCAAACAGTGCCGCCAGAATAACAGCAAAGTAGGCACATTTGCATTTGTTTAAGCTGTTTTCTAGTGACATTTATTTGGATACATCCATAACAATGAGCTAATGAGGCGCGTTTTCGCCCTGGCAAAGAAAATGTGCTCACTCATCAGGACACTGTTGTTCAGAGGAGTTAGCCAACAACGCAGCAAACACAATCACTTCAAACTGAAGCTGGAAAGACTGCAAACTAGCTGCACTTCGTTTTGTTTGACCTTTTTTCAATTGACATTCCTTTGTATATATACATAAAAATTATGCCAGCTGATTCATGATTTCGACTGGCTGAGAAACGCTGCCTGCCTGTCTGTCTCGTCCCAACTCCCAACACGCTCATTACAATGGAACAGCTGGAGATCTAATTTGAATATTGAAACAATGTTGCAAATGTCGGAGAAACAGACAGCAAGGTTATACAAATCTAAATGTTAGATTAAAAGAAGTGTGAGATAATGTCTAGATACTTTTTTATAGTGGAGATCAAGTTTATAAATTGCCTGGCTTGGTTGATGAGACAGTGAATTGCGTAGTCAGATGGAACAGAGTAAATAGGCATTTTAATGTCATAGATTTAGCCGGTGGTAACTTGTGGAATAGACACCGCCTGGAATGCGGTTTTAACCAATCAGCATCAAGATTAGACCCACCCGTTGTATATTTGTCATTATTAAGCATTTAACAATTGAATTAGAACATTGAACTTAAATCCTGTATGAGTCATGGACCTTGGAGATCTCGAAAAATACACTGTGAATGTAACTATGGCAGTGTATCATTTCATTGTTTCACTGTGAAAACAGTTCTCATGGGCACACAAATCCAAAATAATGTAGTCCTATGTCGTTACAAAATCGAATGCTTCTAACCTAACTTTAAATTCTTCTAACCGAAAGAGTCACCTTACTGTCATTATGTATAGGCTACTTGTTGGATGGATTGGATGTGCATTGGTGTCTAGCTGTAGGCTAGTTGTCTAGTGATATTGTTGACCATCTGGGAAAGAAAACAAATAATAGAGCTAAATAAGTGGTCTACTACTTCTGGCCAAGGATGGCACAGAGAACATATGCACACACCTGAGCACTCTAAACAGATGACTGACAAAAGCAAACAATGATAAATCAACAGATAAATCTAATGCATTGGAATAAAGGCATAGTTTTTTTTTTTTATCAAGGACGCATGGAAAACAGATGGTGAATATGACGAGGTACAAAGGAAATCTATGCATAAAGGAGCTCAGCTTGAGGCTGAAATTCAGCACTACGAAATGGACAGCAACTGCCACATAGAAATAAATGGTTTAAACCATAACAGACAGGTGGGGGTGTTCTGTTAATTTGGAAACTTTTATTTTTGTATTTACCACTGTAAAACATATTTACCAATACATTTTAAACAAATAGGGAATGGACCCCCCAACTTTGCGGGGGTCCAGAGAAACTGCATTACGCCAGTGTGAACAGGGTAAAAAATGCACCTACCATTGGATTGTATTCAAATTTCCCAAAGTATTTCTTTGTTTTGATGTCTTCACTACTTTTCCACAATGTAGAATAGTAAAAATAAAGAAAAACCCTTGAATTAGTAGGTGTTCTAAAACGTTTGACCGGTAGTGTATATGCCTAAAATATTTAGTCATGGCTCCGAATGTCTTGGACGTGAGATATAGAATACATCAGAATAGATTAGAATTGAATACTGAATAGAGCATTGCTTCATTATTCTCAGATGGAACTTCATAATTAGGCTAGTTAGAAGTGGTAATGGCAATGTTGCAATAGGCTACATGGATGGTCACACTGTCCAATATAGGCTATTAAATAAAACGCAGTAATATCATATGGCTGCATCATTAAGCATAAAACACATTAGCTGTTTGTTACTGCATTTATTGATCACAAACCATTGGCTTTATTGGCTGTGTGTTGCGTAATGTGGGTACAATTGAAGCCTCATACACTCAAAAAGACAGCCAAAAGTTAGTTGAATTTCCAATATGTTGTCACTATGCTTTCAAACATTTATAAGCACAGCAAAGTTCAAATAGCAGAACCAAATGACCTGGATTGCAGTTGAGATTACATTAAAAGTACATGGTGCAGGTGATCAATGCCGTTTGAGATTCTGCACAGATTATTACAGAAATTCTGAATATCTCCACAGACCTGCGACGACTTATGCATGATATCTTGAACATGCATGCTTTATATAACAAAGGAGTTGATTGTTGACTTCAGGAAGCAGAGGGAACACGGCCCGATCCACATCAACAGGACTGTAGTAGAGAGAGTCAGCAGTTTTAAGTTCCTCTGCTGTCTATGTCCACATCAGCGAGGACTTGTAATGGACCACCAACACCACCACTCTTGTCAAGAGGGTGCAATAGCATCTCTACTTCCTAAGGCGGCTGAAGAAATGTGTCATGCCACCCCGGGTCCACGCCAAATATTACCGCTGCACCATCGAGAGCGTCCTGACCGGTTGCATCACGGCCTGGTACGGGAATAGCTCCGTCCATGACCGCAAGGCCCTTTAGCCGGTGGTGAAGACGGCCCAGCACATCAATGGACTCCACCGAGGACTCCGATTATGATCGCTAAATACTGCACAATTCAAACACTTGCCCCTCAATCCCCCCTTCCCCAAAACACGTGTAAGTATTGGACTATAAATTGTGCCTTCCTGTATTATACTTAGGCTAAAATATTATTTATACTCTACTGAGCCATATACAGTTGAAGTCAGAAGTTTACATACACTTTAGCCAAGTACATTTAAACTCAGTTTTTCACAATTCCTGACATTTAATCCAAGTAAAAATTCCCTGTCTTAGGTCAGTTAGGATCACCACTTTATTTTAAGAATGTGAAATGTCAGAATAATAGTAGAGAGAATCATTTATTTCAGCTTTTCATTCCCAGTGGGTCAGAAGTTTACATACAGTCAATTAGTATTTGGTAGCATTGCCTTTAAATTGTTTAACTTGGGTCAAACGTTTCGGGTAGCCTTCCACAAGCTTCCCACAATAAGTTGGGTATATTTTGTCCCATTCCTCCTGACTGAGCTGGTGTAACTGAGTCTTGTTTGATCTGCACATGGGGACAAAGATCGTACTTTTTGGAGAAATGTCCTCTGGTCTGATGAAACAAAAATAGAACCGTTTGGCCATAATGACCATTGTTATGTTTGGAGGAAAAAGGAGGTTTGCAAGCCGAAGAACACCATCCCAACCATGAAGAACGGGGGTGGCAGCATCATGTTGTGGGGGTGCTTTGCTGCAGGAGGGACTGGTGCACTTCACAAAATCAATGGCATCATGAGGCAGGGAAATTATGTGGATATATTGAAGCAACATCTCAAGACGTCAGTCAGGAAGTTAAAGCTTGGTCGCAAATGGGTCTTCCAAAAGGACAATGACCCCAAGCATACTTCCAAAGTTGTGGCAAAATGGCTTAAGGACAACAAAGTCAAGGTATTGGAGTGGCCATCACAAAGCCCTGACCTCAACCTATAGAAACTCTGTGCGAGCAAGGAGAATGTACATACACTAAGTTGACTGTGCCTTTAAACAGCTTGGAAAATTCCAGAAAATTATGTCATGGCTTTAGAGGCTGCTGATAAATTATGTCAATTAGCCTATCAGAAGCCTCTAAAGCCATGACATCTTTTTCTGGAATTTTCCAAGCTGTTTAAAGGCACAGTCAACTTAGTGTATGTACATTTCTGACCCACTGGAATTGTGATACAGTGAATTATAAGTGAAATAATCTGTCTGTAAACAATTGTTGAAAAAATTACTTGTGTCATGCACAAAGTAGATGTCCTAACTGACTTGCCAAAACTAGTTTTAATGACTCCAACCAAAGTGTATGCAAACTCCCGACTTCAACTGTATTAACTTACCTTGATGTGATAACAGTCTGTTTGCCATGACAATGAACGAGCATGGCAGAGGGGAATGGGCTAGCCCAATAGTTTCATTGAACAAAATTATGAGTATGTTGGGACAGGAGGACTGAATGGTTTATTGGTCTATAATCAGGCATTGGGATTAAAGACATGATGCAGTATGTTTGTTTCTACTCAGCGGCAGACGAGCCACTTGGGTTGGAGCAGAACAATTCTATCATTGGTTCCTGAATCAACTAGGGCTAGTTGTGCAACAATCTAATAACAGTGTTTACATTACCGATCCAGGAACCAAATAAGTATTGGGGACGCATTTACAAGTTTTAGTTTGAGTGGTTGTTGTTGCAGAACAAATGGGCCATGACTTCGATGTAATGCTGGCTGAGCTGTGATAAAATATGAGTAGGTTAGAGTTATTTGTTTGGACTTTCCAGAGATGCAAAATAAAAAAAGAGATGAGATCTCAAGAGGACAGGCAAAAAGAGATGAGGGGGTCAAAAAAAAAAGTTTGCAGTTGGAGACAGGAACATCCTGTGAGAAAGTTGAGAGTGATTGACACAGTTTCAATAGTTCTGTATAATCAATACCATTGATGTATAGAAAGTCACAAGCATGGAGGATCCTATCATTGATCTATTCAAATCTGTAGCCACAAGTATTTACAAAAGTGGATTCCACTCAAATTAGTGGATTCGGCTTTTTCAGCCACACCCGTCGCTAACAGGTGTATAAAATCGAGCACACAGCCATGCAATCTCCAAAGACAAACATTGGCAGTAGAATGGTCTTACTAAAGAGCTTAGTGACTTTCAGCTTGGCACCGTCATAGGATGCCACCTTTCCAACAAATTTCTGCCCTGCTGGAGCTTCCCCGGTCAACTGTAAGTGCTGTTATTGTGAAGTGGAAATATCTAGGATCAACAATGACTCAGCCACGAAGTGGTAGGCAACACAAGCTCACAGAAGGGGACCACTGAGTGGTGAAGCGTGTAGCGAGTAAAAATCATCTGTCCTCGGTTGCAACACTCACTACCAAGTTACAAACTGCCTCTGGAAGCAACGTCAGCACAAGAACCGTTTGTTGGGAGCTTCATAAAATAGATTTCCAAGGTCAAGCAGCCGCACACAAGCCTAAGATCACCATACACAATGCCAAGCGTCGGCTGGAGTGGTGTAAAGCTCACAGCCATTGGACTCTGGAACAGCAGAAACGCGTTCTCTGGAGTGATGAATCACGCTTCACCATCTGGCCGTCCGACGGACTAATCTGGGTTTGCCGGATACCAGGAGAACGCTACCTGCCCCAATGCATGGTGCTAACTGTAAAGTTTGGTGTAGGAAGAATAATGGTCTGTGGCTGTTTTTCATGGTACGGGCTAGGCCCGTTAGTACTAGTGAAGGGAAATCTTAACGCTACAGCATACAACAGCATTCTAGACAATGCTGTGCTTCCAACTTTGTGGCAACAGTTTGGGGAAGAACCTTTCCTGTTTCAGCATGACAATGCCCCCGTGCACAAAGCGAGGTCAATACTGAAATGGTTTGTCGAGATCGGTGTGGAAGAAGTTGACTGGCCTGCACAGAGCCCTGACCTCAACCCCATCGAACATGTTTGGGAGGAATTGGAACGTTGACTGCTAGCCAGGCCTAATTGCCCAACATCAGTACCAGTAGTAGATAAAATGTACACTGGTCTACAGAGAGGCAACAGGGGAGACAGAGAGATGGCGATAATGGAAGCAGTTTTAAGATAACATCAGGAGAGGGAAGGACATTCAGGAATGAAAGACATCGGCAGAGAGGATAGATGTGATGCATGAGAGAAAGATGAAGGAGATGCACTGGGAGATTGAGATATTTAGAGAGATGGTGAGAAAGGGCGTGTCTGAGAGGGACAGAGAGACTAATACACATGGAGAGAGAAATAGAAGACATGCGGAGGAAGATAAAGACTAACAGAGACGGGAAGAAATGGCCAAAGTCAGAAAGAGATAGAGAGACTGCTACAAATGGAGAGAGAAGGAAGATATGCAGAAAGATAGAGAGACTGCTACAAATGGAGAGAGAAGGAAGATATGCAGAAAGAGAGAGAGACTGCTACAAATGGAGAGAGAGAAGGAAGATATGCAGAAAGAGAGAGAGACTGCTACAAATGGAGAGAGAAGGAAGATATGCAGAAAGAGAGAGACTGCTAAAAATGGAGAGAAAGAAGGAAGGTATGCAGAAAGAGATTGAGAGACTGCTACAAATGGAGAGAAAGAAGGAAGATATGCAGAAAGAGAGAGACTGCTAAAAATGGAGAGAAAGAAGGAAGATATGCAGAAAGAGAGAGACTGCTACAAATGGAGAGAGAGAAGGAAGATATGCAGAAAGAGAGAGAGACTGCTACAAATGGAGAGAGAGAAGGAAGATATGCAGAAAGAGAGAGACTGCTACAAATGGAGAGAGAGAAGAAAGATATGCAGAAAGAGAGAGACTGCTACAAATGGAGAGAGAGAAGAAAGATATGCAGAAAGAGAGAGAGACTGCTACAAATGGAGAGAGAGAAGAAAGATATGCAGAAAGAGAGAGACTGCTACAAATGGAGAGAGAGAAGGAAGATATGCAGAAAGAGAGAGAGACTGCTCCAAATGGAGAGAGAAGGAAGATATGCAGAAAGAGATTGAGAGACTGCTACAAATGGAGAGAGAAGGAAGATATGCAGAAAGAGAGAGAGACTGCTACAAATGGAGAGAAAGAAGGAAGATATGCAGAAAGAGAGAGAGACTGCTACAAATGGAGAGAAAGAAGGAAGATATGCAGAAAGAGAGAGACTGATACAAATGGCGAGAGAAGGAAGATATGCAGAAAGAGAGAGAGACTGCTCCAAATGGAGAGAGAAGGAAGATATGCAGAAAGAGATTGAGAGACTGCTACAAATGGAGAGAGAGAAGGAAGATATGCAGAAAGAGAGAGACTGCTACAAATGGAGAGAAAGAAGGAAGATATGCAGAAAGAGAGAGACTGCTACAAATGGAGAGAAAGAAGGAAGATATGCAGAAAGAGAGAGACTGCTACAAATGGAGAGAGAAGGAAGATATGCAGAAAGAGATTGAGAGACTGCTACTAATGGAGAGAGAGAAAGAAGATATGCAGAAAGAGATTGAGAGACTGCTACAAATGGAGAGAGAGAAGGACGATATGCAGAAAGAGATTGAGAGACTGCTACAAATGGAGAGAGAGAAGGACGATATGCAGAAAGAGATTGAGAGACTGCTACAAATGGAGAGAGAGAAGAAAGATATGCATAAAGAGAGAGAGACTGCTCCAAATGGAGAGAGAGAAGGAAAATATGCAGAAAGAGAGAGAGACTGCTCCAAATGGAGAGAGAAGGAAGATATGCAGAAAGAGATTGAGAGACTGCTACAAATGGAGAGAGAGAAGGAAGATATGCAGAAAGAGAGAGAGACTGCTACAAATGGAGAGAAAGAAGGAAGATATGCAGAAAGAGAGAGACTGCTACAAATGGAGAGAGAAGGAAGATATGCAGAAAGAGAGAGAGACTGCTACAAATGGAGAGAAAGAAGGAAGATATGCAGAAAGAGAGAGACTGCTACAAATGGAGAGAAAGAAGGAAGATATGCAGAAAGAGAGACTGCTACAAATGGAGAGAAAGAAGGAAGATATGCAGAAAGAGAGAGACTGCTACAAATGGAGAGAGAAGGAAGATATGCAGAAAGAGATTGAGAGACTGCTACAAATGGAGAGAGAGAAGGAAGATATGCAGAAAGAGATTGAGAGACTGCTACAAATGGAGAGAGAGAAGGAAGATATGCAGAAAGAGAGAGAGACTGCTACAAATGGAGAGAGAGAAGGACGATATGCAGAAAGAGAGAGAGACTGCTACAAATGGAGAGGTAAGGAAGATATGCAGAAAGAGATTGAGAGACTTGGAGACAGGGGCGTCATTTCAGCTATACGTAGGGATGGCAAAGTGAAGCCCATTTTCTGTATTCCTACTTCCGCCCTTATCACCTTGGCCGCTGTAACTTCATTCAATCTCAGTCGATAGGGGACTTAACGTTCTGCAAACACGTCATACAGCAATTAATTGCTACGCGCTAGTACTCCCCCGGGATCAAAAACTCTAGTTTAGTTTCATGTCAAGTCAAACAACAGTTACCTATCTACAGCTATTTTCCACCTCTGCGCTGTTTTGAGAGAAAAGTTGCGCTATTCACTGCAGAGCTGCATCGATGCGCTGTCCCAGAGATACTGTATATAATGAGGAGATGGTCTTGTCTCTGCCCAAACAATGGGAGTCATTGTCCCAAAGGCGGGAAGACAGGCAGTCTGGTTATCGGTCTGCTTATTGTGGACAGATTTTGAGTAAACTCTCTCACTTAGCCTATTCCTCTCTGGCTGTCCATAGTCGATATTCCCTTAATAACACATGCCACTTCGATACAGCTACGACCGGAAGTTGAACAAAATCGTAGCAGGTTAGGAGAACTTACGCAGCAGGTTCGGAGAATTAACGTAGCAGGTTAGGAAAATTAAGTTAAGGTTAGGAAAATGCACTTCTAACCTGCTATTAAAAGTCACTCCGGTCGTAGCTGTATCAAAGTGCTGTGTATTTAAGGAGTACCAAAGTCCAGCCTTCCCGCCCTGCTCTGAACCGCCCGCATGGTCCTAAAGCCATGCTTCTAATAATGCTACACTGCGTTTGCCTTTTAATCGGGATTGGAGTGATTTTAGTAGCCTATTTTAAATTGTTGGTGTTGAGCTATTGAGGCCTCTGCTTGGAGAGGTTTAGAGAACGGTGGAAAGTCAGAAAGAAACAATGGAGGATGGAGAGTGAACCCAGGGAGATGGAGAGGGAGATGGAAGGACTCATAGAGAAGGTGGGAAAGGGTGATGAAGAGAAACAGAAAGTGATGGAGACACTGGCCAGAACGGAAAGAGAGATGGATGTGATGCAGAAGGAGATAGACTGAATCAATTATTGAGGAAGATGGAGAGACAAAGGGACGCAAAGAAAGATGGAACATGGAGATGCAAGAACAAAATAAATTATATAAAAGACAGAGGTGGAGATTAGAGAGGTGAGGCAAAACATGGAGAAAGAGAGAAATACAAATTCAACAACTGAGAAACAGAATACAAACGTAACAAACAAGCTGAATGAAAGTGGCGAAGAGCGAGAGAGGTTCAATGACACAAAGACTAAAATGTCGGGGGGAGGAGAGGAAATTGTGGGAGGAAAGAGGGACAGAAAGACAAAAAGAGAGAAAAAGACGATCTAATACAAAGCATGTTTAGGGATGGTGGCAAGGAAACAACTATGAGAATTGAAAATATAGAATATATAGAATATATAGAAAATATAGAATATCAGAGAAAAAAGAAACAGAGACAACACTACCTAAAAACAATAGGGAAAAGTGATGTGGACAGTCATGACAACAAAAGGGAAAGAGGAGAGAGAGGAGGAGGAAAGAGAGATCAAACAATGAAAGTGACACGAGAGAGAGAGAGAGAGGGAGAGAGAGAGAGAGAGTCATTGACACAAAGACAGAAGGAAGTGACAACAATGGCGGATAGAAGCGATATTGGGGAGGAAAGAGAGGACGGGAGAAGAGAGTAAAACATACATATTTAATGCAAAGCTTGTTTAACTAGGCCTGTCAGTTAAGAACAAATTCTTATTTACAATGACGGCCAAACCCGGACGACGCTGGGCCAATTGTGCGCCGCCCTATGGGACTCCCAATCACGGCTGGATGTGAGCCTGGACAAGGAAGATACAACAGCAGATACATTGATAATTGAGGAGGTAGGCCTACAAAAAATTGAGTCAGAGAGGGAAACAATTTCAAACATCAGGGAACAAAGAAAAAGGGACAAACCACTTAAGAGCTATCTTGTGATGGCAACGGGGGAGACAGAGGAGGGAGGAAAGAGAGATGAAGACAGACAGAAGAACAGAAAAGACAGCATGGCTACATGAATTTAAAAGCTTTCAAGATTTAAAAAATAGACAAAGACAGGGAGATAGAGTGGAAGAAAATGAAGGCAATGGAGAGAGTGAGAATCCAGAAAGAGGAGGAGAAACAACAGAAAGAACAAGAAAAGCTCATTTACTTGGAGGAAAAGAGAAGAGTCAAGACAAATAGTAGAAGAACAAAGGAAGTCCAAAGAGAGCTGGATGACAGGCAAAAACAGATAGAGGGAGATAGTCCAGAGAATGGAGGATAAATGGATGGCAAGGGAAAAGGAAGAAACAGAGAGTAATATAATAAAAATACAGAGAGAACAAGCTAAATAAACTGTGGGGAACAGCAGAGTCGAGCCAATGAGAGGAGGAAAGGTGGAAGGCAACTACTCAGCAAATGGATGAAGAGAAAAGGAAAAATCCAGAAAGTGGAGAAGAAACTGATGTGGAAATGCAGGAAAGACAACAAGAGATTGATAATGAAGATAAAAAACAGACAGAACTAGAAAAAGCAAGGGAGAGGATGAGAGAGAGAGTACAAGACGGAAATAAAAGGATGTGAGGATAAAGGTAACAAATGGATGGAGAGAAAAGAGAGAGAAAGGGGTGCATAAATGAATCAGAGAGGAGGGGAATTGGAGAGCAGAGGTTACACAGTAGCAATACAATTCAGTTGTGTATAGAGGCGGAAAAACAGCTAGTATTAAAACAGGAGAGGAAGATAGAGACAGAGATGGGAAAAAAGAGCAGAGTTAAAAGGTTGGAAGAACAGTTTGAAGAACAGTTGAATAAAGACAGGCAGAGGCAGAGAAACATTGAGCATTAGAGCAGGAGAAGGAAGATGGAGAGAGAAGGAAGAAAGACAAGAACAGATTGAAAGACAAAAGAGTAAAGAAAATTGAGTGGCAGAGCAAAGAGGAAATGAGGACAGAAGAGAGTAAGGATGATGTTGAGGGAAACAATCATACAGAGAAAAAGAAAAAGAAAGCATCAGGAGGAAAATCAACTGGGGAAATGATCAAATCGAAAAAAGAAACACGGAAAATCGAGAGAACGTTTCAGAGGAGGAAGGTGGTACCTAAGTTATACAGCATAGGTAAGTTAGTTGCTTCCATCTCTTCCACTGAAGTCAAAATGCCAGAGAAGCCGGTGTTTGGAGGATATATTGGCACAGGTGTTGTTAGGCCCGAGATGAAGTCGAGGGCTGGCAAACCGTGCCAACATATCCTTCAAACACTGGCTTCGAGGGCATTATCACTTTTTTACAATGGGTTACCAACATATTCAAATAATGATTGACACATTTTCATTAAAAACTGTATTTTGATGAATTTATTCATACTATGTCATCCTTCCACAACATATAGTCCCGACACAAGTCTAGGGTTGCTACCCAAGCTGGCTGGTCATTCGTTCTATCGGTTCGGTTGCCAGAGATGCGACCCAGTCGTTCACTCTTTTTGTTCGGTGTCTATGGATGCGACCCAGTCATTTGTTCTAAATGTTCCATTGCCATATTGGCTGGCAACGTTCTCATCCCTTTCTTGCTAGCTAGCCAACTACGGATAACTTACAGTCAGCCAGAATAACAAGAGTAGCTGCATTTGCATTTGTTTAAGCTGTTTTCTAGTGACATTTATTTGGATACATCCATAACGAGCTGAGGCGTGATTTCGCCTTGGCACAGAAAATGTGCTCTCTCGTCAGGGCACTGTTGTTCAGAGGAGTTAGCCAACAACACAGCTAACACAATCACTTAAAAGTGAAGCTGGAAAGACTGCAAATGAGCTGCACTTCGTTTTGTTTGACCTTTTTTCAATTGACATTTCTTTGTATATATCCATAAAAAGTATGCCAGCTGATTCATGATTTCGACTGGCTGAGAAACGGTGCCTGCCTGTCTGTCTCGTGCCGACACGTTCATTACTATGAAACAGCTGGAGATCGAATTTGAATATTGAGACAGACAGCAAGGTTTATACAAATCTCCGCTGTTGAAAACTAAATGTTGGTCTAAAAGAAATGTGAGATAATGTCTAGATGCTTTTTATAGTGGAGATCAAGTTTATAAATTGCCTGGCTGGGCTGATGAGACAGTGGATTGCGCAGTCAGATGGAACAGAGTAAATAGGCATTTTAACGTCATAGATTTAGCTGGTGGTAACTTGTGGAATAGACACTGTCTGGAATGCGGTTTTAATCAATCAGCATTCAGGATTAGAACCACCCGTTGTATAAATACTTTATAGTTTTGGATTCGACATTTTGAACATTGAGATATTAAAGACATAATAGATCAGAAGCATAGTATATTAAGGAGTGAAAGAGACTGGGTATCTGTAGAAAGACAGATAGCTGTGGAATGTGTTGGGTGGACAAGAGGAGAGCAGCGTGTTGATACAGGGGAGACTCATGGACATCTGTGGATTAGTTGAGGTCAGAAGGTGAGGACAGGTCCCCTGAAGGGAGTAATAAGGGTTTGGTATCTTGTTACTCTTTTCCTGTTAAACCATAAGATGTAAGGATTGGAGAGAAGGAGGAGTGTCTTAAGTGGGATATATATATCTGGATGGGACAAATGTTGGGTTGTCTGATTACAGCTGTACAGAACCTTTGGGAAGAATTAAACTTGGTTAAAGCTTCTCTAGTGTCCTTGAGTTATTTACTCTGAAAAAGAAGAACCTAACAATAGTTAAGTTCCTTTTTGAGAAAGGAAGTAAAAATGTCATGACTTAGGTATTGTTTCATTATACTATACCAGTCAAACGTTTGGACACACCTACTCATTCAAGTGTTTTTCTTTAGTTTGACTATTTCCTACATTGTAAAATAATAATGAAGTCATCAAAACTATGAAATAACAAATATAGAATCAAAAATGTGTCAAACAAATCAAAATAGATTTTATATTTGAGATTCTTTAAAGTAGCCACCCTTTGCCTTGATGACAGCTTTGCACACTCTTGGCATTCTCTCAACCAGCTTTACCTGTAAAACTTTTCCAACAGTCTTGAAGGAGTTCCCACATATGCTGAGCACTTGTTGGCTGGTTTTCCTTCACTCTGCTGGCCAACTCATCCCAAACCATCTCAGTTGGGTTGAGGTTGGGTGATTGTGGAGGTCAGGTCATTTGATGCAGCACTCCATCACTCCCCTTGGTCAAATAGTCCTTGCACAGCCTGGAAGCGTGTTTTGGGTTATTGTCCTGTTGAAAAACAAATGATAGTCCCACTAAGTACAAACCAGATGGGATGGCGTATCGCTGCAGAATGCTGTGGTAGCCATGCTGGTTAAGTGTGCCTTGCATTCTAAATAAATCACAGACAGTGTCATCAGCAAAGCACCCCCACACCATCACACCTCCTCCTTCATGCTTCACGGTTTGAACGACACATGCAGAGATCATCCGTTCACCTACTCTGCGTCTCACAAAGACACAGCGGTTGGGAGCCAAAAATCTCAAATTTGGACTCATCAGACCAAAGGACAGATTTCCACCGGTCTAATGTCCATTGCTCGTGTTTCTTGGCCCAATCAAGTCTCTTGTTCTTATTGGTGTCCTTTAGTGGTGGTTTCTTTGCAGCAATTTGACCATGAAGGCCTGTTTCACGCAGTCTCTTCTGTACAGTTATTGAGATGTGTCTTACCTGAACTCTATAAAGCATTTATTTGGGCTGCAATCTGAGGTGCAGTTAATTGCAGATTTCTGAGGCTGGTAACTTTAATGAACGTATCCTCTGCAGCAGACGTAACTCTGGGTCTTCCTTTCCTATGGCGGTTCTCATGAGAGCCAGTTTCATCATAGCGCTTGATGGTTTTTGCGACTGCACTTGAAGAAACTTTCAAAGTTCTTGAAATGTTCCTGATTAACTGACCTTCATGTCTTAAAGTAATGATGGTCTGTCGTTTCTCTTTACTTATTTGAGCTGTTCTTGCCATAATATGGACTTTGTCTTTTACCAAATAGGGCTATCTTATGTATACCAACCCTACCTTGTCACAACACAACTGATTGGCTTAAACGTATTAAGAAGGAAAGAAATTCCTCAAATTAACTTTTATCAAGGCACACCTGTTAATTGAAATGCATTGCTGGTGACTACCTCATGAAGCTGGTTGAGAGAATACCAACAGTGTACAAAGCTGTCATCAAGGCAAAGGATGACCACACTTTTTTGGTTACTACATGATTCCATATGTGTTATTTCATAGTTTTATGTCTTTACTATTATTCTACAATGTAGAAAATAATAAGAAATAAAGAAAACCCCTTGAATGAGTAGGTGTAGGACTGTGTGGTGCCAGGCAACAACCTCTTCCTCAACGTGATCAAGACAAAGCAGTTGATTGTGGACTGCAGGAAAAAGAGGACAGAGCACGCCCCCATTCTCATCGACAGGGCTGCAGTGGAGCAGGTTGAGAGCTTCAAGTTCCTTGGTGTCCACATCACCAACAAACTAACATGTTCCAAGCACACCAAGACAGTCGTGAAGAGTGCACGATAAAACCTATTCCCCCCAGGAGACTGAAAAAATTTGGCATGGGTCCTCAGATACTCAAAAGGTTCTGCATCTGCACCATTGAGAGCATCCTGACTGGTTGCATCACTGTCTGGTATGGCAACTGCTCGGCCTCCGACCGCAAGACACTACAGACGGTAGTGCAAACGGCCCAGTACATCACCGGGGCCAAGCTTCCTGCCATCCAGGACCTCTATACCAGGCAGGAAGGCCCTAAACATTTTCAAAGACTCCAGCCACCCTAGTCATAGACTGTTCTCTCTGCTACCGCACGGCAGGCGGTACCGGAGCACCAAGTCTAGGTACAAGAGGCTTCTAAACAGCTTCTACCCCCAAGCCATAAGACTCCTGAACTAGTTAAATGGCTACCCAGACTATTTGCAGTGCCCCCCCCCACCCCCTCTTTACACCACTCCTACTCTCTGTTGTCATCTATGCATAGTCACTTTAATAACTCTACTTACATGTACATACTACCTCAAATAACCGGTGCCCCCGTACATTGACTCTGTATCGGCACCCCCCTGTATATAGTCTTGCTATTGTTATTTCACTGCTGCTCTTTAATTACTTGTGACTTTTAGCTCTTATTCTTAGCTGTATTTAAAAAAAAACTGCATTGTTGGTTAGGGGCTCATAAGTAAGCATTTCACTGTAAGGTGACCTGTTGTATTCGGCGCATGTGACTAATAAAATTTGATTTGATTTGTATCCCACTTTTGACTGGTACTGTATACCAACCGTTTCTTTCCTCTGTCAGGAATCAACAGAAAAACAAGAGTGGAACGAAAGAGGGAGAAGAGGAAGCAGCATATAAGGGAGGAGGAGAGGAGAAGAGGCAGAAATGGGAAGAGGCCTGGTAAAAAACTTTAGCGGGAGAGAGCTGAGGAGAAGGACAGAAAGAAAGACCAAACGAACTGAGCAGGGAGGAGAGGTATGAGAGGTGGGATGCCAAAAGAAAACAATATGGTCTGAGAGACTGGCTAGGTGTGTGAGGACCAACAGCAAGAGTATGTCACAGAGGACTTCACAGAGTATGTCACAGAGGACTTCACAGAGTATGTCACAGAGGACTTCACAGAGGACTTCACAGAGTATGTCACAGAGGACTTCACAGAGTAGTCACAGAGGACTTCACAGAGTAGTCACAGAGGACTTCACAGAGGACTTCACAGAGTATGTCACAGAGGACTTCACAGAGTATGTCACAGAGGACTTCACAGAGGACTTCACAGAGTATGTCACAGAGGACTTCACAGGTATGTCACAGAGGACTTCACAGAGTATGTCACAGAGGACTTCACAGAGTATGTCACAGAGGACTTCACAGAGTATGTCACAGAGGACTTCACAGAGTATGTCACAGAGGACTTCACAGAGGACTTCACAGAGTATGTCACAGAGGACTTCACAGAGTATGTCACAGAGGATTTCACAGAGTAGTCACAGAGGACTTCACAGAGGACTTCACAGAGTATGTCACAGAGGACTTCACAGAGTATGTCACAGAGGACTTCACAGAGTATGTCACAGAGGACTTCACAGAGTATGTCACAGAGGACTTCACAGAGTATGTCACAGAGGCCTTCACAGAGTATGTCACAGAGGACTTCACAGAGGACTTCACAGAGTAGTCACAGAGTATGTCACAGAGGACTTCACAGAGTATGTCACAGAGGACTTCACAGAGTATGTCACTTTGTGAAGTCCTCTGTGACATACTCTGTGAGGACTTCACAGAGTATGTCACAGAGGACTTCACAGAGTATGCATGAGCATATGGCAGAAAAGACAGTTGAGGTACAGTATGTACATTATCTGAGAGTAACTTAAAAAATCTTACTACTATGTATATTTTTCCATAGTTGCTTGTCAAATGTCAACAGTATGTAATTCTACTAATGTGTGAAACTCTAACTTCTAATCTTTCTGTTCTGTTTCTCAGATTGAACGTTTTCAACTGACTAGGCATATATGCTGCTCCACCACACTTTACCCTCTCAATTCATGTATTCTTTGCTTTCCTATTTAGACACTGGCCTCCCTCTCAGACGCCAGAGCTTATTTCCTGTCTTCTCCACCTGAGTTCCATATGCTACCTTTGTCCCTTGGATTGGTTCATCATCCATACACCTTTATCCTTCTATTATTGTCATTTTTTTGCAAGTGTTTTTGCAAGTGCTTACTTAACCCCCCCCCCACCACCACCACCAGGGGGCAGTGCAGGTCTACTAAAGTGAGGACGGGAAGCTTGAGGTGAGGTACTGTAAATGAGCAGCACAGTATGGCGAGTTTCCATCTGAGATATACCAAAGTGTTTTACCGAAAAGGCTCAGACTTTTCTGTTTCCATCTACGCGGGCAGGCACCCTTGACTCACTGGGCCATGGCTCCAGCGGACCTGCTCTCACTTGGGGCCATTGCAAGGCCACTGGTACTTTTCAGCAGGCATATATATAACAATGGATAACTGTGAACTTGAAAACCTTCTCACAAAGCAACTGTCTTCATAACGCAGAGGTTGTTGATTCTGCTCGCCCCAAGTCTTTAATGTCACACTGCTGATGGAAACACAACTACACTAGAGCTGACGTTAACATACAACACTGGCGACACCCTGGTGTGTTAGGTGGAAGAAAATGCAGCACTACAGTAGTAGCCTAGTAGTAGAACACCTCACCCTCCCCAGTAGTAGCCTAAATGATAACCAGGATGTCACATGAAACATCCACTGCTGCATTCCTGCTCAGCAAACCCCAGCGCGACATGCGATATGTGCTGGCTTATGGCTCATATAAATAATGTTATATACAATGTAGACAGTACTGAGATGTGCAAATTCAGTGGTTGTTCTGTTCTCAGATCCGGTGTGTATTTTCATGTCAGAACCTTCCAGCAGTGCAGGTGGTGTAACCTGTCGGAAGGAACACCATCTCCTGTAATTGCTACCAATATCACCACAGATGCTGTGCTCTGTAAGTGTTTTCTCTGGTCTTGGATGTGGAGCGGCATCGTGGCAGCCCAGGGGTGATTGATTGGCTCTCCCTGGCCCATCTGGAGGATACCCTGCTGTGGCTCGGTCCAAAGCCTCGCAGTCCAAAGCCTCGCGGTCTCAGTTCTGTCAGTCTCAGTGAAGGGATTGAGGTTCTCACACGTACACACATTACACACACAGGTGGAGACCAGTGGAGGCTCTCCTCAGAGGTGTAAGGGGAGGACCATCCTACTCAGTGAATTTAATAAAAATACGAAAAATGTAATAATTATCCTTTTTAGATAAAACTATACTAAACGTCAAGTAACTGATTAAAACACATTGTTTTACAATGAAGATAGCACCATGGTGTAGCCAAATGGTGTGTGGCTGCTATGAAAGTGAACTGCAGGTGATCGGGTGATCTGTATTCATTCCGCAGGTTCTGTTGCAAAACATTTCTTAAATAGAAGCAAACGGAACGAAACCCAGGAGGGACCTACCTGAATTTCTCCAATTGAAACTCTCGTTTTAGTATGAACTTGCCTTGTTTGGACTAACTGTTTGGACTAATGATTACTGCCAGATCAGCTAGATGCAGGCAAGACTGTGCAAAGCAGTATTGAATGTGCCAACTTGATTACTCCAATTTGTCTCTCGACCTACGCACCTAAGTTATAAACTTTCATTTGTGATGGGTATAGGGCAAATTCAAGTATCATGTAGTAGCCTAAACCTATGTCCTCCCTAATCTTAAACGGCACCGAGTGTCACTGTCACTGTCTCTCTCACACACACGCACACGCACACACACCTCCCCCCTTATAGTGCACACCTGGCATTGCCGCTAGTGTCTGAGTTTAGATCCCAGTGTCTCCTGCAGGTCAGAGCACAGCTGTGCGTGGAGGTAAGAAGGGTTGTATGTAGTGTAGCAGGGTTGTGCAGAGGTCAACTCCAACCACATGTTCATTACCTTTCTGGTTGAAACAACTTGTCATGATCTTCCTTGAAATTGGAATCCCTTTGAACATAATGATCTTTTGCCCAGTACAAAGACCCCTCAAGAGTATTTTGCTACTTTAAATGTAGTCAATTGGCAATAACTCCATTTCTTTATTTTGACCTGGCATTGTGCTGCTTATGTAACCCATGAAATTAGTCAGACAGTTTCTTCCCAAGTTCAACTGCTGCAGCCTCTGATCCTCAAAAAACACATGGCACGTACTGCTGCTTTCTCTGTGTGCTCCTTTCTTAATGCTAGAAAACAGTGGAGGCTGCTGAGGGGAGGACGGCTCATAATAATGTCTGGAATGGAGTGTAATGGATGGAATGGAGTGAATGGAATGGAATCAAACACATGAAAACCATGTGGTTGATACCATTTAATTCACTCCAGTCCAGCCATTATTATGAGCCGTTCTCCCCTCATCAGCCTCTGCTGGAAAACGGTTTGTTTCAAACCTCATGCCATGCATTGTGTGTCTGCTTGAGTGTCTGCCTCACATTTATTTTTCCTTGAGTCAATAACACAATATCTGGAGTGTTATTGGCTCTAGTCACTGAATTCTGTCACAAAACACATGTACTACACATAATCCTGAATAAACAGGTCTGAAACAAGGAATGAATGTAGAAGATGGCTTGTTACCAGGACGAGATTGGCATAGTTTGATTGGCATGGTTTGTTTTGCAATGAGGAAACAATAACCTGCGCCTGTACATAAGAAACATGGCTCCCAACAACACAGACAAGAAAGTAACTGCCAGCCTGTGACGGCAGCCGACGCATTGTCCTCCTCTTTCTGTTCAGCTTGGGCTCCCTGTGACACAAAATCATTACACGACCCAGTACCCTCTGTCTTACCCCCTCTTTATTTTGCTACAAAAATATTTCACCTTAGAAAAGACGGCTGAGAAATGTACATGTTTTTTTTTGTAACTGCCATAGAACTTTTCACCTCAAATAGATCTGTATATATAGACTGTAAGTAAATATATCTTAGGAATATTAATAAATCTAGTTGTGTTTTGAGTGGGTGCCCTCCTCTCAGCAGGCAGGTCTCTGGTGGATATCCATGTCCAGTCACTGTACTGGTACCCAGACATCCTCCTATCCTTAGAGATAGTTCATGTTAGGAGAGACAATGGAGAAGGAGAACGGCGCAGCTGGGTGACCGCTGGGTATCGCTGACCGCTGCAGTGACCACTGACCAGACCAGACCAAGGCATCATGAAAACCCCATCAAGCACATCCCCGAGTAGGGCTCGACCACAATCCCTCTGTGCTTATTACAAAAATACATCCTAATAATCAAATTAACAGGGTACCCTCTCTGATAACGGCAGGAGGTGCTACTGTATCTCAGCTGAGAAAAAAAGAAAGATACAGGTGCAAAGGTCTCAAAAGGGCCCGCGAGTGCAGTCAAGGAAGGAGAGTCAGTGTCATTACAGGAAGTAGTGTCCATTCCATCCAGATAGCCCTGACATTAGAAACTCAGTGAGAGAACAAGCTGTCCAATTATAGTGGAGTGTCCATCCGACCAGCCCACACATTACCAGTTGAATGAGTGAGAGGAGACAGAAGCATTTGTCCAGCTAGCTCAGACTGTAAAAAAAGCACATGGAGTGGTCTGTGTGTGTGTGTGTGTGTGTTTGAGGGTTCTTAAAGTAACTTTCCAGTAAAAAAACACTTACAAGTTAATATTCTGCTAACTCATACGCAAATAATGCTGTTGATTCATCCTATACTAGTATTTGTGGCCAAAGCATAAATTGGTGACAAAACACTTGAAAAACCCAACCTCAAACAGTTAAAAAAATGCTTGGTTATTTCCTCAGAGAGGATGGTCATCTTCCTGAGGAGGATGAGCTAGCCAATCAGTGGTCTATTCGTGTGAATATTTTTAATGACCGGTATACGCCAACACCATTCTGTTGTTGGGGCACGCCCCACAACATTCCAACAAAGAAAAGCTGTTTTTTAACATAATACATTTTTTGGGGGAAGGAAAACTATTTCACTAATATTTTAATTAATAATAGGTCATATTTCACAGAAATCCCAAAACCCTGGAGAGTTACTTTAAAGCTCTTATAGTGATTGCAGGAACAAGGGGACAGGGAGCACAGCATCCCAGAGTACCACTCTCCTGCTAGACTGCTTAGTCACGGAGGGACATTTTGCTATAAACTTGTTATCATTATCATTATCATCAAGTTTATATACTATTTCCATTATCGTCATGTTATCACATTTCTAATTCAATCCAGTATCATAATTTAAACATCATTCATTTGAAAGCATATTGATCCATTGAGAAGGATTTGGTATAATAAATAAAACAAATTAACAATGAGGATCCCAATTAAGATAACAATAACAACAAATTCCTCCAGTCATCGTTTTGATTCGATGGTGTAGCTGGTCTGGCAGTACCCAGGCGAAAAGCCCCTTAAGCCACTCCCCCGCTCTCAGCAGATTGGCTGCTGTACTTCCTGTCACAGAGTGTGGCCGCTCCCCTCTGCTTACATCATAGAGGGACGTAGGATAGTACCCCAGAGAGAGTCAAGAGGGCAAGTAGCCAGAGGGGGGAGGGTGAGGGCTGGGCTCCCAAGGGCGAGGCAGAGTTGGAGGTGCAGGAGCACACCTCGTAGCCGTTTTCTGCGTGGTCGGCATGATGCTGCCCGTGTAGCCGCGTGTTAGCCGTGTTATTGGCCTCTGTGGCTGGGGAGTCTGACTGCATCTCTGTACACACCAGCCAGTCCTTTCCTATGGACCGTGGGTACCCAGCCTCCACCTCCATATCACTGCCCACCACACGCCAGTACTCCTTCCCCTTGAAGAAGTATGAGGAGCCTTAATGAAAAGAGGAAGAAGACAAAGAGGCTGCATAAGTGAAAAAGAGGGTGTGATGATTGATTTTGCTATGGTAATACATCATTCACTTGATTCTGTCTCGCTGTTTTTCATCCAGTCCCTCTCTCTATTCACCAGTTTGTTTTCCCACACCAGTACGTAATCCCACAACAAACTCTCATTCTCTTCCTCTCTCTCAAATATATTTTCCCCCCCATCTGTCTCCTGTCTCTACAAGCCGCTATCTCTTCCTCTCTCTCTCTCCCTTCCTTGCTCTTATCCTCCCTAGCACTATCTCTCCCACTCTTTCCATCCCTGCCACCACATCCACCTCTGTCCCTGAGGTCTTTGATGTGCTTCCAGTTCCCAGGCCCCCAGGGTCCACGTGTGTATGTATGAATCCTCTGGTGGCTCAGACTGTCATTTTTGCGCGTGGCCTGTGCTCACCGACATCAAACAGCTCCGAGCAGGACCTCTAGAGTTGGCAGCGGTACAGAGCCCAGCACATGGAGGAAAGCGCTTACATACACTCAGCCACAGGAGTCGCTACAGGGGAGAAAGGATCTAACTGGCTCACGTGGAGACTCGGCTGGAGCTTGCCATGCGTGTGTGTGTTTATGCACTGTAGAGTGAGTGTGTAAAATGGCTGTGTGTGTTACTGAATAAGGGGTTTTGATAACTTGTGTTCACTATACTGTATGAATATGTTTTATAAGCTATTCGATGTATTTGTAGCTACATTATATGCTTGTTTGTATGTGTGTGTGCGCGCTTGAGTTTCTGTGAGACAGATAGAGAGGTGAGGGCTGTATACTGCATGTGTGCTTTGGTGTGATATGACTTACCAATGTGTCAGACTGAGTGTACTTTAATTACTGTTAGACTGGCCTTCCACTGGTTAGGGTCTGACTGAGATAGGCACTGCTGTGCAATAGCTGGGACATGATGCCCTAGCACCATCCCCCCCCCCCCCACACACACACACACACACACTCCAGCTGCAGGCAATTGCTGCCATGACAACCCAACAATGAATACACAGGCTCAGCAATGAAAACACTATGGTTGCATCCCAAATGACACCCCATTCCTTATACAGTGCACTACTTTTGACCAGAGCACTATGGGCCCTGGCTAACAGTAGCGCTTTAAATAGGGAATAGGATGCCATTTGGGACACAGCACCTATCATTCCCAGATCACACTCCAGATCAAAAGACCGAATATCAAATTACATGTTAGGGGCCGTCTGCATTGAGGGCTTTAGAATGCATAGCGGCTCCACCACGACTGTGGTTTAGGCAGGCTTGACTGACCAATGACCTGGGCTGTTTTTGACTAGATTAGTCTCCAGTCTGAGAGAGTTAGAGGGCAAGGGGGCTGGAGAGGAAAAGGACCCAGTGTGGGTTAGTAGTGGATATACTGTAGAAGTAGACCTGTCAGGACCCTGAGGGCAGGGATGAATGACATACACTCAGGTACTCTATTCTTTTTTACTACAGCCTCCCGGGTGGCGCAGTGGTCTAGGGCACTGCATCGCAGTGCTAGCTGCGCCACCAGAGTCTCTGGGTTCGCGCCCAGGCTCTGTCGCAGCCGGCCGCAACCGGGAGGTCCGTGGGGGGACGCACAATTGGCATAGCGTCGTCCGGGTTAGGGAGGGTTTGGCCGGTAGGGATATCGTTGTCTCAGTATGTAAAATGTAATAAAATGTATGCACTCTACTGTAAGTCGCTCTGGATAAGAGTGTCTGCTAAATGACTAAAATGTAAATGTACTAATGCTTCCGTTATTTTTGTGTATTGTCAAGTGCAGTGTACTGAATGTGTATTTCAGCTTGTATTTAGTTTTACGAAGTGAGCGATATGTGTATATGTAGTGAGTAAATGTGTGTGTCTAATACTCACCGTCAGACCATCGCATGGCATCGTCTAGTTGGGACGGGATCCCCTTCCACAGTGTGCTGTCTTTGGGGTAGCCCTGATCCATACGCCGTAGATGGTCGTCATAGCGCCAGTAGCGGTTGTCCTTGAAGAAGTAGGTCTTGTCGTTGTGGAGCCACACGAAGGCTGCGTCTACACCCTCCATAGGCAGGCCGAAGTCACTGATTGGCCGAGGATAACCCTCCTCCACGTTGTTGTCCTTGAATATCCAATACTTCAGTCCTGAGGAGGCGGGACAAAGGAATGTCAATCAACGAGAGTGAACTGGATAACTTGTTTAATGTAATAACTCAACTGAATGAAAGTGACTTGTGATTAAATGTGTTTTGTGATTAAACTATTCAATTGACTGAAATACAGACATACAGGTTTGTATTTTTTTGTTTTTGTGCTTTGGTAATCTTGATTGAATTTTAAACTCTCTGATATCCACAAAACACCCTCCAAGGCCAATGATGACACATGAAAGCAGCAATCAGCAGTTGAAACAAAAACAAAGTGTTTCCTCACCCCTGTTTTTGGTAAAAAGCTGAGGGATGCAGCCGGAGAAAAGTAACCACTCTGAAATTCATTGACAGAGCTATGGTTCCAAGGACTGACCATCCATGATATAAAATGATACTTTTAACCATGTTTGAGGCTATGTAGTGTTTGTTTACATGTGCTTTATTTACAAATATTGGAGTAAAACAAGTTTATATTTTGTGTTCTGATGGGGTGTGACAGTTGAACTAAGCTCATGAGGCATTTATAAGTTATATTCTTCAAGAATCAATGGGTACAGATCATACATTTGTAAGTCCAAAAATGGAAGTAGCAACTGATAGACCTCTTTTCATGTGTTTCTCAGAACAAATTCATCTTCTTTTGACCAGCCCCAATATATCAAAACCCTTCAAAATTACAACAACACACTCCCTTTCATAGTTAGCATCATTGGTATAATAGCTGACCTCCCTGCCTCAACCACGACCACGGCTGAGTTTATGAGTTATGTACCTTTGAAGAAGACGATCTTGTGGTCCCCAGGTCTCTCGTAGACAGCGTCCACACTGTCCAGGTTGGTAGGCAGGCCTCTCCAGAACCTGTGGGTCTGAGCCGGACGCAGAGACACCAGGTGCTTCTCCCGCGTCAGACGCCAGAAATATTTCCCTAGGAGGAAAATAGAGATAGTAAAAGAAAAGTAGGAAGAAAATGTAAAAAAGTGGAAGAGAGAATACAAAGTCCTTCTCTCTCTGTTTCAGTGTTTGTGTGTGTCTGTACAGGATTGTGCACTGTATGTGGAGTGCATGTGTGTGTGTGTGTGTTTGTATGCATTGTATGTGTGTTAATTGTATGTGTGTTAATGGGTGTTGTCCAGAGGAAATAAGATAAATAGTCCACAGGGAAAACATGTGTGGACACCTCAGGGCATATTGTACCCAGGCAGGCACACAGCTGGCGGAACCAGCCAAGCGAACAGGGAGAAGCAGATTCAGCCTAGCTCCCAGTGTCTGTGTCGGACTGCCTTAGTCTAAGTTTGTCTGAGTTTGGTCACAGCCTGTGTATTATTACTTTGTAATCTGCAGCTCTACAGGGTATTAACAGCGTCCATACATACTTAACTTTAATTATTACCAGGAGTTCTCTTGAGGTTAACCGATGTTAATTAAGATTCTTTTTTGCAAGAGAGACCTGTCTCATAAAACCTTATAACTGGACAGTAAAATGTATCCAATTGATTGTGTGAGTCAGATGGAACTGGGGCCCCTCTAGGGCTATCCCCTGTCTGGGAGTGTGAAGGTGTGTGTGGAACAGAGAGATATGCTTGGCTGGGTTCTATATTGATCGCAGGCAGCGCCACACTCTGTTCTCTCCTTCTGCCCTCTGTACCTTTGAAAAAGAAGGCCTCTCCACGAATCTGGGCCACTGCATCGAAGTGACTTGTGCACCTGTTAGGGGCATCTCGTGCCGGCCTAAGAGAAGAAAGAAGAAAGAAAGGGAGAGAGGGGGAGGGGAGAGAATGAGAGAGAGAGGGGGAGCGAGAGACAAAAGTGAATAATATAATTAATTGAAGAAACTAAGACAGAATGTACTGTACACCAAACCACTTCTCTATCCCCAGTCAGACGTACTGTAATGTGTGTACGTTTTACTATGCCAGTCTAAATCAGTGTCTTCTCATCTTAAACCAATGTGTGCGTGTCTCTGTTTGTTTCATGTATGCAAAGCGCCCATGCGCACTATATTTGTGTTTATTTACTGCGTATGCGTGTCAATTAAAAAACGAGCCAAACATCAGAGGAGATGTTATCGTCCTGACGCAGGAGACCGAGGTCCTCACACGCATTATCCCAGTGCTAATGACTGAGTTAAGCGCTTGACGTGTCCTGGCTGCAAATGACGAGGCAATTACAACGACAGGGCTGCTTTTGTGAGAGGCTACTCGCCTAGATCCTTATTAACAAAGATCTCTATTCAGGGCTTATTAACAGAGGAGCTGCGAAGAGACGACTATATTAGTGACCTTTGTCAGGCTAAATCCACCTTGTCCACACATCATCCAGCAAGATGGAGTGGAGGAGAAATGAGAAGGGAAAGCTACAGAAAAGTGGACAAAGTCTCCGATTTGTATGAAAATCTATTATATTAGATGAGTGCTGTGTCATCTGGAGACTGGATTTGGTATAAATGGACTCATTTTGTACTGTGAGCACACGCTCGGCTGTACTTTACTGTGACTGGAGAACAAGGTGAAATAAGGACTGCTATCTCTCACTGCTGCGGCGTTGTGACAATGTCCAAACTCGGTGACCTCCAGGACAGATAGCTGACTGAGGGAGAGAAAATGGGTCTGGAAGTTTCTGAGCTTCAGTTTGGAGGTATACAGGGGTGTGTAGATTTAATGTGTCTGCCTGTGTGTCCATGTGAGTGTGTGTGTGTGTGTGTGTGTGTGTGACTTACGGGACAGTAGATCTGTTCTCAGGGAGGTCCAGTAGTACAGGTGGGTCAGCGGTCTGGGAGGGATCATCAGGACGCGCTGTATGAGACACTGAATCTCTGACTCCTGGGAAAGATGAGAGGGCAAGGGTCAAGTCAACAGCACCTTGACACGCAACCCCACATTCAGATACACATAATCCACACATAGGCTGCGTTTACACAGGCAACCCAATTTGTATATATTTTTCACGTAGTTGTCTTTTGACCAATCAGATCAGCTCTTTTGAATTGGGCTGCCTGTGTAAACGCAGACATACAGCCCCAGAATGATTCAACATGGTCTCTTCCATCCCTCTCTCCCTCCCTCTCCCCCTCTCCCTCTCTCTCTCTCTCTCTCTCTCTCTTCTTTGTCCTACCTTGCCCGCTAACTCGAGTCTCTTTCCTTCTCCCCCAGCCACTTATCCCCTCTCACCTATCAGTCTTCCTATCCTCCTCGCCTCCCTCTCTCTTCACCCCTCAAGTATCTGTCTTCCTCTCCTCTCCTCCTCTCCTACCTCTCTCAGTAGCATGGCACACAGTGATAAGCAGGGCCTGTGCCACAGGGATGACCAATTAAAGCCCTCTCTTCGCTCCTTGCATATAAACAAATCAATTCTGCTTCCTGTGCTGAGGCCTTGGGTTTTCTGCTCTGCACCGCCATGTTGCGCTGAGGGATGGGCGGCCACATCCCGCTAGAATCATGGGTAATTATAGGAGACATTTGCAGTGAGTGGTTGAGGGGTGGCGGTGGGAAGGATTTTCCACACAGCATGTGTACATAGAAGGGATGGCAGGATGCCAGTCCAGGGATCTGTGTAAGTGAGGTAGGCGGGGGCAGGTATAGAAGAGTTATGGAGGAGTAGCTAGGCAAGAGGTGTTCAGATGTGTGAACCGAAGGATAAAGATGACTGAAATAGGAAAGATAGGTGGAGAGTGGAGAGAGATGACTGGAATATACGAGATGGAGAGGGGGAGGAGAGAAAGATAAGTGTTGGTTATAGTATAGGAGAGAGCCGTGGGCTGGAGAACGTACCGTAGAGCTGCCAGACGCGGACCTTGTCCTCATAGGGGAGGTCGTACTTGAGTGGGTCCCCCACAGGACCCTGGTAGTACGGCCTCATGATGGACTCTATTGCTGAGGTGTGGGCCAGGCCAATAGCATGACCAAACTCATGCACTGCTACCGCAAACAGATCCATCCCGTGAGAGTCTGAGGAGAGAGAGCGAAAGTATAGAAGTGAGAGAGACAACAGTGAGATTTCTCCATCCATTGGGGCAGAGAACTACTTTAATAAAGCTTTTGTATCATGAACCCACCCCTCACTGATAGACAAGACAAAACAGAAGAATGTTGTGTTGGACTGCCCTAGAAAGCCTTGGCTTGTGTTTACTGGAATGGCTAATAGGAGCAGGAGCCTATTGTGACATGATGAGGTAGGACCCAGGAGCAGAGAAGAGAATCAGACGATAAGTGACCGGGTTGATGCGACTCAGGATCTTGAATGGTCCTGCGTAGTGCAGGGCGAGATTCTGAGAGTCCACTTTTAAGAGGAGATCACGGGTGGACAGCCACTCCCGCTGACCAGGTCGGAGGAGCCGAAGGGGCCTTCGTTGTCGGTTTGCCTGGTGTTGTTTTCAAACAGAGGAGCGGAACAAGGAGGATTGCGCTCTGGTCCAGGTGCGGCAAATTTGTCAAATTAACACCTCTGCTGAGGGCACCCCCGCTTCGGCCTCTTGTTCAGGAAACGGGAGGGGGGAGGGGGGCGGACCCAAACTGACACTCGAAAGGCGACAGTTCGGCAGTGTGTTGTAAGCATATTCGGCCCAGATGAGGAACTTGCCCCAGTTGGTGACTTGAGTGGAGACAAAACAGCGGAGGAACTTCTCCAGCTCCTGTTTGACCCGCTCAGTCTGCCCATTCGTCTGTGGGTGGAACCCAGAGGAGAGACTCCTGATACCCCCAATAGGGAGCAGAAGGCTTTCCAATACTGCATGACGAATTGGGGGCCACGGTCCAAGACAATGTCCTGTGTGAGTCCTTGTAGTCGGAAGACATGGCTAATCATGAGATCAGTTGTCTCTTTGGCCGAGGGCAACTTGCATAGGGCGATGAAATGGGCGACCACCAGGATAGTGGTAGCCCTTGGGATGGAGGTAACCCCATGATAAAGTCTAGAGACAGGTGGGAACCAGGGCCGTTTGGGGATGGGCAGAGGTTGGAGCAACCCAGCCTGTTGCTGACGTGAGGACTTGCTTTGGGCACAGATGAAGCAGGTCGTAGCGAAGGATCTCAGATCCTCAATCATGTTGTGCCACCAGAATTTCCGCCTCAGGAACTCCAGTGTCCGATTAACCCCTGGATGCCCTGTTCATTTAGAGGAGTGTCCCCATTGTAGTACTCGGGAATGGGTTGAGCGTGGAACATAAAGTCTGTTAGTGGGTCCCCTGCCGGAGTCAGGTTCTCTGTCTGGGCTTGTCGGTCCGTGGTCTTAATACCACAGGGACCACAGGGGCAACAATGCGGGAGCTGGGGATGATGGGCTCGGGGTCTTTCTCCTCGTTAGAGACATCATGTTGTTGGGACAGGGCGTCTGCTTTCTGGTTCTTGGATCCCAGGTGATAGGCTAGTGTGAAGTTGAACCTGTTAAAAAACAGAGCCCACCAAGCCTGGCGAGTGTTCAACCTCTTGGCTTCTTGAATGGAGACCAAGTTCTTGTGGTCCATCCAGATCACGAAGGAATGAGGTGCCCCCACCAACCAGTGTCTCCACTCCTCAAGGGCCCACTTAACTGCCAAGAACTCCCGGTTGCCAGCATCGTAGTTGCATTCCACCTTTGAGAGCTGCTTGGAGAGAAAGGCACATGGGTGCAGTTTCCTGTCCCCCTCATTCCGCTGTGAAAGGACCGCCCCTGCTCCAGTATCCGAGGCATCCACCTCTACCATGAAGGGACGAGCAGGATCAGGATGAACAAGGATGGGTCCGGAGGTGAAATGTCCCTTGAGCTCCTTGAATGCCCTGTCAGCCTCGGGGCTCCAGCAAAACCGGGTCTGGGACTGACGGGTTAGGGCTGTGAGAGGCGCTGCCACTGCACCAAAATTGCGTGTAAAAATTGGAAAAACCCGGGCCTTGTTTGAATGAGGCGGGACGGGGCCAGTCGGTGACCACCGTAACTTTTACGGGGTCCATTTAGATGCCAGCGGGAGAGATAATATGAGAGATAATTTGGCCCAGGAATGAGACTTGGGATACGTGGAACTCACACTTCTCTATTTTGACATATAGCTGACTCTGCAGGAGGCGTCTCCAGACTTGGCAGACATTCAGGATGTGTTCTGGAAGGGTCTTGGAGAAGATCAGGATGTCGTCGGGGTAAATAAAGACGAAACGATTCAACATGTCCCTAAGAGTGTCATTAACCAATGCCGGTAAGTTCGATAATCCGAATGGCATGACTAAATAATCATAGTGGCCACTAGGGGTGTTAAAGGTAGTTTTCCATTCATCTCCCTCACTGATACTCACCAGATTGTAAGCATTGCGCAGGTCCAGTTTGGTGAAGAACTGGGGCCCTTAGGCAAGCTCCAAGGCAGAGGACATCAGGGGTAGGGGGTAACGGTTCTTAATCATAATCCTGTTCAGCCCTTGGTAATCGATGCACAGACCCCCATCCTTCTTTCCCACGAAGAATAAGCTTGCGCCAGATGGGGATGTTGAGGAACGAACGAAGCCTGCCTCCAGCGACTCCTGGACGTAGTCGTCCATGGCTGCTGCTTCAGTGGCCGAGAGGGAGTAAAGAATCAGAATCTGCAGAGGAATGGTGCATTTCACGCAGGGGATTTGTAATTATCTGGCGAGGTCCTGATCAATGAAATGATCCGCGGCCCCAGAGTCCACAAAGGCTTGAATATGGTGCTAATGGTTGTCCCAGCGTAGGGTCACTGGTAGTGACAGACGGTGACTGGGTAGCCTGGGAGTGACTACACAGCTTGTCAGGGTCTCCCCCTGTCCTGGCGAGCTCCTGTGTTTCCTGTAAGCTCTGGGTATGTAGAATGGACAGCAGCCTTTGCACATGCGCCTGTCGCCTTTCTGTGGGCTCAGTGCGTCCCAGCTGCATGGGCTCCTCAGTACTGGGGAAACCAGGATACTGGGATGGTATCAAAGGGGCGCTGTCTCACTCATTCTTGGATGCGGTTGTCGATCTTGAATTCAAGCGTTATCAGGGACTCGAGTTCCTCTCCCAGTTTCTGAGAGGCCAGTTCATCCTTGATAGAGTTAGATAGACCTTGGTGGAAGGCGGTGACCAGTGCCTCAGTATTCCACCCACTCTCGGCAGCGAGGGTGCAGAACTTAATGGTGAAGTCAGCCACTGGTCTGGTCCCTTCGCGGAGGTTGAAGAGCCGGCTCGCTGCTTCTCATCTGCCGATTGGGTGGTCGTTGCAACTCGAAAATGAAGGCTGATATCAAATCAAATTTTATTGGTCAACATACACATATATAGCAGATGTTATGGCGGGTGTAGAGAAATGCTATGGAGCTGCAGGATGGTGGCTGCTGTTCCCACACCACCGTTGCCCATGCCATGGCTTTACCCGAGAGTAGAGAGAGTATATAGGTGATCTTGGCCCGATCGGTGTGGAACAAGAAGGACTGTAGCTCGAACACCAGAGAGCACTGTGTTAGGAACCCCTTGCATCTTCCCGGGTGGCCGTCATACTATTCGGGGCCTGGGATCTTCGGTTCTCGGTGCAGGTTCCCTGGGAAATCTACGGTGACAACTGGAGCACTGGACGCTGAGACTTGGGCAGTGGCTCCTCCTGGGTTGTGGATGTGCATTGGTTTGAGGGTTGTCGGTAAGTGGCCGGAGAGTCTCTGATATTTGGGAAAGTTGTTCTTGCTGTCACCCCAGCAGTGCTCCTTGGTGGGTTATAACATTCTTGATCTGGTCGATCTCTGCTGGGTCCATGCTGGAGGCAGACGCTGCTGTGACATTAGGTAGAATCCAGGAGCAGAGAAGAGAACCAGACGAGGAACCAGTGGTTAAGAATAAACGTAAATACTTTACTTGGAAAAAGTTTGACAGTAGGTACAAAGTAAAACTGGGACAACAACCAACACTAGAACTCGAAAACCTACTCAGGAGACAAACACACACAGCAAACAAATCAAGCATCTGCAAAGGGTAACAGAAAACACACATCTCTTAAAAGGGAATCATAATTAGTAATAGAAAACACCTGAGTGTCATAATAGTCTCTAGGGCGGTCTCTGCCGCCCTCTTGTGACAGGTGGAACCATGACGGCAATCTCCTGTTTCTGTAGCGTGAGGCAGCTTGATGTACAAGTACACCGCCTGGATAGGACGCTAGTCTATTGCAGGGCCTTAACCCCAATTGATCTCCTTAATGTTGAGTGTCAAGCAAAAAGCAAATAGTTTTTACAGTCTTTGGTATGACTCGGCCGAGAATCAACCTCCAAACTTTTCAATCTCAGGGCAGACACAGTGTTTTTCTCTTACTTCTAAACTCATCTTCATATAGTTACAGTTAAGAAGACTGGCAGACAGGCACAGAGGCTTTTAATGCTTTTAGAGTAGTGGTGCAGAGAGATAGTTATGGAAATGCAGTCTGATCCATGAGCTGTCAGTCACAGATGAGCATGGAGGGACACCTGGAGCGAGGGCAGCATGCTAGAAATACCGCTCCTCTCCTCCACGGCTGAATTTGCTTAAAAAAAAGAAAGAAAACCTGTTCGTCTGGCTCTGCTAAGCGAGACCAAGAGTTCTAACCTGTGGCTAAGAGATTTCGATTGCGGCTCTACCATCCACCAAAGTCGCTGTGGTGTGTTCGTGTGCCACAGCTAACTAGGTTCCCTGATGCTTTGTGTGTGGCTAGCTTTAGATTAGCACAGGCTTGGCTGCGTCTCAGGGTCATGCTCAAACACAGACAAATGAGAGAGTTGGTGATAGATTCACTCCTGGTTAGTGTAGCCACCAGGGCGAGGAAAGCCCAATACTAGTTGTAATCTAAGGGAGCACATTGTGCAGAAATGGAATGGAGAAATGGTGGAGGAGGAAGGGAGAGAAGGGAGGAAGAGAGGAAGGGATAAAAGGAGGGAGAGAGGTTATGGTACCATGGTGCTATTTCCTTTACGAGGAGTATGCAGGGTGGAGGAGGAAGCATCTGGGCTGGGATGGGTGGCAGCAGGAGGTACAGAGAGAGAGAGAGCGAGAGAGTACAACAGGGCCAGATGGAGTCTGTCTGTCCCATTAGATTTAGGGATGGGAACCTATTCTAAAAGCAAGCCACAGGTGGCCAGAAAAGGGTGCTGCTGGGAAAACTTTAGGAGTCTGTGGAGGATGAGAGGAACAATCCCCTATTCCCTTTTAGAGTCCTTTGTACACTGACTACAGCAGGTTCAGCCCTGTGACTGTTTACTCAGCCAAAATGCTACCAGCTTTGTGGAACCTGACTCCATGCCCATGTGACCATCTCCAAATATGACTAGGGCTCCATTTCGATGTCTCTCTCCTCCCTCAGGAGAGGGCTGCTGTTCCTCTGTGGTGATGGCGATGGTGGTGATGGCGTACAGCCTGTTAGCCATGGGGTGTACCCTGGTCTCTGAGGAGCCAGTCAGCCAGAGCAGGAGACTAAATGACTGGCTGACAGCTTGATAATGTGGATGAGCAGGGTGGAGCAATTTCTACCTTCTCTTCTCTGTCTCTCTGTCTCTTTCTTTCTCTCTCCCAGTTTCACACAAACATGAACACACTCAAGTGTGCACACGCACACAGGCATGAACCAAAGCCAAATTGAAAACACACCTGCTTAATGAGCCTTTTGTTTCGGCCACCGTAAGCTGTCTGCATTAGCGAGCAATCAGCGGCAAGATAATGAATAAAAGCAATGTGTCTGCTGTCAAAACAAAAACAGCCTTCCATTTATGTGACTCGGGCCCCAGGAGCCTACCCTGGCCACCACATTTGAAGTCACCCCTTACAATCAACCAGTGGGGAGCAGAATGCTAGCGAACTTAAATGGAGCGTTCAGCATTCTGCTAGCTCCACTGTTCTTCAAATGGCAATTTTAAATTCAGTGGTAATTACATACATTAGCAGATCGCCCTCAAAGGGTGGAAAGTTGTAAGGTCCTTACAAGAACAATACAATGGGAGATGTTTTCAGAGAATAGGCAAGGGGCGAGAGAAAAAAAAGGGTGAGAGGAAAAGCAATTACTCAAGTCCTTATTCCTCTGATAACGTCCATCCTTCTTAAGAAGATTAGGGCCCAGGATGTCTACTGAACCACCGCGTTTCACTGCTAGCTCTTGACCTTACAAGTTACCAACCTCTCCAAAGATGATCTTCCTGTTGGAAAGTTGCAGCAACAACAACCCACTCCAATATCTAGGATATTGGGGGAAAAAAGCCAGGGCCAGGCCTTGAATCCTGATGCAGACTGACTGAAAAGGACCTCAATGAAAGAAGCACCTGTACGGCTCGCTGTTATGACAGAGAACGAGGGACAACTAGTTAAGGTTTAACTCCCCTTTCTAACCCAAAGCACCAACAATGTTTTCATTACGCATGTCAAAGAACCCAATCCTTCAGTGTCTTAAAACACAACAACAACCATATCACACATACATGTACATAACATTCGTCAAGGTAAGGCTTTGGTATCAGTTTTAGTAAGTGATCTTTGAGATTAGTATCCTACTGTGTGGGGGGGGCTAAGAGTCGCAGTGTTAACCCAACGGACTGGGATGTTGAGAAGAAGTTAAGAGATGTTTAATTAACTGTCTTTCCTACGCCTCGGCGACTCACGTCTGCCACCAGAAAGTCAAGGATAACACGAAACGCAAACAAGCACAAATAAATCCAAGTGCTGAAAGACTAGATGGTGGTTTGGGGCGTTTATTCGTTTCAGTAAAAGGGTTCATATCATAAGCAAATACTGGAGCGATCTCATTCCCTGTGTGGGTTGAGAAGGGTAAATCATAATATTTATCATCATCATTATCCTTCACTTCCACCTTCGCATCATCATCATTTATTCATGCAGTGATGTGAGATGGCTTGGAGAGAGGCTGGATTTTCCAATCATCTTCCTTCACTTTCTCCCACTTCATTAAATCTAACCCTCCATCCGCCAACCCTCTCAGTGTATTCCCTTGACCCCCACCGCCTCTCTCTCTCCCTCCCTGTCTGCTCCACCTGCCAGTCCCTGTGTAGGCAGCTGCTGCCTGCCTGCCCGGCCTGGTCTGGCCTGGTGGGAGCCCTAATTGGAGCAGAATGAGCCACTGTCCAGGAGCATATGGCCCCCAGGCCTCCTGCAGGACAGAGGGAGACCAGGGCACGGCCTGGCAGCCTGGCCCCATCACCAGGCATACAAGCTGGGCCAGTCTGCATCACACAGCCCCGCTTCTCACCTACCCCCACCTCCTACCCCCCACACTAAGGTCTGGGTCCCACAAGCAAGCATACAAGGCCCTCCCTCGTCCTCCATTCGGCAAATCAGATCATGACTCCGTACTCTTGCTTCTTGTTTAAAGGCAGAAGCTGAAACAGAACGTACCTGTGATTCGCTTTGTTGGGAAATGGTCACCAAAATCAGAGGATATGCATCGACGAGCTAACCACCTCCGTCACCAGCTCATTAGAAAATGCATTGGCAATGTTGTACCCACTGTCAGGGTTCGCTGCTTCCCCAATCAAAAGCCCTGTATTAACACCAAGGTTTGGGTCAAACTAAAGCCGTGAGAAGGGTCCTTTATCAGGTCAACACCCGCAAGGCCGCGGACCCCGACAGTATTCCAGGGCGCGTTCTCAGAGTAATTTTCAACTTCTCCTTGTCCCAGTCTGCAATCCCCACATGTTCTAAGATGACAACAGTCACCCATGTTCATAAGAACTCTAAGGCTTCATGCCACAATGATTACCACCCTGTAGCACTCACTTCCATAACCATGAAGTGCTTTGAGAGGCTGGTTACGGCACACACTTTTTCCATCATCACAGCCACCCTAGACCCACTCCAATTTGCATACTGCCCCAACAAATCCATAGATGACGCAATCTAAATTGCTCTCCACACTGCCCTCATCCACCTAGAGGAAACGGGGGGGGGGGGGGGGGGGGGGGGAGCATGCCCCTATGCACATCGATGGGTTGGCAATGGAGCAGGTAGACAGCTCAGTGTCCAAATCACTAAAGCTTTAAAATGGTCCAAACACACCCACACAGTCAAGGAGAAGGCGTGACAGCACCTCTTCACCCTCAGGAGGTTGAAAACGGTTGCCATGGGCCCTCAAATCCTTAAAAGGTTCTATCGATGTACCATTGAGAGCATTTGACTGGCTGCATCACTGCTTGGTATGTCAATAGCACCGCCCTCGATCATTTGCGCAACAGAGGGTTGTGCGGACAGCCCTGTACATTACCGGGGCCAAGCTCCCTGCCATCCAGGACCTCTTTATCAGGCGGTGTTAAAAAAAAAGACCTGGAAAATCATGAGACCCCAACCACCCAAGCCATAGACTATTTTCTCTGCTGCAGCACGGCAAGAGGTACCAATGGGCTTCTGACACCAACAGGCTTTTGAACAGCTTCCATTCCCAAGCAATACAACTAATAAATAGCTAACAAAATAGCCACCCTCTTCCTCCGTCTGTCTCGGGAAGGAAGGAGAGGTAAGGTCATAACAGAGAAGGCATGACTTTCTCCATCAGAGATGGACAGGGAGGGAGCGATGGGAAGCACATTGAGTCCACTCAGTCTAATGAGAATGGGAGAGGGGAGAGGGAAGAGGAGTTGGGCAGTCCTCAGCCAAGCAGCCGAGCAGCAGCAGGCAGACTTAATGATTAATGAGAGCATCCCTGTGTCTGGGAGCATTTAGTAGATCTGATCAACCCATGGCTGACCGACCAATGGCTGGAGCTGCAAGGTGTCACTGGGCATCACACACATGCACCCATGTGCAAACTCCTGGAAATGCACTTCATACACATAAATATAATGAACAAATGAACATGATATCACATATACAATACATGCACAATACACACTAGTCAATAAAGGTACAGTAAACCACCAACCACTCACCTGGTGATCTGAAGGTCCAGGCCTCATCATCATCAAAGTGGGTGTCCCCTGCCGTGAACCTCTCTCCGGGGAAGAAGGCGTGTGCCACGGTGCCTCCCGGCCCATCGAAAGGGTACCCGTCGTTGTGGTCGGCCTTGGTGAAGTCGATCTGGATGTCTGCGTCGTTGCCCGCCACTTCATGGAAGTTGAGGGGTGAGATGTCACTCCAGACCTTGAGGGCATAGTACATGAGAGCTCGTACCGTATCTCGACCTAACAGAGGAGACTCCTTAGGAAAGGTACGAATCCTGGAGATGGAGAGGAGAAGAGAAGAGGGAGAGGGGACCAGGTGGGAGAAGAAGAGAGGAGAAGAGGAGAGGATGAGAGGAGAGTGGAAGCAGATGGAAGTAGGAACAGGGAGAGAGGAGAAAAAAGATAAGAGGAGGAGAGAGCGTGAGAGGTCAAAATTAGAATACAGTACAAGTACACTGGCAGAGCTGCATTCACTGTTCAACAAAATGTTAGCTGATGCCAAAATATTGCCAGTTCATGCATGACTACAGGGCTTGTTTGCAGATACCCACTGATTGTATCTCCTTTTCCATTTCATGGCTTGGTGAGCCCTCGCAGCTGGAAACACATTGACCATAGTGTTAGAATACATCAACATCTTTGAACTGAGTTGCGGAGAGAGAGGAGAAAGACACAAAATTAGATTTTTTAGGAATAACTTTTGAGGTACTCTCCTCCCTCCCCCCTCTCTCTCTCTGTCTCTCTCTCTCTGTCTCTCTCTCTCTCTCTCTCTCGCTCTCTCTCTCTCTCTCTCTGTCTCGTGTTCTCTGTCTACCTACCTACCTACCTCCCTCTCCTCCCCTCCCCCCTATCTCTCCCTCTGCTGCAGCAGTAATAGGATTTGAATAAACAGTGGGGTAGTCATACTCTCGCCATCTCTATACACTCTCTCTATTTCCTACCCCTCTTCTCTCACTCTCCTCTGTGTGTGTTTGTCCAAACCATACAGAGGGTGATTGGGAAGCCACCGTGCCACTCCCACACACATCCCCTCTCCTGCGAGGGCCATTTTTGCCTCTCCACCCCAGACCAGATCGGTAGGAAATGTATGTAAAGTTCACCTGCTTGAGGCCTGCTAGGAGTCACCCACACACACAGACCCCCACACACACACACCCCACCACATACACAGACACAGACCCACAGACAGATCCCCCCACACACACACAGACCAACACACACAGAGTGAGATTCACTTAGCTAGCCATCCTCCATTCTCTATCCACTAAGACCAGGACTATCACATTCCCCAGCAACAACCCCAGACCAAACACACGCTCAATAGCATTATTACAGCTGCTTGGTCAGCCGTAGTGTAGGAACAGCAGCTTGCTAGCCAAGCTCAGAGGCAGCCTCCCCTGCATCACAGATGCACCTTAAAGACTGCTGCCCTATGTACAGAGTCTAGATCTGACAAGCGAGGTATGTGATGTCCCCAATTTCTTTGAGCATTCAATATGGCTCAGTGTTATTGTACAGTCTTGTTGACGTGTCGATCATTTTGGACCCCACTGTAAATAGATACATTTTTTGTTGTTTTGGATCTGTACTCAAGCACTTTGAATTTGACCTGATAAAATGACTATGTAGCATGTCTATGTATCATATGCAGACTGTCAGCTTTAGTTTGAGGGTATTTTCATCCACATCGGCTGAACCGTTTAGAAATGACATCCCTTTTTGTATATAGTTTCCCCCCATTTTAGGGGACCAACAGTTTTGGGGAAAATTCACTTATATGTATATTAAAGTAGTCAAAAGTTTAGTATTTGGGCCCCTAGTATTTAGCACACAATGATTACATCAAGCTTCTCACTCTACACACTTGTTGGATGTATTTGCTGTTTGTTTTGGTTGTGTTTCACATTACTTTGTGCCCAATAGAAATAAATGGTAAATCAAGACTCCCAGGCGCAACTCAAATGTTGACTTTTCGTTGGAAAGTCCAGTCACAGCACCTGCACTTCTGCACTCCCATAGTCTGATGACTCAGAATAAGAGTGGGGGAAAAAACGAAGAACGTTGAAACAAAGTCATTTTTCTCTTTCTCACTTAAATCTCTCAGCAGGATTAACCTCCCTAGCCCTGATATGAAATGAGCTGTCTTTCTCTCTTCATGGAAACTTATATATGCAAACACACAGATTCTCTCTACTGACAGACATATGCAGACACACATGGACGCACGCAGGTGCGTTTAAAGGATGTCACGGATTCTTGCTGAACAAGTACCTATTCCTCCTGATTCGGCTCAGACCCAGGACCTCTGCTTTGAAAGCACATGTGACCGCCCTCCCAGAGACTTTTGCCACTCTTATCAGTTGCGCCACACGAAAAGCTAGCTGATCGGCTATTCAGTGGACACACACACACACACACACACACACACACACACACACACACGCACGCACGCACGCACGCACACACACACACACACACACACACACACACACACACACACACACACACACACACACACACACACACACACACACACACACACACACACACACACACACACACACACATAGTGCTCTTGTACACTAAGGACCTGGGGAAGAGTTGCAGGGGTACTATTTGAAGGATGTGCCTATTTGAAGGCTAGAGAAGAAATTGCAGCTCTCGACATGTTTAATTAAAAGTAGCTCTCATGCTAGAAAAGGTTGGAGACCCCTGCTCCAGAGAGAGCCCTGCGTGAGTCTCTGTCAGCCTTGAACGAGACAAGTCTTCTTCTCTTTGTTCCTCTGAAAGGGACTGCCACCTCTGTCCTGCTAAACTGTCTAGGGCCATGAGAAAATAATAGGAATTATCGCTGACACAGGGACTTAACAGTAACTCTATTCTTTAACTTTGACACACTGGTCTGAGTAATAACTGAGTGTTAAAAAAGATCATCGCAAAGTTAAAATGCAGTGAACTTGTGAGGTTTAAAGATAGTGTCCTTCAGCAGGATAATACTCCCGTCCCTCGATAAATCCTTTGTCGGGAGTGAGGCCCATCTTCCTCCATCTCCCTGTCAGAGTGGCTATCCCAGCCGTCAATCACAGCTCTAATGATGACAGCACAGGGAGAAGGGTGGAATTGATGTGGTGTCCCCTCGTTATATTAGTATCACTTTACGGTAACACCCTCATCATTAGATCACCCAGCTATGGTACAATGACGATGTGATGGGGCTTCCTTAGGTTCCTTGGGTCTGTCCTTTGGTTCACATACACCCGACTCTCTCCTCCCCTACTGTATCCCTAAAATATATATTTCCTTAACACTTGTGTGTGTGTACACCACTGGACATATGTGACAACCTATACTGTATCCAACTTATCACTCTTTTCCATGCTCTTTCTCTGATCCATTGTATGCATTAAGTCACTCAAATCCAAATAGGAACCAGAGGGTACACTAAGGTCATGGTGACAGAGTGACTGATGCTTATAATGACTATCTCCTTCCTCCACTGCAGCATGTTAACCCCAGCCAGCCAGCCAGCTGGACTAGACAGACAGTACAGGGGAGTGAATCAGAGCTTGAGACCGACAGACAGACAGACAGACAGGAAAGTGAATTAGAGCAGTAGACAGAAAGACAGACAGATAGACAAACAGATAGACATGGACGTGAATTAGAGCAGTAGACAGACTGACAGAGAGCGTGAGAGAGAGAGAGAGAGATGGAGGGAGGGAGGGAGGCTGCTCTGCTTTCCCCACCTATCGGTTCAGGTGATTAATACATCCGCTAACGAGCAGGAGGCTGTCTGCTGGGGGATAATGGCCTAACAGTGTGCGATGAACTGGACTGTGTGTGTGTGTGTGTTTGTGTGTAGGTATGTGCTTGTGTGTGTCATTAGGAGGCCGTGTCTTCTGTCTAACTATAATGTGATTTATGCTTGATTCAGCAGGCTCTGTACGGAGGGGGTGACGCCAAAGCAGATCCTCCAGAGCCTTGCAGAGGCCAAATTGAGCTCAGTACGGCGATGCCGTGCGCCTCCCAAATTTTGTTGATGGTAGCTGGGGGCGGTACATCCTGTATAAACACACTCACTTTCTTGACAACTTCTTTCACAACAAACATGGAGGACTTTGATGAAAGGGGTTCGCAAATATAAACATCTTTATGATTCCTCGTGTAGGGATTTGAAAGACATGAAAATGCAAATAGTCTGGGTAGCTATTTGATTAGATGTTCAGGAGTCTTAAGGCTTGGGGGTAGAGCTGTTTAGAAGCCTCTTGGACTTAAACTTGGCGCTCCGGTACCGCTTGCCTTGCGGTAGCAGAGAGAACAGTCTATGACTAGGGTGGCTGAAGTCTTGGCAGGAAGCTTGGCCCCAGTGAATTACTGGGCCGTACGCACTACCCTCTAATGCCTTGTGGTTGGAGGCCGAGCAGTTGCCATACCAGCCAGTGATGCAACCAGTCAGGATGCTCTCGATGGTGCAGCTGTAGAACCTTTTGAGGATCTGAGGACCCATGCCAAATCTTTTCAATCTCCTGAGGGGGAATAGGCTTTGGTGAGCCCTCTTCATGACTGTCTTGGTGTGCTTGGACTGTTGGTGATGTGGACACCAAGGAACTTGAAGCTCTCAACCTGCTCCACTACAGTCCTGTTGATGAGAATGGGGGGCGTGCTTGGCCCTCCTTTTCCTGTAGTCCACAATTATCTCCTTTGTATTGATCACGTTGAGGGAGAGGTTGTTGTCCTGGCACCACATGGCCAGGTCTCTGACCTTCTCCCTATAGGCTGTTTCGTTGTTGTAGGTGATCAGGCCTACCACTGTTGTGTCATCAGCAAACTTAATGATGGTGTTGGAGTTGTGCCTGGCTGTGCAGTCATGAGTCAACAGGGAGTACAGGAGGGGCCTGAGCACGCACCCTTGAGGGGCCATGTGTTGAGGATCAGCGTGGCGGATGTGTTGTTACCTACCCTTACCACCTGGGGGCGACCATCAGGAAGTCCAGGATCCAGTTGCAGAAGGAGGTGTTTAGTCCCAGGGCCTAAGCTTATTGATGAGCTTTGAGGGCACTATGGTGTTGAACGCTGAACTGTAGTCAATGAATAGCATTCTCACATACGTGTTCCTTTTGTCCAGGTGGGAAAGGGCAGTGTGGAGTGCAATAGAGATTGCATCATCTGGGGATCTGTTAGGACGGTATGCAAATTGGAGTGGGTCTAGGGTTTCTGGCTATAATGGTGTTGATGTGAGCCATGAGCAGCCTTTCAAAGCACTTCATGGCTACAGACGTGAGTGCTACGGGTCAGTAGTAATTTAGGCAGGTTACCTTAGTGTTCTTGGGCACAGAACAGTGTTCTTAGCCCTGAATCACTACGAGTGGTGCGTTTTAAGAGGTGCAGACCAATTTATTGGATGTGTATGACTCACTTCGCTATCTTCTGCTCCCCGAAGCGCAAGAAGTATTAATGCTCTGACTTCTGTGGAAGCTGAATCGCTGTAGGCCACTGCAGATGGCGGATTGACCATAAACCGGCTCTAATGCTGGGGCTGTTCCGGGTTCATGTCGCAACAGCTAGGTCCACCAACCTCTGCTCTCCCCAGCTAATCAATCTTCATCCCCACATTAGTCAGTTCTGAAATCAGCCTATCGTGGTGTCCTATACATTACTCCAGTCAACGATAGCGAGTCTCACGACATCAAGCATTATTACTGGATTTACCATGATCATTGTTCCATACTTCTCACTATTAAAGGGATACTTTGGGATTTTACTTCCACAGAATCAGATGAACTAGTGGATACCATGTTTATGTCTCTGTGTCCAGTATGAAGCAAGTTAGAGGTAGTTTCGCAAGCCAATTCTAACTAGCGTTAGAGCAATGACTGGAGGTATATGGGTATCTGCTAGCATGCAGATAAAGGGCCTCAATGCCAAAATCCTGAAATATTCCTTTAAGTGTTGTCTCACAGGTGACTAGTCTATCTTTTGACATCAAACCAAAATCAACCAGTCTCATACTTTAAAAAAAAAATATGATACAAGGACAACAAAACGACACAAGATCAATCCCTAGTTTGGGGTTTAATATTCAGTATTATATGTTTGTGTGTTCCTAAAATAGAGCCTGTTTTGGTTTGGAGGTGAGCCTCTGCTATTGATTCTGTTACAAATACCCCTTCCTTCAATGAGTCGCTATGGTAATCCAGCCCCATAGAGAATAACCTTCGCTGACAGGCTAAGGCTGCTAGCCCACTAACAATACTATAGGCCACAGGAGGTTGGTGGCACCTTAATTGGGGAGGACAGACTCGTGGTAATGACTGGAGCGCAATATGTGGAATGGTAACAAATACATCAAACACATGGTTTCCAGGTTTCCATTTCATTTGCCCCATTCTTCCCATAGCCTCCTGTGCCATGGGCTCTATTTGAACGAACCCAACGCAATGGTAAATGTAGGCGCAGGCTGTAGCGCTATAGGTTCTGGGGTGTGTCATAAATATTTGAGTTTTTTTCACTATTACAATTATCGGCGCACTTGCTGGCGTTTGATGAATAAACAAGTTGTGGTAGTGTCGAGGCTTGGCCCCTCACTGGCCAATTAGAACGTGCTCCATGGTGAAATATGTGGTTGCTTCCAGTTGTGTATTTACAATCCTTTCATGTATTGCCTTGGAATCAACTGTAATTCCAATGTTAGTCCATTATAGTCTGTTAAATGGCTTTCAGAAACAAAATAACTAAATATAGACCTATCTTTGCTAAATACGTTAACTTGAACCCATTTGCAGTCCACATTGTTCTAAGTAATTGCATGTCTTCAATAGCATTCACACTGATATAGGGGCTCCTACTGTACATTACATTACGGCTGAGCAGGGACATGCCAAACATTGTCAATAAGCAAGATTCAATTCATTATTGATGAGGCCTAAACAAAGCGAAACAACACCTTGTTTTAAATATGCTATGTCACACTTACAGGCACCATAACTTCGGCACGTGGGCATAAAATATTAAAACAAAGCAGACTATGGGGGGGTTTTACTCACATCCAAACTTCTCACAGTAGCTGAACAAATATCCTATATAAAGAGAGAGGGAGAATGTCCTCTCACCGTTATACTGCTCCCAAAAAGGCCTACATTTTCTGAACATAATCGGAACCATCTTACAGATCACATCGCATTCCCTCATCTCCAGAAGTTGCATTGCATGCGGCAACGCATAAAGCCAGGAAGGTGTATCATTATAATAAGATTGGTTGTAATAAAATGTCATGAAAAACAAGGAATCTGTTTATAAAAATAAATTCGCTGTTCAAATATTCTTTATTGAACACACACAAGAATGGTGTATAGGTGTTTTGTAGAAAAGACAAGGATGAAATTCTTATCTAAACATAAAAGAGAAGACAGAAACAAAAAGACCCAGAGTTCTAGGTACAAAGTAAATAATACAAAACAAGGACATGTAAACAGAAAGAGGGCAGATGTCAATTGAAGTCTCCAGAACTTCAGAGACTATCCTAACAATTCCACACCAGTAACCATACAAGCTAGAGCATAGGGCAAAGCAGTGGAGTAGTGTACCCTGCACAGCCTGACATTTATCACACAAAGGGGATGTATCAGGAAATATCCTATGCAGCTTAGTTTTGGAATAGTGTAATCTGTGTAAGATCTTGAATTGTATGAGACGGTGTCTGGAGTTAATGGAGCAGGTGTGGATATACTCCAAGCTATCTTCCCAGTCTGCTACAGAAATGTTAGTGCTTAGCTTTTCTTCCCATTTTGCATTAATGGCATCTGTAGATGGTGTGCTAACAGATTGAAAAGCGTCATATAGACGAGATATCAGTTTGCCTGAGGTGGGACAAATGTTGATGCATCCGTCAAACATGGAAGGTTTAGCATTTCTAAATGTAGGAAGATGTTTTCTAACAGCCTCCAATCTGCAGGTATCTTAAAAAGTTACTTCTGGGAAGATTATAGGTTTCCTTCAACAAATCAGAGGCAAAGGTCCCTTCTATAAATATTGTAGATCCCCTGTGGTATTGATCCCTAGTTCTCTCCATCGCTCAAAGGTGTTATCAAGGTTAAAGGGGGCAAAGGAGGGATTCCTGGCAACAGGGAGCAGGAATGATATTGGTGTAGGGTCAAAGTGGACTTTAATTTCCTTCCTGAGAATTTATTCTATATCCTGAGAAGGTACCAAACAAATTAATAAAATACATAAAATAGCTGGAATACTAGATTGGGGTTATTTTACATAGAGGAGAATGTAATCTGCGTATAGAGAAATCCTATTTAGAGTATCTTCAGTATTATAGCCGTGTATTGCTGCATGAGATCTGATTGCCTGAGCGAGACGTTCAATGATTAGAGCAAAAAGCAGAGGCAACAGTGCACAACCATGCCCCTCTATAAAGGTTAAATCGGGGCGACAATGATTGGTTAGTGAGTATTCTCGCACAGGGGTTCCTCTATAAAAGCTGGATCCATTTCGTGAACCCATCTCCAATATTAAATTTCTGTAGGACCGTGAATAGATAGGACCACTCAACTTGGTCAAAGCCCTTTTCGGCGTCAAGAGATATAACGGCAAGGTCCACGTTGGGTAACCTCTGAGAATACATAATGTTGCAGAGGCGCCTGAGATTGAAAAATGAGTTTCTGTTAGGGATAAAGCCAGTCTGGTCCGAATGGACCAATTTTCCCAATAAAGTGCTAAGCCTAATAGCCAGAGTTTTTGTGCAAATCTTTTGGTCTGTATTAAGGAGAGATATTGATCTGCATGACCCTACCACTTCCGGATCTTTACCCTTTTTATGAACAACTGTAATAAATGCCTCATCGAAAGTAGGTAGGAGATCTCCATCCTCAATAGCCTGAACCAACATTTTGTGCAGGTAGGGAGAATGTTGCTGAATGTTTTATAGGGAATCCATCTGGGCCTAGGGTCTTGCCACTCTTTAGAGATGTAATTGTTTCTCGAATTTCTCCAAGAGATATTACCTTATTCAGGAAGTTGGAATCTTCCTGGTTCAGGGATTAGGATCTGCTTTAGATGTCTCGTAAAACTGACAAAATTGTCATTGATGTCCTTGGGGAAGAGAGTCATTTCCCAGTTAACTTTGTGAATCACTCGGTCACTCTCAGTTTTTCGAAGTTGTCTGGCAAGTAATTTGTGTGGTTTGCCACCAAACTCAAAATATGTTTGAGCAATTTTAGTTGAGAGAATCTGATTATATTCAAATTTCAAAGCGGTAATAAAATAAAAATAATTCTCCGTAGATGGATGACTAGCATTCTCCCTATCCAGTAAGTGAATTTGTCCCTCCAATTATACTCATTTTTCTCTGTTTTGCCTACTCCTGGCAGCCTGAATGGAGATGATACAGCCTCTCAAATAAGCTTTCACTGTTTCCCACAATAATGCTGGGGTTAGTCTCTGTGTTGTCGTTGGTACAGTGCTTGCAAAAGTATTCATCCCCCTTGGCGTTTTTCCTATTTTGTTGCATTAAAACCTGTCATTTAACCTGTTTGGGCTGCAGGGGCAGTATCATACTCAATTCTTGCTCGTACAATATGCATATTATTATTACCATTGGATAGAAAACACTCTCTAGTTTCTAAAACTGTTTGAATTATATCTGTGAGTAAAACAGAATTAATTTTGCAGCAAACTTCCTGACAGGAAGTGGAAAATCTGAAATTGATGCTCTGTTCTAGGGCCTGCCTATTAATGTCCTTGATATTTATTAGTATAGATGCACTTCATACGTCTTCCACTAGATGTCGACAGGCAGTGAGAGAAGAAATGGAGTGAATAACTTGATCTGGGGTCGAATAAAAGCTCTCGGTATGACGTGTCACCAGTTTCCTGTTTTCTGGAGAGCGCGTGAAGGGACCTGGTTTTGCCTTCTGATAAGCTGTCGTTATGGACGACTAATATCTCCGGCTTTGATTTTATTTGATACATGTGACAATATCATCGTAAAGCATGTTTTTTCAATATAGTTTTATTAGATTATTGAAATTTTTTCGGGACGTTAGGCGTGTTGCGTTGTGTGCCTTTGTTCAGGAATGAGAGCTTCGCGCTACTTTGCTAGCTTTCCGTGCTAATTGACTGGAGAAGAGGACATTCTAAATCCAAACAACGATTGTTCCCGACAAAGGACCCCTTGTACAACATTCTGATGAAAGATCATCAAAAGTAGGACCCATTTTATGATGCTATTTCATATATCTGTCGAACATGTTGTACTAGTCGTTTGCGCCCAGATTTTGGGTACTCTCTCGCTATACCTAAGCTGGATGTCGTAATGAAGTTATTTTTAGAATTCTAACACGGCGATTGCATTAACCTGTTTGGGCTGCAGGGGCAGTATTGAGTAGCCAGATAAAAGGTGCCCATTTCAAACGGCCTCGTACTCAATTCTTGCTCGTACAATATGCATATTATTATTACTATTGGATAGAAAACACTCTCTAGTTTCTAAAACCGTTTGAATTATATCTGTGAGTCAAACAGAACTCATTTGGCACAAACTTCCTAACCAGGAAGTGGAAAGTCTGAAATCGAGGCTCTGTTCTACTTCCTGCCTATAAATGGGCATGATACGTATTAGTATACATGCACGTCATAGACCTTCCCCTGGATGTCAAGAGGCGGTGAGAGAAGAAATTGAGTGTTTATCTTGGTCTGAAGTGGAATACAAGCCCTTTGTATGACGTGTCCCCCATTTCCTGTTTTCTGGAGAGTGCGAGGAGGTACCTGGATTTGCCTTCTGTTTAGCTGCCGTTATAGGCGACTACTATCTCCGGCTTTGATTTTATTTGATACATGTGACCATATCATCGTAAAGTATGTTTTTTCAATATAGTTTAATCAGATTATTCAAATTCTTTCGGGAGTTTGCCGTGTTCCGTTCTCTGACTTTGTTGACGATGGAGAGATTCGCGCCACTTGGCAAGTGTGCTTGCTAATTCAAGAGGGAAAGAGGCCGTTCTAAATCCAAACAACGATTGTTCTTGACAAAGGACCCCTTGTCCAACATTCTGATGGAAGATCAGCAAAAGTAAGAAACATTTTATGATGCTATTTCATATATCTGTCGTACATGTGAACTAGTCGTCGGCGCCCAACTTTTGGGTACTCTAGCTATACCGAAGCTGGATGTCGTAATGAAGTTATGTTTTAGAATTCTAACACTGCGATTTCATAAAAGAACTAATGGATCTATCATTTCTTATACAACATGTATTTTTTAGTTATGTTTATGAATAGTTATTTGGTCAGAATATGTGTGTCAGAAAAAGTGTCAGAAAAATATCCGGACGTTGTGGAAAAAGTAGCTACGATAGCAACATGTATAACCACTGATTTCAGCTCTAAATATGCACATTTTCGAACAAAACATAAGTGTATGTATAACCTGATGTTATAGGACTGCCATCTGATGAAGAATATCAAGGTTAGTCAAAAATGATATATCCTTTACTGGTTTGTTACGATCGCTAACTTTTACTGCTGGGAAATGGCTTGTGTTTCTGGCTATTGTGGTAAGCTAATATAACGCTATATTGTGTTTTCGCTGTAAAACACTTAAGAACTAGTGTATCTATCATTTCCTGTACAACATGTATTTTCTAGTAACGTTTATGAATAGTTATTTGGTCAGAATAGTTGGAGTGTCATAAAAATATCCGCACATTCTGGGAAAAAGATGCTACGTTAGCACAATGTATAACCACTGATTTCAGCTCTAAATATGCACATTTTCGAACAAAACATAAGTGTATGTATAACCTGATGTTATAGGACTCTCCTCTGATGAAGCTTATCAAGGTTAGTCAAAAATGATATATCTTTTGCTGGTTTATTCGCTATCGCTAACGTGCCTATTGCTATCGCTAACGTGCCTTGATGAATGAATGCGGTAGTGTGGTAGGCTATTGTAGTAAGCTAATATAATGCTATATTGTGTTTTCGCTGTAAAACACTTAAAAAATCGGAAATATTGGCTGGATTCAAAAGATGTTTGTCTTTAATTTGCTATACACCATCGATTTTTCAGAAATGTTTTATGATGAGTAATTAGGTATTTGACGTTGGTGTCTGTAATTACTCTGGCTGCTTTGGTCCTTTTTGTGACGGTAGCCGTGATGGTAGCTGCAATGTAAAACTGATTTATACCTCAAATATGCACATTTTTTGAACAAAACATAGATTTATTGTGTAACATGTTATAAGACTGTCATCTGATGAAGTTGTTTCTTGGTTAGTTTGGTTGGTTCTTGGTTAGTTAGGTTGGCTTTGTGCATGCTACCTGTGCTGTGAAAAATGTCTGTCCTTTTTTGTATTTGGTGGTGAGCTAACATAAATATATGTGGTGTTTTCGCTGTAAAACATTTTAAAAATCGGACATGTTGGCTGGATTCACAAGATGTGTACCTTTCATTTGCTGTATTGGAATTGTTAATGTGTGAAAGTTAAATATTTCTAAAAAATATATATTGAATTTCGCGCTTTGCCTTTTCAGTGGAATGTGGGAGGAGTTCCGCTGGCGGAACGCTGGAGCGGTAAAGGTCAAGTAATTCATTTGCATTTTACTCTGCCTAGGCGTCCTAGCGGGACAACTTCCGGTGAAACTGGAGGGTGCGCAATTCAAATAAATAATCAGAAAAATTATGGATATTAAACATTTAGGTACATACAAGTGTCTTATATCGGTTGAAAGCTTAAATTCTTGTTAATCAAACTGCACTGTCCAATTTACAGTAGCCATTACAGCGAAAGCATGCCATGCGATTGCTTGAGGACGGCTCCCCACATCAAAATATTTTTCCACCGGCACAGGTTTCATAAATTCACAAATAGCGATTAAATATTCACTTACTTTTTGAAAATCTTCCTCTGATTTGTCATCTAAAGGGTCCCAGCTATAACATGTAGTGTCATTTTGTTAGATAAAATCCTTCTTTATATCCCAAAAAAGTCAGTTTAGCTGTCACCATCGATTTGAGTAATCCACTCGTTGAACATGCAGAGAAAGGAATCCGAAAATCTACTGCTACACTTTGTTTCAACAAGTCAAAATACGTTTCTATTTACTCCTCAGATACCCTAAAATGTAATCAAACTATAATATTTCTTACGGAAAGAAGTATGTTAAATAGGAAAACGATTTTAGAAGGTGCGTCTTGTCTTCATCGCGCGCCCAAACACGAATTTCCAAGACTGTGTCCCTGTACTAAAACGGATATTTCTTATTCGTTTTGTAAGTTACAAGCCTGAAACCTTGAGCATATACTGCTGACACCCCGTGGAAGCCATAGGAATTGCATCCTTGGAGCTAGAATTCAGTATGCCCCTTTAGTTTCCATTGTAAGAGCATGGTCTCTCAAAAAAACAATTCTGGTTGGTTTTTCTTTGGATTTGCTCCTTACATATCTATTGTGTTATAGTCTCCTACATTATTTTAACATGTCTAGAAACTTCAAAGTGTTTTGTTTCCAATGGTACCAATTGTATGCATATCCTGGCTTCAGGGCCTGAGCAACAGACAGTTTACTTTGGGCACATCAGTCAGGTGGAAACTGAGAAAAAAAGGACCTAGCCCTATGAAAACCTGGGTCAAACCTTTCGAGTAGCCTTCCACAAGCTTTCCACAATAAGTTGGGTGAATTTTGGCCCATTCCTCCTGACAGAGCTGGTGTAACAGAGTCAGTTTGTAGGCCTCCTTGCTCACACACACTTTTTCAGTTCTGCCCACAAATTTTCAATAGGATTGAGGTCAGGGCTTCGTGATGGCCACTCCAATACCTTGACTTGTCCTTAAGCCATTTTGCCACAACTTTGGAAGTATGCTTGGGGTCATTGTCCATTTGGAACACCCATTTGCAACCAAGCTTTACCTTCCTCACTGATGTCTTGAGATGTTTCTTCAATATATCAACATCATTTTCCTTTCTCGTGATGCCATCTATTTTGTGAAGTGCACCAGTCCCTCCTGCAGCAAAGCACCCCCACAACATGTTGCTGCCACCCCGTGTTTCACGGTTGGGATGGTGTCCTTCGACTTGCAAGCCTCCTCCTTTTAACTCCAAACATAACGATGGTCATTATGGCCAAACAGTTCTATTTTTGTTTCATCAGACCAGAGGATATTTCTCCAATGAAGTATGACCTTTGTCCCCATTTGCAGTTGCAAACCGTAGTCTGTTTTTTTATGGTGGTTTTGGAGTAGTGGCTTCTTCCTTGCTGAGCGGCCTTTCAGGTTATGTCGATATAGGACTCGTTTTACTGTGGATACAGATACTTTTGTACCTGTTTCCTCCAGCATCTTCACAAGGTCCTTTGCCGTTGATCTGGGATTGATTTGCACTTTTCGCATCAAAGTATGTTCATCTCTAGGAGACAGAACGCGTCTCCTTCCTGAGCGGTATGACGGCTGCGTGGTCCCATGCTGCTTGTACTTGTGTACTATTGCTTGTACAGATGAACATGGTACCTTCAGGCATTTGGAAATTGCTCCCAAGGATGAACCAGATTTCTGGAGGTCTACAGTACTTTTTCTGAGGTCTTGGCTGATTTATTTTGATTTTCCCATGATGTCAAGCAAAGAGGCACTGAGTTTGAAGGTAGGCCTTGAAATACATCCACAGGTACACCTCCAATTGACTCAAATGATGTCAATTAGTCTATCAGAAGCTTCTAAAGCCATGACATCATCAAGCTGTTTAAAGGCACAGTCAACTTAGTATATGTAAACTTCTGATCCACTGGAACTGTGATACAGTGAATTATAAGTGAAATAATCTGTCTGTAAACATTTGTTGGAAAAATTACTTGTGTCATGCACAAAGTAGATGTCCTAACCGACTTGCCAAAACTATAGTTTGTTAACAAGAAATTTGTGGAGTGGTTGAAAAATGAGTTTTAATGACTCCAACCTAAGTGTACGTAAACTTCCGACTTCAACTGTATATAAACACAAACATTTATACCAAAAACTAAATTAAAATATACACATAATAATAATAATAAAATGCTTAGAGAAAAAAATGTAAGTACAAATAATAATTATATGTACACACACCTACAAATATATACACAAACACCACAGGAGGCTGGTGGGAACCTAATGGGTAGAACGGGCCTGCGGCAATCACAGAAGCAGAACGGCACAAAACTCCAACATGATATCCAGGTGTCTGATGCCACCCCATCTGCCCCGCCCCAACCATCACCACCAGTCCTCTGCCAACAATAAATAAAATGTATGATAATAATACTAATAATAGTATTAATAATAATGCAAGATTTGAGAAATAAATAAATAAATGACAAAACAAAAATGGGGGACTAGAAGAATATCCATCTGAAAGTGTCAATGATCGAACCTGGCAAGCCACTCGAACAGGCATCCTCTAACCTCCAACGACAGGGCAGTCGTCCAGCCAGAATGAAAGTGAAATGAAAGTGAAATGAAAGCTCTGACCGCCCTCCATTGGCCCGGCTAAGCGTCTAATATGTCCGAGAGCAACAATACAACTACAGTCGGCAGCACTTGCTGAGACAGTTTATTAAGATTTCACCCGCTATGGCGCAGTATGGATTTGAGTCCATGAGCAGACCCTAACACACAATGACAAGGCGCTCTAACCCGTACGGGGGATTGCTGTATATTCCCAAATAAACTTCTCTGCGTCCAAAACCGAGGAGAGCCAAATCTTCTCACTAGAAGGGGGTGGGAAGAGAAAGGCTGGGCGAAGATGGAGTTTGTAGAGTTTGGTCATGACATCTCTGTAGCCGGCGCGATGCTTTGCTACATCGGGCGCATAATCCTCATAGACAAAGAAGGGATGTCCTTTATGTAACAGGTTGCCCCTCATTCGAGCCTCACGCAGGATAAGATCCTTGGTCTTGAAACCGTGACAACAGATGATTACTGTGCGAGGTCGTTGGCCCGGGTGGCATGGGCACAAGAGACGATAACTGGGCGAGGACGTTGGCCCGGTCCTGGCACGGAGACAAGAACGCGATGTGAACGGTCCAGCAGCGGGTCCGAAGCCAAAACATCCGATCCCATTGTATCCCTCAATAGCTTGGCGAAGAAGTCGGTGGGGCGAGAGCCAGCCTCCACTCCCTCTGCCTGACCAACAACGTGAAGGTTATGACGTCTGGACAAACCTCTAGGCCGACCACTTTCACAGAAAGCCCCTGCACACTCTCCTGAAAGGATGTGCATAGCTTCTCTAAGTCGTCGATCCTACCAGGTTGAATTCAGAGGCCTTCTCAAGGTTCCCAATACTCTGGCCCTGCGAAGAAACCTTTCGAATGGTGCTCTTGATTTTGGTGTCCAGTTCAGCAATAGTAGCTTTAAAACACGTAGTTCTCCCAGAGCCCGGATAAGTTCTGAAAGTGTCACGTTATTACCTGTGCCTTTCACTATGTCTGTCTCGTTGTTTGGTGGGGAGGAGTCCTCCGATGAGGATTTATTGTCCTTTAATCGCCTATTACCCAGCATGTTCACATAAAAAATGTCAATATTGTACTAGAAAGAAACTACTGTTGTAAAAAGTAAAGTATGTTAAGTTAGAATGTTTCACAAACACAGCCGTTCACTCCAACATGCTAGCTCCGCCCCTTCAATCTGTTTTTTTGAACAACAACAATAAATAAATGTCAAATGTAACGACATCATAAAGTCGCCAGGATAAAAATACTATTTGTTTTGGTAGGGAGGGCCTGGGGTTTGAACATATTAAATGGAAAACAAGCAATTGGTTACAGATAACTTCTAAATACGATGGGCATGACATGTAGCCTACATCATGGAGGGGGTTTAACGCACGGGACCTGCATGGCTAAAATAATGTGGGCCTGCCTGCAATGCAGAGATAAAAATGGAATGTCTACTCACTGTTTTACTCCTCTCACACTTGATATTTTAATAAATCTTTGGTGATTTAAGATTTATTTTCAAGCGGTCTCAGGAGCCAAACCCTTTATCGACAGTATTGAGTACTTCGCGATTGCATTGGGCATTTTAACTAAATACAAAGTATACATGCATCAAAGGCACATTAGTCTACTCTTGTTCGACGCGAATATGGACAGTATGCGTCACGGCTGGATAGGCTGTGTTTCCGCTCTCAAAATTAATGTCATAACCAACTGCGTTACTTCTAAAAACAGTTTTGTTTGGTCTTAAATATCCCTACCAGCGCTGCCTGAAATTAGAACTTTGGATCATGTTGTAAAGGACAAGTCTAAAATATTTCCACCCCTCCCATCTGAGCGCAAGTGTGCTGATATAAGACAGGTCAATTGCCGAACCTGGCGTTAGGTCTGGAAAATTACAGTTTTTAGATGATGAAATTGCCAACTAACGTGCGTTTGACACTAGCGCCGCCTTAACACCAGCTGAAAATAGCTCCCTATATATCTATATGTGGAACTATTGAAGTGTGGACTCCACTGAAATTCCCTGAGTGTGTTTGTGTGTATCCCTCTCCACACAGCTCCCAGCCAAGCCCCTGCCCCATGACCCTCTGCTCTACACCAGCCCCTTATCTCCAGCGCTCTCAAACAAACCATTAAGGAACATTATTACAGTGTTTGAGCCCTGACCTTACTCTCACTGGGGCTGGTAGACCCGAGGCCAGTCTGTGAGAGCGGTAAGTAGAAATGACTGAGAGAGAACTTCACCTGTTTAAAGAACTTCTGTTAACTCTTTAGATGACTGGAGGAACATGGATTCAAGCTTTTTTTTCTGGGATGCTTTCATTTACACGGTGCAGTGAGGCAAGACTGGGTTCAAGTCAACAGATAATCAATGGGTGCTACTTTCCAAACCCCCAGGTAAAGAAGCGTATACAAGATCTGCTTGGTCTCTGAGCTCTACGGCCCAAACCAAGAAATGTGTGAGAGAAAACTCCAGCTCTGCACCCAATGAGCACAGTGTTTTCAGGACTATGTACAAATCAGTACTAGTGTGAATACAAACACATTCTCCCTGGTCTCAACAGACAGTCAGGCTGCCAGCAGACAGGAGAGGTGAGAGGAGAGCAGGAGCAAGCAGACAGGAGCGAGGCATATGATTGGCACTAGAATGCAGGCGAAAGAAGGAGAGAGGGAGAGAGAGAGAGAGAGAGGGAAAAAAGGAAAGAGATAGATACAACTGCAGGATCTGTCAATGAGGGGGAAGAAAGGTGTGTGTGTGTGTGTGTGTGTGTGTGTGTGTGTGTGTGTGTGTGTGTGTGTGTGTGTGTGTGTGTGTGTGTGTGTGTGTGTGTGTAATAGAGGCTATGTAGGTGTCAGCAACTTTACAATCCATCTCTCTCAGCTCTTTCATGCACACGTATGCACGCACACAGAAATGTTCCATATGCACAAAAAGCGTATTTCTCTAAATGTTGGTGCGCAAATGTGTTTACAGCCCTGTTAGTGAGTATTTATCCTTTGCCAAGATAATACATCCACCTGACAGTTGTGGCATATCAAGAAGCTGATTAAACCGCATGAGCATTACACAGGTGCACCTTTCGCTGGGGACAATAAAAGGCCACTCTAGAATGTGCAGTTTTGTCAAACAACACAATGCCACAGATGTTTTAAGTTTTGAGGGAGTGTGCAATTGGCATGCTGACTGCAGGAATGTCCACCAGAGCTGTTGCCAGAGAATTTAATGTGCATGTCTCTACCAACGTTGTTTTAGAGAAGTTGGCAGTATGTCCAACTGGCCTCACAACCTCACACCACGTGTAACCACGCCAGCCCAGAACCTCCACATCCGGCTTCTTCACCTGCGGGATCATCTGAGACCAGCAATCCAGACAGCTAATGAAACTGAGGAGTATTTCTGTCTGTAATATAGCCCTTTTGTGGAGATAAACATATTTGAATTTGCTGGGCCTGGCTCCCCAGTAGGTGGGTCTGGCTCCCAAGTGTGTGGGCCTATGCCCACCCAGGCCAACCCCTCCCCTCCCCCTTGCTTCCCTTCCCCATGACCCTGGCCTGCACACACATCCATCTGCAGTCCAGCACAGCGGTCCGCATGTAGGGACTGTTTGTACAATGTTTCACCCATTTCATAAAGTATCTTCACACATCCAACGCTGATCCTCCCTGAAATCCAACACACCTGCTCAACACCAGTTGCAATCGTTATCCATGGACTAGACTGTACATGCAAAGCAGGTTATGTGCTCCCTACCATCCCTGGTACCATACTCTCTACCATACCCAGTCCACTCAACATCTCCCCGGTCAGCCTCACACTGATAGCACACAGACTGACGTTGTGGCCAGGTGTGTTTATTCTATGGTAGTGTACTGTACCTCCAGGAGAGGTGTCTCTTGCTCCACTTGTTCTGGGGCGTCAGGGCTCGTCTCCTGCGGCCCACCACCACCTCGGTCTCAGAAAGGTCCGGGAGGGAACACCTCGGGGTCTTCATCAGGCCCAGGGTGGCTTGGTCTGAGCAGGGGAACAGATACGCAGATGGACACGTTCATATTGAGTAGTAAACTAGTGAGAATGTCCATCCATTAATCAATTAAAGCTGTATTGTTTTAGCAGAACGTAAACAAGACAAAGACAAAGACAGTGTGTGCATACGTGCCACACACACACGCACCCAGCACTCCGGTCTCCTCCAGTCCTCCAAACTTCTGCATAGCTTTGATGGCTTTGGTCAGGGCCTCCTTGGTCTGGAGCTGTCCAGTCACCGGGTCAGGGGGTGGGAGATACCCAAACTTACTCAGCCAATCCTGGAGGAGACAAAACAGGAAGTGTTAAGGACCATTCCAGCCATTTCAAACCCCTGTGAATGTGTCAGTGTTATGAATGTGTAGGTGTGTGTATTTAAACATCTACAGTATACATTTGATGTGTATTTGAGCACGTGCATGAGAATATTTGAAGTTATACAACGGGTATGTTTAATTCTAGATGCTGATTGGTTAAAACCGGGTTCCAGCAGGTGTCTATTCCACAAGTTAACACCGGCTAAATCTATGACGTTAAAATGCCTATTTACTCTGTTCCATCTGAATGCGCAATACAGTGTCTCATCAGCCCAGCCAGGCAATTTATAAACTTGATCTCCACTGTAAAAAGCTTCTAGACATTATCTCACATTTATTTTAGACTAACAATTAGTTTTCAACAGCGGAGATTTGTATTAACCTTGCTGTCTGTCTCTCTGACATTTGCAACATTGTTCAAATATTGAAATTCAATCTCCAGCTGTCCCATAGTAATGAACGTGCCAGGAGTCGGGACAAGACAGCCAGTCTGGTAGCTTTTCTCAGCTAGTCGAAATCATGAATCAGCATCATTTTTATGGATATATACAAAGAAATCCCAATAGAAAAACACAAAATGCAGCTAGTTTGCTGTCATTCCAGATTAAACTTGAAGTGATTGTGTTAGCTGTCTAAGTTAGTTGGCTAGCTTCTCTGAACAGTGTCCTGGCGGGAGAGCAAATTTCCTATGCCAGGCGAAATCGTGCATCATTAGCTTATTGTTATGGATGTATTCTGTTATTCTGGCTGCACTGTTTGATGTGACTGTGTTAGCTGAAGTTGTCTAGCTAGCAAGCAAGGGATAAGAACATTGGGAAAGGGAAGGGAAAGGGGAAGCCTAGTCAGTTGCACAAATCTGAGAGTTAATCATGTCTGGCTAAAATGAAAGTTAAGTACTGACATCCTCTCTAACCACTCAAGCATTTTCTCCTCCATCTCTGAGCATGCAGTCAGAGTTGGTTAGTTTTAAATGGGCTTTTGATCAGCGTTGAGTGATGAACAACTTGCACTGATAGCCAGGACCACCCCTTCTATTGACAACACTCCACAAATTCCATTACCCAAATTGCTTTGTGCTTACACCGCAATCCTACCGATGATATGTGCCTCCCCATTCATGGTATTAGCAGAGTTCAGGGCTGCAAACTGGGAAAAGTTTCTGGTGCAACATTTTAAGGACTCTAACTTTTACTAGGAAGCACATGAAGTTACGTTTTCTAATCAAAATGTACAAATCCTTCTACCTCATCAAATAAATAAAAAATCCTTTGATTTTAAACCAATTCATAACTCCAGCTAACGAACAAAACTAGAAAGTTAGTCACCATGACTACACTAATCAGTGTGTGTGTGTGTGTGTGTGTGTCTGTGCGCAAGCATGTGTACATGCACGCGTGTGTTTGGCATCTCAACTCTTGGAGTGTGAAAGAGAAAAGTGACACTTCTGAAAGTGTTGATTCTGGAGCAGTGTGTTTGCACCTCAGCAGTGCTGTCAAACCAGGGCACTCTGACTTCCTGCTTGCTTAATTCAGCAGCCAGCTCCCTATATCACCACACTACCACATGTGGACACTCAAACACAGCCACTGGCCCAGAGCCTCAGTCTACTGCCTGACCTATGGAAGCCAATCTAACACATCTGATAGCTGCGAAGGCTACTGGAGAAAGAAGGAAAATGGAAAACGTTGCCATCTATAGCAGCTGAATTAGAAGAATGACGACATCAGCATTTCACTCGTCTGCTGACTGGAGAGTGGAGAGAATAGAGAGAGATGTTTTGTGGGTCGAGGGGTTTTGGGCGCTACTGGGCCATTCTGCTGAGCTTATAGGTTCTGTGTTGCCCAAAAGTCCAACTGCCACCACACAATCCAGTTTTTAATGTATTAGATTCAGTAGAGCAAAGTGTTTGGTAAACTATGAGTGCCTATTGTATAAATCTAAAGCTTTTCATACAGTACACTGGCTTGGGCATTCCCTATGCGGACTCTGAGACACACCTAATACCCAGAGAGAGAGAGAGAGAGAGAGTGAGAATACAGAGGACAGTGCCTGGTCCTGAAAGGACAGCCCCCAAGGAGGACAACAAGTAATATCCTCTCTTCTCCTCTTCACTAAATCCCAGTCTCATGTTGACTGTGGTGTGCTACACTCCCTGCTGACACTGTTTGTGTTGACCAAGCATCCAGCTGTGTCTCTCTGTGGAGAGAGGGCTCACTCCGTGTGTGTGTCTGTGTGTGTGCATGAGTTTGTGTTTCTGTGTGTCTGTGTGTCTGTGTGAGTGTGTGAGTGAGTGAGTGAGTGAGTGAGTGAGTGAGTGAGTGAGTGAGACTGCTCTCCTCCTCTGGCTGGCTGGGAAATCGATGCATGACAAGTTAGAATACACAGCTCCTCCATGGCATTGACCTGGCACAGTTATCAACTACAGTGCGGGCTCCTTCAGCACTGGGAGATGAGATTCCTATCACCCGCAACAACACTACACAGCCACACACACACCACACCAGGACACCCGCACTGCCACAGTCCTTTCATCTACTAACACAACTCTAAACCAGCCTCTGATTAAAAGGCGAGGACAAGAACCAGCGTACACCGTTGAGGATCAGAGTTATACCCCACTGGGGTGATGGAGAAAGGGAATACCAATATAATCGTATGGGATTTGACTCAATCACAGCGCAGATGATTTCAACCTACACAATTAGTCCATCACTCTAGCAATGAGAAAACCAGCTTCCAACAAAAAAAGCTATGTAAGGGTCAAGCAGACAGGCACTTTGTCCTCTCCTTGAGTTACTTACAGTAAGAGACCTGAACTATAACTGTGTGCGTGTGTTTGTTTGTGTGTGTGTGCGGGTGTGTGTCTGTATGCGCAAAAGCTCAGGAATGGGATCGGTATGTCCTCACTAACAAGCAAAAAAGCCAATGTATTTAGGCTACACATCAAGCGAGACATAGAGAGAAAGAAAGAGAGAGAAAGAGAGAGAGAGATAGGGAGAGAGGGAGAGAGAAAGAGAGAGAGAAATGGAGAGAGAGAAACAGAGAACCTCATAAGACATCATAGTAAAATGGAGGGATGTATTGCAAAAGGAAATAGCAAAATGGCATTATACTGGGAAAGATGAGTTAATCTGTGGACATCGGAGAGCTGGAGTTAAGATCAGACTGAATGGTGGATTGGCCGCTGTGGGTGAAAACCCAGCACTTGAAGAAAGAGGAAATTAGGAATATATGCATAATTATTTAATAACATGCATCATACATGTGAGAGAAAATAGCTGTATGTAGCAGTAGAAGTATTGTTGTCTGTTATATTGTTCCAATCAGAGTAGGGATGGCAGGGTTGGGGGAAAATACAAGGGGAATTATAAATTGTGCAAACAGTTATATTGATAGAACCCACAATCTATCTGCAAGATTAAATCTGATCTACCCCACCCTCCCCCCATGAAAAAACACCAGAGAATCTAGGGGCAATAACAGGCTGGATCACCTCCAACATGTCGTCCTCCAACAAATTGAAAACCTACAGCAAGGTTGATGTTTGTTTAGCTGTAAGGCAAAACAAAAAGCTGAGTGTGTGTGTGCCTTTGTCCTTGTGTGTAAAGTATTTTATTCAGACCTTGCTGCGGCATGCTGCTGTGTGGAATCTCACTTGACCTTTGGGGTCTTTAATGACAAAACAAAGCAGACACATCGATCCTCCTGAATCTGTCCTACCTGCAGCATTTGTCTTCCACTATCTTACCATTTTTCTCTCTCTCTCTCTCTCTCTCTCTCTCTCTCTCTCTCTCTCTCTCTCTCTCTCTCTCTCTCTCTCTCTCTCTCTCTCTCTCTCTCTCTCTCCCCACCTGCTGCCTCTGTCTTCTACTATCTTACTTCTTACAGCATCTGTCTTCCACTATCTTACCATCTCTCTCTCTCTCTCTCTCTCTCTCTCTCTCTCTCTCTCTCTCTCTCTCTCTCTCTCTCTCTCTCTCTCTCTCTCTCTCTCTCTCTCCCTACCTGCTGCCTCTGTCTTCCACTATCTTACCATCTCTCTCTCTCTCTCTCTCTCTCTCTCTCTCTCTCTCCCTACCTGCTGCCTCTGTCTTCTACTATCTTACAATTTCCCTTACATCCCTTTTCCCCTTCTCTCTCTGTCACCCCCTCCCTCTCTCCTTTCCTCCTTCTCTCTCTTCCCTCTCTGACAGTTTAACCTGGCATGATGCCTGGCTCTGTGCCTCTCACCAGATACAGTGAAAGGTTAATAGGCAGATTGGATAGGGAGGAGAGACACAGGGGGCTTCATCCATAGGCCTACTGCATGTAAAGTGAAAGAGCACCCCTGAGGGTTGACAGGCGATGGGTACAGGGAAGAGGGGCTAACGAAACCAAACTCTGCTACAGTCTCAGAGTAATAATCAAAGTATTGGCTGCAGAAACACTTCTGAAAGATACAATACAATACAAAAATTTTTCTGGTCTGTCTGGCCAAAAATAATAATAATTAGAGAGAGGGAGAGAGAGAGAGAGAGAGAGAGAAAGAGAGAGAGAGAGAGAGAGACCCAGTATTCCGCAATCCCATCTCATCCAATCCAGAGCAAAGTGTGGGAGCAAAGCGTGGTCGGTGATGAGCTCCTTTTTTTCCTGCTGTCTGTTGCCGCCGGCAAGTCTCCCGGCTATAGACACCTGCACTTATCTCAGAAACAGTCAGTCTTTCCTGAGCAGCCCCCGCTTCTCCTTCCTGACCCCTTACACCTCCTCCCTCCCCTGGCTCCCCACTTTACCGGCAGACATGCCTAGCAGCCACGACAGCAGTGGGGAGGAGAGAAGGAAAGGCAGATGGGTAAGGACATACAGTGTCTTCGGAAAGTATTCAGACCCCTTGATTCAATTGATTGGACATGATTTGGAAAGGCACATGCCTGTCTATATAAGGTCCCACAGCTGGCAGCGCATGTCAGAGCAAACACCAAGCCATGAGGTCGAAGGAGATAGGATTGTGCTGAGGCACAGATCTGGGGAATTGAAGGTCCCCAAGTACACAGCGGCCTCCATCATTCATAAATGGGAAAAGTTTGTCACCACCAAGACTCTTCCTCGATGACCCGATGGTCACTCTGACAGAGCTTTAAAGTTCCTCTGTGGAGATGGGAGAACCTTCCAGAAGGACAACCATCTCTGCAACACTCCACCAATCAGGCCTTTATGGTATAGTGGACATACGGAAGCCACTCCTCAGTAAAAGGCACATGACAGCCCGCTTGGAGTTTGCCAAAAGGCACCTAAAGACTCAGACCATGAGAAACAAGATTCTCTGGTTTGATGAAACCAAGACTGAACTCTTTGGTCTGAATGCCAAGCGTCACGTCTGGAGGAAACCTGGCACCATCCCTACGGTGAAGCATGGTGGTGGCAGCATCATGCTGTGGGGATGTTTTTCAGCGTTAGGGACTGTCAGACTAGTCAGGATCGAGGCAAAGATGAATGGAGCAAAGTACAGAGAGATCCTTGATGAAAACCTGCTCCAGAGCCCCCAGGACCTCAGACTGGGGCGAAGGTTTACATTCCAACAGGACAATGACCCTAAGCACACAGCCAAGACAATGCAGGAGTGGCTCCGGGACAAGGCTCTGAATGTCCTTGAGTGGCCCAGCCAGAACCCGGACTTGAACCAGATCGACCTGAAAATACCTGTACAGCAACGCTCCCCATCCAACCTGACAGAGCTTGAGAGGATCTGCAGAGATGAGTGGGAGAAACTCCCCAAATACAGGTATGCCAAGCTTGTAGCTTCATACCCAAGAAGACTCGGGCTGTAATCACTGCCAAAGGTGCTTCAACAAAGTAGCAAACATTTCTAAACAGTGCTTCTGCTTTGTCATTATGGGGTATTGTGTGTAGACTGATGAAGGAAAAAAGCGTTTAATCAATTTTAGAATACGGCTGTATCGTAACAAAATGTGGAAAAAGTCAAGGGGTCTGAATACTTTCTGAATGCTCTGTATTCTCAGCCCTCTGGGGAAAGCTGTCCATGTCTTTCATGTCCCTGGAATGAGTTGATGCTATAATGTAACTGTACAGGGCACGCCTATCATCTATTTGTTGGTCTTTTACCAGCCCCTAGGGCAATATGCTTGTGTTTTTACATACTATTTGTACATGTTATTTGTTATACAAGACCAGAGAAAGAATTATAGGGTTCATAACAGGTCCTGACAAACAGTATAGTGAGCTGTGTGCTGTGTGTGCTGGTAGAGTATGTCTCATTAGGGCCTTCTAGTCCTTCAGTGAAGCCCTAAGGATTTATAGAATTTGTATTTTATTTGAGTATTTATATTTATTTTAAATATATATTTCATTTGTTCAATAATTTAAATTATATTCTGATTATATCTATTCAGTTTGTGTAGGAAAGGGAAGGATTAACACATCAGAGAAAAAAAAGATCCAATCAGGATTTTTCTTTGCTGGTCTCTGGGGAGAAAAATCTAGCTAACTAGCTCAGCCATTGGCTAGGCCCTCTGAAGCTAGATAGAAGGCATCGGCCATTCAACTGTATTATGACAGAATTTTGGAGTGAGGGTGAAAAACCAATTAGATTTAGACTTGCAATGGGTGGGACCATTATTACATACGTTTGGGTAAAAACTTCTACATTCTCGAAGGCCCTGAGACGTCAGTACTGAGAGCACAATAGCAGCAGTAGTTTTCCCACGGTATAGCTAACTTTTGTTATGTGCGGTTGTGGCTGCAGCAGCAGATGTTATCGAGGACTCGGAGGATATTGCTAATTTGTTATCATCGACTTTTGAAGATGAACTTTCAACAATAAATTACGTTTCAAATGATCATCATCTGGTAAGTGGCACTGTTCTTTATTGCAGCTAGCGTGCCGTTAGCTATCTCTTTGAAAATGCGTGTGAAAGTAAAAATATTGTTGCATTTAAACTTAAGATCACTAGTTACTTCATGTCAGTGGTTGGAACTGAAATTATTTTCCAATTGTTTTGTTTTGTTCTGAACAAAACCATAATTTCTTTCATTCTATTCCACTGTTCTGACCAGCAAAATTAAGTTTTGAATCAGTTCGAACCTCCAAAAAAGTAACGATTTATATACACTGCTCAAAAAAATAAAGGGAACACTTGTGAGACCAGCCCTTGTGGCCTGCTGGAGGTCATTTTGCAGGGCTCTGGCAGTGCTTCTCCTGCTCAAAGGCGGAGGTAGCGGTCCTGCTGCTGGGTTGTTGCCCTCCTACGGCCTCCTCCACGTCTCCTGATGTACTGGCCTGTCTCCTGGTAGCGCCTCCATGCTCTGGACACTACGCTGACAGACACAGCAAACCTTCTTGCCACAGCTCGCATTGATGTGCCATCCTGGATGAGCTGCACTACCTGAGCCACTTGTGTGGGTTGTAGACTCCGTCTCATGCTACCACTAGAGTGAGAGCACCGCCAGCATTCAAAAGTGACCAAAACATAAGCCAGGAAGCATAGGAACTGAGAAGTGGTCTGTGGTCACCACCTGCAGAATCACTCCTTTATTGGGGGTGTCTTGCTAATTGCCTATAATTTACACCTTTTGTCTATTCCATTTGCACAACAGCATGTGACATTTATTGTCAATCAGTGTTGCTTCCTAAGTGGACAGTTTGATTTCACAGAAGTGTGATTGACTTGGAGTTACATTGTGTTGTTTAAGTGTTCCCTTTATTTTTTTGAGCAGTGTAGTTCCTTTTTGTTCCTTTTGAATCCTTCACCAATCAGTGCAGATAGAGCAGCTTGATATATGGAGCGGGCAAGCTATTGTTGTTTACCACACAATTTGATTAGCTAGTTTTAAGCATTCAACTTTCAAATAGCTCTTTGTTGACTGTTGCTGTGTGTTATCGTCCTGCCCTAAGCTCTCTCCTGGACCCTTACACCAAGTCTGAATTTGTCCTGCTATGTGACCTAAACTGAGACATGCTTAAACCACCTGACTAAGCCCTAATGCAATGGTACTCCCTAAAACACCCAGAAAAGGCTACTCTCCTCGATGTTATCCTCACAAATAATCCTGATAGGTATCAGTCTGGTGTTTTCTGTAATGACCTTAGTGATCACTGTTTTACAGCCTGTGTTCGTAATGGCTGCTCAGTGAAATGACCTGTCCTGATTTGTCATAGGCACTTGGTAAAAAACTTTAATGAGCAAGCCTTCCTTCATGACCTGGCCTCTGTAAAATGGTATAGAATCAGCTTGATCCCCTCTGTCGAAGACGCTTGGACCTTCTTTTTGATATTTTCAGTGGTATTGTTAACAAACACGCCCCCATAAAGAAAAGGAGAATTTAAAACAGGTTCAGACCCTGGCCATGATCTTGCAGAGCTATTCCATCTCAAGAATTGCATTTGGCGAAAGGCTCGGCACACGGTTACTCAGGCTGACTGGCTCTCGCTCAGGCAAATGAGAAATAAGTACACTCAGTGTCACGTTCTGACCATAGTTCTTGTGTGTTTTACTTGTTTTAGTGTTGGTCAGGACGTGAGCTGGGTGGGCATTCTATGTTGTGTGTCTAGTATGTCTGTTTCTATGTTTGGCCTAATATGGTTCTCAATCAGAGGCAGGTGTTTTGTGTTGTCTCTGATTGGGAATCATATTTAGGTGGCTTGTTTTGTGTTGGGGTTTGTGGGTGGTTGTCTTCTGTCTTTGTGTTCTGCACCAGATAGGACTGTCTCGGTTTTCACATTTATTGTTTTGTATAGTGTTCACGTTATCGTCTCTTTGTTTATTAAACATGTTGAACACTAGCCGCGCTGCATTTTGGTCCTCTCCTTCACCAACGGAAGAAAACCGTTACACTCAGGCTATCCGGAAGGCCAAAGTTAGTTACTTTAAGGAGCAGTTTTCTCTCTGTGGGTCTAAATCCAAGAATTTCTGGAAAATGGTTAAAGACCTGGAGAATAAACCCTCCCTCCTTAAAGTTGATGATGTGGTTGTTACTGACAAGAAGCACATGGCTGAGCTCTATAATCACCACTTCATTAAGTCAGGATTCCTATTTGACTCAGCTATGCCTCCTTGCCCGTCCTTACCCATGCTAGATTACGTAGACATAATTTATAGATCGACAGGTAAGGGTGCTCTCGAGCGGCTAAATGTACTTTACCATTCGGCCATCAGATTTGCCACCAATGCTCCTTATAGGACACATCAATGCACTTGATACTCCTCTGTAAACTGCTCATCTCTGTTTACCCGCCACAAGACCCACTGGTTGATGCTTATTTGTAAAACCCTCTTAGGCATCACACCTCCCATCTGAGATATCTACTGCAGCCCTCATCCTCCACATACAACACCCGTTCTGCCAGTCACATGCTGTTTAAAGTCCCCAAAGCACACACATCCTTGGGTCACTCGTCTTTTCAGTTCACTGCAGCTAGCGACTGGAACGAGATAGAACAAACACTCAAACTGGACCGTTTTATCTCCATCTCTTCATTCAAAGACTCAATCATGGACACTTACTGACAGTTGTGGCTGCTTTGTGTGATGTATTGTTGTCTCTACCTTCTTGCCCTTTGTGCTGTTGTCTGTGCCCAATAATGTTAGTACCCTGTTTTGTGCTGCTACCATGTTGTGCTGCTACCATGCTGTGTTGTTGTCGTAGGTCTCTCTTTATGTAGTGTTATGTTGTCTTTCTTGTCGTGATTTTGATGTATTTTGTCCTATATTTATTTTTAATCCCAGCCCGCGTCCACACAGGAGGCCTTTTGCCTTTTGGTAGGCCCTCATTGTAAATAAGAATTTGTTCTTAACTCACCTAGTTAAACAAAGATGTAGGATGCGAGACGTTACTGGAATTTTGCGGGTGGGGAGAAAGCAAGAGAGGGTGGAGGCGGAGGCTCGGCTCAGAGCACTGGGCATCTTGTTATGACATGCATTAGCTATCTGAATTAGCCCCACAGAATCATACCTACGGATGAGCGGCTTCTATGAAGGAACTTTGAACTTCTGAGAATTGACTTAACGTACCGGTAGCCTACTGTATCTATGACTGTGGTAGATAAAACTTAATTGCACACTAGTGATCATATGCAATAGAACCATATTCTGCATTGTGAATTCATGTGGAATTTTATAATTTTTTATGTTTAAACTGTTTAAAAGTTAAGAACATTCTTCCATTCATCACATCCCTAGTGGCAACTAACTCAAAATGCGGCACTGGCCTGTTTGATTCATTCATGATGTCATCAAAACGCATTGCTTCTCCTGCATCTCCTGTTCCTCGAAACAAATAAATCCCCCCAAGGGCGAGCCAGACTGTACGCCACTGGACCCTATCACTTCCAGGGTCACAGATCAAATTGACAACCTAGTTGGACAGAATAGGAAGATTAGGGAAGTGTAGGGCTTAAAAAAGGGACACCCAAAAGGTATGTGGAGGATACTGGTGGCTATTGTACTGCCCCGGGTTGTTCTGAGACCTTGGACATGCAGTTCAGAGTCAGAGCAGACTTTAGAGCAGGCAGGCGGCACATGGGCACACATACACACACCCTGTAATCCCCTAACACTCTGTCACACACACTGCCTGGACACACAGACAGACACACACTCACACACACGCAGACCATGCACGTACACACACACATTCCCCCCATACATCCCTGCACACACACACTCCCATGCGAGTCACCAGATTAGTATCCACTCTGTGTAACATTGGGAGTTATAGGTTTTTCCCCTATTCCGCAAGTGTAAGGAAATGACTTTCCCTCTTTTCTCTGTGTAATCCCTAAGTATCAGCAGTTACCAACAGTAATCCTAATGGTCTAAAACATGCAGCGGTGCATCATATCCAGCTGCACATCTTGGAATAAATGAGTTGGGGGGGGGGGGGGGGGGGGGGGCAAGAGAGAGATAAAGAGAGAGAGACCGGGAGACAGAGGAAGAGACAGAGAGAGAGATACAGCATATAGAAAGGGTGGAGGAGAAGGGGAGAGAAAGAGAGATAGAGAGAAAGAGAGAACCAGTCCTAAACAGAAAATGTAGTTCCAGTCACTTCATCCCTCCTGTTGTGGATTAGGACACTGGCAGGATCACATAACACGTGATATCTGATGATATGGGGAGATTCAATTGGACAACAAGGGAGGACTCTCACACTGAGCTCTAAGAGGTCAAAGTGCACAACCCTTCCTCTTCCACCGCTGCCCTGCTGACTCTAACTAGTCAGCTGGTTCTACTCATCATGCCACCACACACAACCGCCGTGAACAGCCATATGTCCCCTTCTGATGACCTTCTCCATTCCACAATGCTCCTCTGTGGGGCCCTCAGTACCAGCTGCAGACCAAGGTTCTTTTATCTGCCTTAGTGACAGGAAGTGAATCATCCGGCCAGACTTAACCCGCTGACCCCTCTCTAGCCCTCCATATCAGTTGTGGAAAAATAGCGTTTACACAGCTATTTCACGATAGGGCCAGGCCAGGTCAGATCAAACTAGCTGATACCGTGTTCCTCCACGATATGAAGTCTAATGAAGCGTGAGGCTTGAAGTAGTATGAAGTTTACATAAAGTGTGAACATGGGTTTGGCCACACCCCGTTCAAAGCTAATGTGAGGATAGTGTAAACAGAAAAGTTGCAAATCTGATAGTGAAGTAAGGCAGATGGTTACTTTGCATATTTTTTAGGTGTAAAAAGTCACAGAGAGAAACAAACACAGCCTAACCAAGAGACACACAGACACAGGCACACACACACAACTGTTCCGGTTCAGAATATTCAGAGGCCATTTGTTTCTGATGCAAAGATTCAATCTCAGTTTACATTTTTTTTGAGGGGGATGAAGTTGGGTGTCTTCAAAAATCATCCAGATCCCTTTCCATTACAGACAAAAACGTATTATCGTTTGCCCTAAGCCGTTACATCTCAAAAGCCCTATAATCTCAGAGAAACGATTTATGTAGCTTAAAAAAAAAAATGTGTCTGTGATACATTGATGGGAGGATTCAGAACAATTGTGTGCTCTGAGCTTGGCTGAGGAGAGGAGCCAAACAACAAAACACAGTTTGTCTTTGAGAGTAAACAGAGTTTAGTGATGGATGAGCGAGGGAGGAGAAAAAGACAGGGAGAAGAGAGAGCACATGCAGGCGACACTCTGGGGGGTTCGGAGCCTTACTGTCACCAATATCCAACACCAGATTTGATGTGGATTATAAACAAGCAAAAGTGAGAATGAATCACTGTCTTGATCCTATCTTGCATCTTTTATGCTTTTTCTTCTCACCTCTCCTCGTCAATCCAATGTTCTCTGTTCACATGCTGCCATAATCAAACGTTTCCTTACAAACACAACTCTCTCAGTTGAACTCACCAGGGACCAATTCCCATAATAAATGTCATTGTCTCCGAGGCGGATAACTGGAAAATACAGTTAAACACTGCTTGCTGACTGTGGTTGTCGACTATGGCTACAAGTTGCCGGTGGAAACTGATCTACAATCAGCTTACCCTCACCCCAACCTATCAGTTTCATTTTAACAATGCATGTCCTGTCAAGTTCTGATTAAATAAGAAAGGACCAAACATGACGTTTCACCTTTACTAAAGCTATGGAGCGTATAGGCCGACTGGGCTGGTTCATTCCTATATTGTGCTGTGTGTGCAGTATGTTGACAGCACATGCTGGCCCCGGGTCATAACGATCACCAGAGGATGAGCAAGGTGCAGAGGTGCTCACACACACACACACACACACACACACACACACACACACACACACACACACACACACACACAGCTACAACAGCCAAAGGGAAAGAGGGGATTTAACCAGCAAAACAAGTGAAGCAGGGAATGGAAACCCAGCGTGCAAGCAGTCCAAACACACACCTCCATCTAACGCCAGAGGAAAGACAGATTAAAGATGGCTGACGGGTAGAGCTTTATAGATGTAACTTCCATCAGGAGTTGCCAAGTTCTCTAGGGGACCAGAAGCCAAGATAGATGCAGGATGATGCATAAAACAGTCACGTGTCAACTGTGTAAACAATAAACCGCATGACAGACAGACAGAGAGAGAGAGAGAGAGAGAGAGAGAGAGAGAGAGAGAGAGAGAGAGAGAGAGAGAGAGAGAGAGAGAGAGAGAGAGAGAGAGAGAGAGAGAGAGAGAGAGAGAGAGAGAGAGAGAGAGAGAGAGAGAGAGAGAGAGAGAGAAAGAAAGAAATAGAAAAGAGAGAGATAGAGTAAGAGAAAAGAAGAGGAAGAGAGAGCTAAAATGAAAACAAGCTAACCAGCAGAAGAGAGAGAGAGAGAACCTTGCTGCCGGTCCCATTGTTCCAGTACATCCATATTCAGGCTGCAGGTAGCAGCACAAACAACAAGTATGGATCGATCGATACAATGGAAACTCTTAGCATTCAACACAGAGCTACATTAATACACACCTCAAGAGACTGATCAATCATAGACCAGAAGGAAGCCATCCACCACTGAAGAGTAAACACACACACTTGTAATACTTCAATACCTGCCTTCATACCACCTTTATTAGAGTACTACTGTAGAAGTGCACACAGGAGAGGGTACTACACAGTATATCTAGTATACGTAGAGATGTCCATCATGATAAAGGGGGCACAGGGGGTAGTCTCAGAGCTCTTCTATAATTATATACTAGAGGACACAAGAGTGTATGGTTCACATGACGAGGGAGAGGTCGCTACACACCGGGGAGAGTTTATTTAGTCACACGCTGTCCACACACCAAGAGGTGTGAATGTCAGAGAGACTGCCACTTGAAAATCAAATGAGCCAGATGCACTAAGCTACGGAGGGCGATGTGTGTGTGTGTGTGTCACTGTGCATATGTGACTGTGTGACTGTGTGTGTTTGAGTGTCACCATGTATTTTCGTTACATACTCTCTTGGGTCGCACTTGTGTCTGGTCTGTCATCAGCCTCTCAGAAGCCCCTTCAGGGAGCGAGCAGTGTGGAGTCGACACTAACCTTTCCAGACACACACAATCTGACAGCGATAACCCTGACACGTGCGCGCTCGCTGGGGGAAGTGCACGTCAACACAGTACGCTACACTTATCCTCTTAGGCCTGCGGCGTTTTGGCGTTCGGTGATGCAGGTGTGTGTTCAATTGGGCGTGTGTGTGTGAACGTGTGTGTGTCTTAGTGGGTTGACACCCTGAGTAGGAAACAGCTTCATCATAACCCATCCTTAAACAGAGACCATAGCAAGGTAACAACACCTGCCGGTCTTGTTCACTGTAATATGATTTTATGTGTGTTTGAGTGTGTATGAAATGGAGTGAGTGGACAATATTTGGCATGTTTGTCTGAGATTATGCTTTTACTTGTGTGTCTAAGCTGTACCGTGGCGACCCGTCATCTGTTTAGCTAAAAAACAAAAACAAAAACATTTTTGTTGTTGTTGTTGTTGCCTGTTTAACATGTTATTTTGGCATTAACCTGTTGGGGATGGGGGCGCTGTTTAGACTATTTATGCTAATGTGGCTAATTTTTTAAACGGCTTCCCACAAAATCCTTGATCGTACAATATGCATATTATTATTATTATTGGATAGAAAACAGTCTATAGTTTCTATAGGAGTTGAAATTTTGTCTCTAAGTGGAACAGAGCCCATTCTACAGCAATTTCCCTGACATGGAGTCAGATTTGAGAAACGTTGGCCACTTTTCTGAAGTCATTTAAACGGGCACTGTCGTTGCTATGACTATACGGACACTTCTTACGTCTTCCCCTGGATGCCTTTACGTGATGACGATTCCAACGGGCTCGATTGCTCGTTCACAGGCCCTACAAATGAAAAAAACCTTTAGCTAGCAAGTCTTTTCTTGCTGCGTAACGCGCGTGGAAGACACCGACCCTCTCCTGTTCCAAGCGTTAGTTTAGCCTGTTATATTTCTCCGGTCATCTTTTCACTCGTTATAGGAGTTACAAACATCACAAAGTAGTTAATTTAAAGCGTTTTATAGCAATTTATATCCGTTTAGTGCGATTTTGGGACATTTATTTTTGCAACGATGTGAAAAGTTGGTCACGCTTTTCAGTTCATCCCGAACGTAGTTGACATTTCCACATGGCAAGAGGACAGCTTTCCACCAAAAGACGATTTCTCCCAAGAAAGGATCCTTTGCCCAAGATACTGATGGAAGAACAGCTCAAGGTAGGACATTTTTATTATGATAAATCGTGTTTCTGTCGAAACATTTTAGTGGCTTAGGACGCCATGTTTTTTGACGTAGCTTCGCTTGGCGCAAACTGTATTGAAAAGTAAGGATAAATTAAAAAAATGTAATAACGCAATTGTATTAAGAATTAAATTGTCTATCAATCCCTGTCCACCCTATATTTTTTAGTCACGTTTATGAGTATTTATGTATAAGAGTAGATCACTGTCTAAGTGGCGCAAGGACGTTTTCTTTACCAGCTTGTCTACATTTCACATTGTCTAACCATGATTTTGGTGGCTAAATATAAACATTTTCGATCAAACTGTATATGCATGTTGTAATGTGATGTTACAGGAGTGTCATCGGAAGAATTCTGAGAAGGTTAGTGAAAAAATTAATATCTTTTGGCGATGTTGACTTTTATCGCTCACTTTGGCTAGAATCAATGCTGGGCTGCTAATTGCTATGTGCTAAGCTAATATAACGATTTATTGTGTTTTCGCTGTAAGACACTTAGAAAATCTGAAATATTGTCTGTATTCACAGGATCTGTGTCTTTCGATTCGTGTATGCTGTGTATTTTTACGAAATGTTTGATGATTAGTAGTTAGGTAAACACGTTGCTCATTGTAATTATTCTAGTCCATTTGTGATGGTGGGTGCAATTGTAAACTATGCCATATACCTGAAATATGCACTTTTTTCTAACAAAACCTATCCCATACCATAAATATGTTATCAGACTGTCATCTAATGAGTTTTTTTGTTGGTTAGGGGCTATAAATATCTTAGTTTAGCCGAATTGGTGATGGCTACTGGTGTTGGTGGACAAATAAAAGATGGTGGAATATGCTAATGTGTTTTTTAGGTAATAGATGTACATCTTTACATATTGTGTCTTCCCTGTAAAACATTTTAAAAATCGGAAATGTTGACTGGATTCATAAGATCTGTGTCTTTCATTAGCTGTATTGGACTTTAATGTGTGAAAGTTAAATATTTTAAAAAAATATTTTTTTTGAATTTCGCGGCACTGGTTTTTCAGTGGGGGGGGGGGGGGAGTGCCGCTAGCGCCACGCTGATCCTAGACAGGTTAATACGTGTCACATATCAGTTTGCAAACAATGTAAAAAAAAAAGAAGACATTTGAGATAATAAAGCCACATATAAACATGGTCTCTGTTTTGCTTTCTTGAGTAAGGCAGCTCCAAAACACAGGTGTTTCAGACTAGCTCAGTACTTTCTGTGGTGGAGGGGCAGTCAGCGGAAAATACTATGTGTAGGGGTCAGAAATGTTCTGGAATTGCAAATTCAACAATGTGGTTCGGAAGGAATCAGTGGCTAACTGCAAGCATTGCAAAGCAATCACAATTTTTCTTCCCCTGCCTGATATTTGGTGGAGAGGGTTTGCAGTCCAAGTCTGGGATTAAGGGTCTCTTTTCCAAGCTTAAAAGGATAAACATTCACACGCAACACCATGGGCCAGAAAAGGTTGAATACACTGGCCATGCTGTCAATCGAGCATGACTTCTGCCGCATTAAAAACAACTGGAAACTGGGAACTGGGAAATCTCAGACTTCAGTGAGTTCGAGACAACTGGGAACTCTGGGAACTCTTAAAAAATATGTTTTGAATGATCATCCAACTTGGAATTACAAGTCGGGAACTCGGTCCTCTTTCTAGAGCTCTGACCTGAAGATCACTGACGTCATGAATCAACCTTGTTTTTTCAGAGATCCCAGTTGTCTTGAATGCACCATAAATCAAGAGAATGCCAGACTTTGATGACAAAGTTTCATGACAAAAGTTGCCCACAAGAAGGACTACTGTGACACCTTTCTATTCAAGTCAGCACACAACATGCTGCTGCATAAATTATGTAATATACCAGGGAGATATGTATACTGTAGCTAAGAAAGTGTATGTTGGGTAGTAAGCTGTTAGTAGCCCATGTGCCTCACCCTAATAATTTGGTTCCTTTCCCCCTCATAAATTATCCTACTGTTCTGACTTGGTGTTGCACATGTAGCCTATAGCCTGTTTTAGAGAAACATCATAATCGAATATTGGAAGAACTTTCATTGTCTGCTTATATGCCCCCTTTATTTATCCTATGGTTCTGATTTGGTGTACAGGGAGAATACTGTAAGAATGGCCCATGTTCTGAATTCTGTCACTGTACATTTCAAAAGTGCTGAACAAATAGTTTATTGACTACGTCCATCTTAGCTTGCTCATTAATGTCTTAATCGAAATTACAGATTGCCTCTTATCCGCTCATTGTTCCTTTATGCCATAGTTTGTACATCTCAATTGTCAGTAGAAACCACATTTGTTAAAGCAAGTCAGCCATATCAGCTATGTTTTTTTTTTTAAATACAGTAAATAAGGCTGAATGAACTGCCAGACAAGGCTCCGCTGATTTCCAAGTGTAATGTTGAGTTTGCCCCACCAAGATTTACATGCTAAAAGGTGTATCTGAGTGTGTCTGTGAGTGTACCTCGTCACTTCTGAGAGTGAGTCTGTGTGCATGTGTGTGTATGTGTGCGCGCGCACATAAAAGTGTGATTCTCGGGGTGCGATCCCCAGTGTGATGTGGAATGTGTATGTGCAACACACAGGCAGAGACCCATGTATAAAATGCAGCCGATAAGTTAGTCTTAAATCCCTGGATCTCGACATTTGATGTAAGGGAAAAGAGATAGAACTCCTATCTGTCCCTAAGGAGGGAACTGACTGCTGACAAAAAAAAGAAAGGGAGGAAAGGAAGAAAGAAAGAGAGACAGTGGTAGGGAGGCGAGAGGGAGTGGGAAAGAGAGAATTAGAATGAGAGAGAGCAATGGAGAGACAGAGAGAGAGAGAGACAACGAGAGAGAGAGACAGAGACAGAGAGACAGAGAGAGAGAGAGAGAGAGACAGAGAGAGAGAGAGAGAGACAGAGACAGAGACAGAGAGAGAGAGACAGAAGGAAATCAAGGGACAGTAAGTGTGGTCCCATCAGGTACATCAGTGACAGGAGGCTAATGGGTATCAGACTCCATTGAACAGGCACGGTCACCCCTCATAGACACAGGACAGGTGATTCATTAAAATCTGCTGGGAAGGATGGAGAGCGAGAGAAGGACGGCGGTAGACAGAGGGAGGGGATCAATATGGCAGATCCATCACACTGGCCATCTTCTGCGGGGATACCTACGACCCGTTAATGGTAACTATGGTCGTCAGCTCGATGAGAGCGATCTGCATCAGATTGGTCAAGAGAGTGTGTTGTGTGTAGGGGGGAGACATGGTTCTGGATGGCAGCTGTTCCTCCGTCGCCCAGTTCTTTCCAAAGAGGGCTAACTGTAGGCTGATTCACTGCAGTAACGTGACAGTGATGGAGGCTATGGCGTGGCTAAGAACAGCCTCTGATAAAGGTATCTCAGCCATCCCATCACTGGCACCTTTTCACTTTGGTGGAGGAAGTGCCTCTTCCTGGCACCATCGCGGCGTGCGCTACAATTGCCCCCCCATCACCCCTTGGCAAGTATTTACAGTGAAAATAAAGACCAAATCCCACATCAGAGGCTCTCAGTTAGTCAGCGTTTTATACGTGTGCTTATGAATTAAACCCTGCCAGGGAAAACACACACGGTAAACAAGAGTCAGCTCAAGTTAGAAAATAAACAAACCGTGATGTCGGAGCCAATTTGGAGACGCCCTATAACAGTCGTTTTATTTAACTGCCAAAGTGAGTCCAAACTTCCACAACTGTTTGATGTCTGATCTCTTTTGGGCAACGATCTAACGTGGCACCATGCCAAAGCCCACAAACAGAAGGCTTGAATAAAGCTGGCCTGGTGCCCTACTGTGATATTTAGTCCATATGTCACGGAGGGAAAAGAGAGACGCACAGTCACACACACAGACTGACTGCCATCGACCAGAGACCTGCCAAGGAAAATCTGCATAACTGTTAGATGCCATCTAGTGCTATGATGAATCCCTGAGTGTGTGTGTGTGTATGTATGCATGGACAGTATAAAATTGTGTGTCTGTGCAAGAGAGAACGCAAACGCTGGAACTGTTTGAATGGGGGAGTGGTTTGTGTTTGTCTCTGAGTTATTACCGTGTGTCTCTTACCGTGTGTCTCGAGTGTGACTGTATGCATATGAGTATGCATTTATTTGCGTATGTCTGAGTGTTATTGTTACCATTTCTATGAATGAGGTTGAGTGTCAGTACGTGTATATTAATGTGTGTGTGTCTTTGTATAACTATGTGTGTGAGTATTTACGTAGGCCTCTACAATATGTGTATGTAACTCATGGCCTGGAAAGTAACCGTGTGACAGATGTGTGCTGCTGTAGTGACCAGTGTCATAAAGATGGATTTGCCCTTCTAGTCTAAGCCATGAGCCCCATTGACAACACACTGAGTAACAGCAGCAACTGGCCTACAACTCTCACATACTCAAACCAAAGCAATAAAAAAAACACAGACAAGCCCCATCAACGCCACAGGATAAACAAACTTTTCATCCTGCAAGGCAGACAGTGTGAGAGTTTCTACTGCCATCTTCACATACAGGGATATTACAACCCCTAGCTGCAACAAACTACTACTATACATTAGACACAACAGCAATTTCCCCAGGAAAGGTAGGAAGGGAAACAGCACATGACAAATAAAACAACATTTCAGAGTAGCCACCGGCGATGAAAAGTGCAGCACAGTGCCGGGTGACAAGCGCTTACTGTGACAAAGTTTTCATGTGTTACCTGAGTACGGGGACCATGCCAGCAGCTTTGAGAGTGGGTGGAATGCCAGGGCCCACTAGAATGGCCCGCCGGAGATAGTCTACATAGCCTAGATACTGCGTGCCTTGTTCATGGAGAGAAGTGGAGAGGACACAGAACCCAGAGCCATAAAACAGCACGACAATGTCCCACTGTGAATCACCATCAACCAGAGGTGGAGAAAAAGGCTATTTTCAGAGGCAAAGACTTCACTAAAGACTTTCAAATGAACACAGTGAAAACAAGTACTGCTGAATCTAATAAAAAACTCCTAAGTTGAAAATGGACAATTGATTCAGTTGAAATAAGGTAAAGCAGGAGATTGTGTATTGGTTGGAGACTGAGGGGACACTAGCTGCTACCTAACACCCCTAGACTGGATTGTCCTTCGAAATGGTGTCAATGTTCAAACTCCAACAACACTCCCATTAATAAAATAGCCCAAATGCTATGGCATCACAGAACTTTAGGTGTGTCCCGGCTAGCACATAACGTTCTGAGAACCATGTGTTTCTTAGAGCTGGTTATTTTGCATACAACCTTCCCACAACTTTCTGGTAATGGTCCAGGATAGTTGCTTGGCTTTGGAATATTCTCAGCACATTTAAGGAACTTAAGAAAGACATATTTTCTTGGTATTTCATTACTTTAACAGAACGTTTCCAAAAAGTTAAAACATGGTGTAACGCTTGTCGTGGTTGGAAGAAGAGGAGGACCAATGCGCAGCGTGGTAAGTGTCCATATTGTTTTAATACGAACTGACAAACAAACACTCCTGTACGGTGAAACAAAACACAGAACAGAAAATAATCACCCACAACACACAATGACAAACAGCCTACCTAAATATGGCTCCCAATCAGAGACAACGACTGACACCTGCCTCTGATTGAGAACCATACTAGGCCCAACACATAGAAATAGAACAATAGAACAAAACATAGAAAAAACAACATAGAATGCCCACCCCAACTCACGCCCTGACCAAACTAAAATAAAGACATAACAAAGGAACTAAAGTCAGAACGTGACACATGGTTACCATTAATTTAACTTTTGGTAATGTTCTAGGAACGTTATCCAACTGGTTTGACATTGGGAATGTTCTCAAATACACTGAACAAAAATATAAACCCAACATGTAAAGTGTTGGTCCCATATTTCATGACCTGAAATAAAAGTTCACAGACATTTTCCATACGCACAAAAATCAAATTTCTCTCAAATTTTGGGCACAAATTTGTTTACATCCCTGTTTGGCAGCATTTCTCCTTTGCCAAGATAATCCATCCACCTGACAGGTGTGGCAAATCAAGAAGCTGATAAAACAGCATGATCATTACACGGGTGCACTTTGTGTTGGGGACAATAAAACCATAGACCACGTGTAACCACGCCAGCCCAGGACCTCCACATCCGACTTTGTCACCTGCGGGATCGCCTGAAACCAGCCAACCGGACAGCTGATGAAACTGTGGGTTTGCACAAACAAATAATTTCTGCACAAACTGTCAGAAACCGTCTCAGGGAAGCTCATTTGCGTGCTCGTCGTCCTCTCACCAGGGTCATAACATAACTGCAGTTCGGCATCGTAACCTACTTCAGTGGGCAAATGCTCAACTTCAATGGCAGCTGGTACGCTGGAGAAGTGTGCTCTTCATGGATGAATCCCGGTTTCAACTGTACCAGGTAGATGGCAGACACTGTCAATGGCGTCATGTGGGTGAGCGGTTTGCTCATGTTAACGTTGTTAACAGAGTGCCCCATGTTGGTGGTGGGGTTATGGTAAGGGCAGACATAGGCGAAAGACAACGGACACAATTGCATCTTATCAATGGCAATTTGAATGGACAGACATACCGTGACAAGATCCTGAGGTCCATTGTCGTGCCATTCATCTACTACCATCCCCTCATGTTTCAGCATGATAATGCACGGCCCCATCTCACAAGGATCTGTACACAATTCCTGGAAGCTGAAAATGTCCTAGTTCTTCCATGGCCTGCATACTCACTGCTCTGCATCGACGTGTACAACAGCGTGTTCCAGTTCCCGCCAATATCCAGCAACTTCACACAGCCATTGACGAGGAGTGGGACAACATTCCACAATCAACAGCCTGATCAACTCTATGCAAAGGAGATGTGTCGCGCTGCATGGGGCAAATGGTGGTCACAACAGATACTGACTTGTTTTGTTTTTTTATTAAGAATTTTTGGAATTAAGAAACATTCTTCTGTTGTAACGTAGACACAGGGAGTCAGGAAGCAGGTGTAGTTAGTGAGTTTAATAACAATGAGCATGGAACAAACCAAGAGCAGCGTCTGATATGGAAATACAAAAGATACTACCTGATGAGTGATAACAAAGGAGTTCTATATGAAGGGTAAGTAATTAGGGCGTAATGAAGTCCAGGTGTGACTGAGGATGAGACACAGGTGTGCGTAATGGTGGTTGCCAGGTGTGCGTGAAAATGGGTTGCCAGGACCGGTTGGTTAGTAGTGTAACGGACGTCTAAGTCGTTCTCCTCCTCGGACGAGGAGGAGCAAGGATCGGACCAAAATGCAGCGGGTGATGAATACATGATGAATTCATTTAGACAAGACGAAACACGAAGTACACTTGAATAAATTACAAAATAACAAAAACGACGTAGACCGACCTGAACATGAGAACTTACATAAAACGAAGAACGCACGAACAGGAACAGACTAGACAAAACGAAACAGTCCCGTGTGGTACAAACACTGACACGGAAGACAATCACCCACAAACAAACAGTGAGAACAGCCTACCTTAATATGGTTCTCAATCAGAGGAAACGTCAAACACCTGCCCCTGATTGAGAACTATATAAGGCTAATTAACCATGAACCTAAACAAGAAACAAATAACAGACTGCCCACCCCAACTCACACCCTGACCATACTAAACAAATACAAAAACAACAGAAAACAGGTCAGGAACGTAACAGAACCCCCCCTCAAGGTGCAAACTCCGGGCGCACCACCTAAAAATTTAGGGGAGGGTCTGGGTGGGCATCTGTCCGCGGTGGCGGCTCCGGCGCAGGACGAGGACGAGTAGTCGACCTCGCCCCCGACCCTGGTCTAGGAACCTTCACAAAGGTCCCCCCTAGATAGAGGAGGTAGCTCAGGACAGAGAGGTAGCCCAGGACAGAGAGGTAGCTCAGGACAGAGAGGCAGCTCAGGACAGAGAGGCAGCTCCGGACAGAGAGGCAGCTCCGGACAGAGAGGCAGCTCTGGACTGAATGGTCGCTCTGGACTGGAGGGCAGCTCATGACTGGAGGGCAGCTCATGACTGGAGGGCTGCTCATGACTGGAGGGCTGCTCATGACTGGAGGGCTGCTCCTGTCTGGCGGAAGGCTCTGGCTGCTCCTGTCTGGCGGAAGGCTCTGGCTGCTCCTGTCTGGCGGAAGGCTCTGGCTGCTCCTGTCTGGCGGAAGGCTCTGGCTGCTCCTGTCTGGCGGAAGGCTCTGGCTGCTCCTGTCTGGCGGAAGGCTCTGGCTGCTCCTGTCTGGCGGAAGGCTCTGGCTGCTCCTGTCTGGCGGAAGGCTCTGGCTGCTCCTGTCTGGCGGAAGGCTCTAATTCCATGGATGGGAAACCGGGGATTATACTGTAGGTTTGAATCTCACTGATGCCATGTCACAATAAAAAAAAAATGTATTTGCATGATTAATGCCTAAGGAAATGCATTTCTAATAAGATAGCAGTGTTATTAGAAGCGTTTTTGAAACATTCATTTTGACCATTAGTACAACCTCCCAGAATTTTTTTAGGGAAACATAGTAGCTTTTTCTCAGAACCTCCCTGCAACCTAAAAATGTACGTTCCCAGATCAGGTAAAATGTTCACTTCCGTTCTCAGAATGCAAAAAAATATATATGTTTTACCTTTCAGGAAACGTATGGCTTCATTCCCAGAACCAATGGGAAACCAAAAACGTACTTTCCCACAACTTACAAGGAACCAAATGTGCTAGCTGGGGTGTGTGTGTCAGTGATCCAATTTATGCAGTGGCCTGTGAGTTTCTATAACTCAGTTCATGCTAAATTAGATCTCATTTGCCGTGCTGAATGGTGAGGAGGGGTGCCCATACAGGGTTTAGCTGGCATAGCAGGGTGGGTAGTGATACCCACCCCACACAGGGCACAGGGGGTTTAGTGGGTGCCCCGCAGCACCAACTGATCACAGTAGCCATCTCACTAATGACTGCTAATAAGCTACTCCGTCTCCTCTCTCTTTGATTCGCCAGTCATCATGTAGATGGGTCGTTCGACGGAATTAGGCCCTTTGGGTAGTGTAACTCGATTAATCGTTTTTTTTATTTCCCCTAATTTTAACATTATGTCATCAAGACCAAATCTTCAACTTAATAAAAAACATGTTTTAAATAATACAATTGCTATATCAATAAATCAATGAAATGTATTTATAAAGTAATTTTTACATCAGCAGTTGTGACAAAGTGCTTATACAGAAACAGCATAAAACTACAAAGAGTAAGCAATGCAGATGTAGAAGCACGGTGGCTAGGAAAAACTCCCTAGGAAGAAACCTAGAGAGGAACCAGGCTCTGAGGGGTGGCCAGTCCTCTTTTGGCTGTGCCGGGTGGAGATTATACGAGTACATGAACATTAATGCCAGATCGTTCTTCAAAATGTTCAAACGTTCATAGATGACCAGCAGGGTCAAATAATAACCACATTGGTTATAGAGGGTGCATCAGGTCAGTACCTCAGGAGTAAATGTCAGATGGCTTTTCATATGTTATTCTTGACGTGTTATGCCACTTAGTTTTCCACCACAAAACACCAGAAAATGTCCAAAAAGAGTCAAATCAGATCACCTGCTTTTACATTATGATTTGACTATTAGATGTTCAATGTTTCTTTTGATTTTTTTTTAAAAGGAATAGTTTCTCCATATTAATCCCCAGTTCAGTCCACGTAATAGGGTCAACCTTAAAATCAGGGACAGTTATTATTTAATATTTGTTTTACCTTAAAATGAATCACTGATCACATTAAAATAAATAATAGTCTCCAGAAATGACTTTGTCAAAACAACAGAACAACTAGGGCTTTACAATAATGGTGAAAACTTATGTGGGTTAAAATCTCCCTAGAAGTCAGAGCAAGTGCACAGAGTGACATGCCAAAATGCTGAATTTTGGCACATTAGCAAGTCTTTATTCATATAACATAATTTTCCATGTGGTCTATATTAAAAGCCACTTCATTTAATATAACAGGCTTTTGAAATTCTATATTGGTGTACAATTTCTACTTAAAATATGAAAGGGAACTCATTTTGTGGAATGACCCAGATTAGTCTGTGATGCCAGACTGGGATCAGGGGGCTCACCTCACCGCAGGGCTGCTGTCAAACCACAGGCCCAGACACTTACCCCTAGGCAGAGCAAGGAGATCCAAGAGGACGGAAACATCAATGTAACCTTAATGACAGTCTGGCAGCCAGGCAACAGCAGTGGGCTGCGGCGCTCTATGAAAAAAATGCAAATCGCCTACCAAAAGACTAATCCCATTCACACATATACTGTATGTGAAGAATGCGTGCTCATGATGAGCTAAATGATAAATACAGCACTTCACACAGCATGTTTACACACTTCTATGAGTTATCGCAATGCATATTCATCGACCTTGGATCGTTTCACAAAAACAGGGGGAAAAATGCATATATTTGTCGGTGTGAATAAAAACAATTTTTTGGGACTGTCTTCCGGTCTAATTTATTCATAGACTGACATATTGGCACTTGGTGAAACAGAACCATTTAATTCCAAGGTGAATCAGAGTTTTATTAAACCAGTGTATTCGTAAAGTGGAAAAGGCAGTTAGGGTTGCAGGATGCAAACCACAGACAGATGGAGGAGACAATTGATCTGGGTAAATTGATAATAACACGGCGCTGAGCACAGTAGGCCTGTTCTTTATTATCTTCACTTTATGCAGCAAATCCTGATTTAGTCCATTACAGGGTGCTACTTAACAATGAGAGACGACACAAAATGAGAGGATTCAGCTGGGTTCGCTTGTTTATGGACTTGGGAAGGAACAGTCGTGCCACAAAAGACTGGGAAGAACAACATCTCTCTTTCGCCGAACACTTCTTGTTAGATGTTGGATGGAGGGCAGAGTTGAAGAGGGCAAGGTTTTTCCCCAGAACATAGGCTACATCATAGAATTAAAAATGAGTAATTTGTAGGATCTCTGTGGGCTACATGCTCTTAAGGTGTCTTAACGCAAGTAAGGACCTGGAGCATCTCTTTGAGTCATTTGGAGGGCAATGTATTAGTGAGGCTGCATTTCCTTTCCTATACATAAATATATAAGACACCCTACTGTGCCCCTGTTTTAAAGTGCACCAGCTTCATTCTAGCTGGGCTCGGCCCATTACTCTTGGTTGGTGTGCCAATAACGACCAATCAGATCAACGCCGGCGTGAAATCATATTAATAAGGGCATAAAAAAATTATGGAACTGATGATCCGGCACATAACTGAATGAATGGCCAACCATTAAGGTCATATTGACTTGCTAGGTTATTAAATGCCAACCAGCTTCCAGTTGCAGCACTATGCATCTTCACAGGGACAAGTGTCCATCCTAAAGCCAAAGTGGGGATGGAAGAAGAGAAGAGGGTCCCCCCCTCTAAGGTTCAGATTTTTTAAATGAAAGCCATAAGAGGGAGTGGAGAAAGAGATTGTAAAGATATTGAGTATCTTGCATCACAACACAACATAGTGTGTACATCAAGCATTTATACAGACTCCCTGTAAAGGCCTAGAAATGTCACGTTCACTGGAATAATGATCGGGCCAAGGCGCAGCGAATGTTGAGTTCCACATAATTATTTAATAGTGAAACTTAACAAAAACAATAAATGAACAACGAACCGTGACTACAGAGGTGCTACATACACTTACTCAAAATACAATATCCCATAAAACGCAGGTGGAAAAAATGCTACTTAAATATGATCCCCAATTAGAGACAACAATAGCCAGCTGCCTCTAATTGGGAATCATACAAAATCACCAACATAGAAAAACAACCTAGAACCCCACATAGAAAATATAAACTAGACTAACCCCCCAGTCACGCCCTGACCTACTCCACCATAGAAAAAAAGGACTCTCTATGGTCAGGATGTGACAGTACCCCCCCCCCCCCAAAAGGTGCGGACTCCGGCCGCAAAACCTGAAACCAAAAGGGAGGGTTAGGGGGGGGTGTCTAGTGTTGGTGGCGGCTCTGGTGCGGGCCGAAGAACCCGCTCATCCTGCGGATCCAGCCATGGACCCAGGCTGAACACTGTGCCTGGACTGTACCTAGATGCCGAGGAAGGCTCCTGCCATGGAGCGGGACTGGACACCGGCGCTGGCCTGGACATCGGTGCAGAGGAAGACTCCTGCCATGGAGCGGGACTGGATGCCGTGTCTGGACTGGGCATCGGCGCAGAGCAGGGCTCCTGCCATGGAGCTGGACTGGACACCGTGCTCGGACTGGGCATTGGCGCAGAGGAAGGGTCTTGCCATGGAGCGGGACTGGACACCGGCCCTGGCCTGGACATCGGTGCAGAGGAAGGCTCCTGCCATGGAGCAGGACTGGACGCCGTACCTGGAATGAGCACCGGCACAGGAGAAGGCTCCGGCCATGGAGCTGGACTGGACACTGTGCCTGGACTGGGCAACAATGCAGAAGAAGACTCTGGCCTTGGAGCTGGACTGGACGCCATGCTTAGACTGGGCATCGGCGCAGGGGAAGGCTCCGGCCATGGAGCTGGAGGTTCCAGACCGTTGACCGTCTCAGGAGGTTCCGGACCGTCTCCGGAGGTTCCGGACCGTGGACCGTTTCAGGACGTTCCGGACCGTCTCAGGAGGTTCCGGACCGTGGACCATCTCAGGAGGTTCCGGACTGTGGACCGCCGTTGGAGGTCCGGACTGTGAAACGTCGCCGGAAGCTCTGGACTGGGGACCGTCGCCGGAAGCTCTGGACTGGGAACCGTCGCCGGAAGCTCTGGACTGGGAACCGTCGCCGGAAGCTCTGGACTGGGGACCGTCGCCGGAAGCTCTGGACTGGGAACCGTCGCCGGAAGCTCTGGACTGGGGACCGTCGCCGGAAGCTCTGGACTGGGGACCGTCGCCGGAAGCTCTGGACTGGGGACCGTCGCCGGAAGCTCTGGACTGGGGACCGTCGCCGGAAGCTCTGGACTGGGGACCGTCGCCGGAAGCTCTGGACTGGGGACCTCTCTCTCATCTCACTCTCTCCCAACTTCGTCATTGCCTCCCTGACAGTCTCTGGCTCTTACCTCTGCTCAGCCGCCAGCTCCATGTGCCCCCCCCAAAAAACTTGGGGTTGTCCTTGGGCTTTCTGTAGCCGCGAACCCTGTCGTCATTGCTGTCCTCCATTATCTCTTTCCGTCTGTCACCAAGGAATGGTTTCGCATCTCCCCATCACTTCTTCCCAAGTCCAGAAATCCTTCCCTCTTTGGGCACGCAGCTTGGTCCTGGTTTGATGGGATATTCTGTCACGTTCGCTGGAATGATGATCTGACCAAGGCGCAGCGAATGTTGAGTTCCACATAATTATTTAACAGTGAAACTTAACAAAAACAATAAATGAACAACGAACCGTGACTACAGAGGTGCTACATACACTTACTCAAAATACAATATCCCATAAAACGCAGGTGGAAAAAATGCTACTTAAATACGATCCCCAATTAGAGACAACAATAGCCAGCTGCCTCTAATTGGGAATCATACCAAAAACCAACATAGATAACAAAACTAGAACCCCACATAGAAAATATAAACTAGACTAACCCCCCGGTCACACCCTGACCTACTCCACCATAGAAAATAAGGACTCTCTATGGTCAGGCGTGACAAGAATCTACTGCAAGTCAAATCAAATGTATTTATATAGCCCTTCTTACATCAGCTGATATCTCAAAGTGCTGTACAGAAACCCGGCCTAAAACCCCAAACAGCAAGCAATGCAGGTACTGCAACACTGTTATAAAGATCCCCCAACATCAGCAGAGAATGAACCAATCAGTAAAAACAGTACTTTGGCCACTCAGAAAAAGCAAATCTTCTGCTTTGTTTCTGGCTTGTGGGACTAACTATTTCTTTATATGTGAAGGCTAGAGCTCTTCAGCAGATCTGTGGACTTTTCTGCAAAGCCAGTGAAAGGTATGTGAGCACTGGAATACCCAGAAGCCACAGGGGTCAAAGAAGTGAAAGCATAAACCATATAGACAGAGAAAGCCCATTTCTATCCCCGCTTAGCTACATTCATACACAGTATTCTCTGAGCAGATACAATTTCCCAGGGTGACTTACAATGTTGTTAACTCAGAGGCAGTAACCAATTTACTGAAAATCCATTTTAAACGAAGCCGGTGAGGTGAGGAGTCCATATCAAGGACACAGTGAGGGGCATTACCTTTAGTGGGCTCCCTGCTGAGCCAATCCCAGCCCACACAGGTATCCTGCCTGCCTTCTACACCAATAACTTTTTTTATAGACTGATACAGGTTTATGAATTGGTAGTTCTTGGACTTTGTATGGGCTGTCAGAAATCTAGAGAAGCAGTGTCAATCAAGGAGTAACTTGTTTCATTCTGAAGTACTTTTGCACAGCACTTTAATGAATTAAATTGTTATTAAGACATCCATCCATCCAGAGAATAGACTCTCTCTCTCTCTCCCATGGGCTCGGCTGAGAGAAAATCATGTCAACAACGAATTGTTCCACTAATGGTGACTCTCCAATATGTGTGGTTAAGATGATTTTCATCACAGTCTGATTATTTTCACCTATTAGCTCATTCCCTGATCCTATCAGTGTCTTCTATCTAATTAGCACTAGTAGGCCTCTGAAAACAAGCTGCTAGCTAACCCAACCTGCTCCTGCTCCTTCTCTTTCCAACTTCCTTCCATAAGGACCAGCAGGGGAATAGGGTCTTGTCGTGAGAACATTACACGGCGGGCTTGAAGCTGATTCTACACTACACATCAAACGCCTTCATTCCCCATAATGATTTCTCTGAGGGAGCTTTTTCGCTTTCATTTTTTTCACTGCTCCGCTCTCCTTTCGTCTTGTTAAGAACTGACAAATGCTAATGAGAGACAAACGGCGGCATCACCTGCTGTGTGGCTTAGAACAACCTGGAAAATGAACAAACTTACTAAAAGCCAAAGGGTCCTGTCACCTGCATCAGTAACGAGGTGGCTTTCTACATTCATTTTTCCTGCTTACTCATAGTGGGAGCTGACTGCTTGTCAGCTTACTGACGTACTTGCCCTTACTGACGTACTTGCCCTCACACGGATGCTTTATGCATACCACACACATTCTACACAAACCTGATCACATGCAGACACACACGCACACAATTTTTTCTGTATTCTTCCGCAAATTTCTGCAAACAATCTAAGAAGAGCTCTGTTGTTGCTTTGTGGTTTCCTTAAGGTCAGGCATCGCCAGATTAGCTGTCTGGACTCTGTATTGAGATGTGATGTGACAGGAAAGACAGCGCAATACCAGTAACCACAGTAATTACAAAAGCTCCTTGGTCATTTGGATGGCAATGGTGACTATTTCATGATCTGGGATGAGATGGGGAGAGGGGGGACCCCTCGGCTAAAATAAGACCTGGGAGGGAGCACATGGAGTTGATTTGGGGTTTTCGTGGAGTGTGGCAGCTTCGTTCATAAACCACAGTTGAGTGCAGGAATCAATGTGAGCCAATAGAGAGAGGGAGATCGCTTGCAGCTCTGTTGCGGAGAACAATAATTCCCACTCCCTCGCCCACACAATTTGATTCATTACCACTGTAAGTCATACTTTCTGGCATTTGGAATTCCCTTGAACATCTTTTTTTGACGCCAGCAACATTACAATGGCATGAATTAAGTCTAGAGATTGCAAATGCAGATTTCTGGCCAGTGAAGTATTGTTTCGCTGTTCCATTGCTATGATCCATTGCTTCACTCTGATCATAGTCAATGTTGCTTGGAATATTATGAGGTAATCCCATTTGGTGTGTGTGAGTTTATGTATGCTTATGTGGCTGTTCTGCATGTGTGGTTGTTTCAGGAAAACAAACTTCTTCATCTTGTTATCTTAAACCTCACTGCAAAGTATGAATATTTGATCTATCAACGGTCTGAATATGCCTGTCTTCGTGCTGATCGATAGGGTCTGGATGAGGTCAGTGCAGTAATCCCAGACTGCAGAGCTGCTGCGGCTGCCAATGTGTCAGGATCTGCAAAACCTCACGGATAGGGCATTTGAGGCTGTCTTAAACCCTTCAGCAAATCTGACAATCTCCTCAAGAACATTTTCCGTTAGTTTGGGGAACATTCTATCTATGTCAGCAAAAAACCTTTTTAGCATGTTTTGTTGTTGAAGTTAGAAGAACATTCCCTTAATGTTAAGCAGAACTTATCTAGAACGTGGATACAATGTCCTCAGAATATACAGTACGACATTAATGTTCTATATGAGTTTTATGGGACATTACAAGAACATTTATGTGTCCAGTTTTCTGAGGGTAAGGAGAATATTCCAGCAATGTCCCACCAAACATAGAATTGACACGATTGATTACATTGTGCATGTTCATTTATACAGTAATTCATATTCAACATGTCCTCACCTGTGATTTGAACTCACAACCTTTTGGTTCACGGCATTCAGCGCTTCCTTCTACGCCACCATGTCTGTGTCAGCTCTCAGTTATATTGGATTATTATTATTTTTTAAATTATTATTATTTTTTACTCCTTTTTTCTCCCTAATTTCATGGTATCCAACTGGTAGTAGTTACAGTCTTGTCTCATCTCTGCAACCCCTGTACAGACGTGGAGAGGCAAAGGTCGAGAGCCATGCGTCCTCCGAAACACAACAAAACCAAGCTGCACTGCTTCTTGACTCAATGCACATCCAACCCGGAAGCCAGCCGCACCAATGTGTCGGAGGAAACACTGTACACCTGGCGACCTGGTCAGCGTGCACTGCGCCCTGCCCGACATAGGAGTCGCTAGTGTGCGATGAGACAAGGATATCCCTGCCGGCCAAACCCCCCCTAACCCGGATGACGCTGGGCCAATTGTACGCCGCCCCATGGGCCTCCCGGTCGCGGCCGGCTGTCGCGACAGAGCCTGGGCTCGAACCCAGAATTTCTGGAGGCACAGCTAGCACTGCGATGCAGTGCCTTGGACTACTGCGCCACCCGGGAGGCCCAGCTATCAGTTAATTTGACTATTTTCTCCTCATTGATTGAACTATTTAAACAATTTAAGGGCTCTCTGTATAGTTGTCTAATGTTGTTGGGGCATATGAACCTGTTTTAATGATACTCTTGAATCACTATGATCAATAAAAGTTCTTATTGAATGTACTTTTAATAGAGCTGAGATTTAATTTGTTCACCCTATTGCTTACACCTATCAAGTGCCTAGGGAGGAGGGGTTAGGTTTTCTTCTGGACATGGCCTAACTCAGGGGTCTCCAATATCTTCTAGCACAAGAGCTAAAAAGAAACATGTTGCGAGCTACTCATTTTTTCTAGCTTTCAAATGGACACATTCTTCTTTTCTCCTCTCACCTGCAACTCTTCCCCGGGTCCTTAGTGTACAAGAGAAAGTAGTGGACTATGTTTTCTGTCAATATACCTGGTAAAATAATGGTTAATAAACAACTCTATGAAATCTGAGATTTTTTAACCACTAAGTTTTACTTTTCCATGCTTTTTTTTTCACTCACAAAATTACAGTTGTTCATGGAGAAACACAAAAAAAAGCTGATGTTTTGAGTCCAGGTCAATACTTACATCACATCAGAAGACAATTTTTTTTAGGTCTGGGAGAAAACAAACACATTTTTTTTTTTACCTTCGCCTCTCCCGAGTCCGTACGGGAGTTGCAGCGATGGGACAAGACCGTAACTACCAATTGGGGAGGAAAAAAGTGTAAAAAAAAAATAGATATGTTTCTGCTTATAATATCCAATATTTTGCTAGGCTATTTGTTAGTCAACTGGTCTATAATTAGATACATGTATAGTAGCTTCTCTTCTGTCATTATATATTACCTTAGAAGACTAAATAAACCCTCGCTCACCAGAATAACGTAATAAATCAATAAAATGAATGCTTCAATCTGTTAATTTTGCAGAGCAAAGACGATTAGGGATCAGGGAGAAAATAAAATTATGAAAAGATTTTCTGTGCAAAATGTCCATATGACATCAGTTTGACCGGTTGTAAGGAAATAAAAAGCTGTGAAAATGACCCAATATGTGTCTGATCATTTCAGTTCGGCTTGGATGCATATTTTATGTGGTTGAAATACTTCTATGATGCTGATAAAGATAGCACCTCTACAGACAGCATCTCACTGTGCATTTGCATTCTCTCAAGATACTGAAAGAAAGAAATCGTATTTCTCCATTTATGTTCCCCAGTAAAAAAAATTGCCTACATTTGGTGAATGATTTTACTGCATCAAATGCTTAATTCTGCAGAAACCATTGGCGCTTTTAGCACGTAAATCTTGGTGGAGCAAACTCAACATCTTTTTTTTTATGCATGCCAGCAAAGCCACTACACAACACAACAAAACACTAAACAATACATTCATTGCATTATAACGATGACAAACGTTGCCCACAAACTGTTAGGTCCTACATAAAGCTGTCCCAACAGCAGAGCTTTCTTTTCAGCACCATGGAGTGAATCCCTACCACCACTACACCTGGCGGTGCCTTGTCTGGCAAGGAAACAGTGAATTCAGCATTTACTTCCTTTTTCAAAAATATAGTTGACATGGCTGACTTGTTTAAAGCTCTAACCCACCTGCCCTGAATGACAGCTCACCACTTGCAGGAGTTAATATTAAGGCTATGAGTGTCCAGATTTCAGTTTCCATTTAACCCATCTGAACAGTAGGCTATTGTTCCCTTGTCGTGCCATAGGCCTATTTGAAGTCCCGTCTTGTGACTGTCGAATTTGTATAGCGCCTCACAATCATCACACATAACATACAGTAGCTGGCACTGCTATCGTCCTCTTTTACCACTTCACCAAATATTTCCCAAACATTACTTTTCTGGCCCTCCTTTCTCTTTATTTTCAACTCTCCATTTTGCAGCTTTTCTCTTATTGAATTCAACTCCAACATTGTCCTTTTTGCCTACTTGGATCGATGTTCCCAAAAGCATTTGGTGATTGGCGTGAAGGCTATTTGACGCGTGTAAAGTTAGGCCCTAAAGCTTAGGCTTATGCACTAATGCCAGATAGCCTAAAATAATGAAAGAAAAACCTAAATGTTTAGATATAAATTGCACAAGAATGATACATTTATGGATTTCTTTCAGGTATTGTTTTCTCTTTATTCAACTCGCCCACCACCCACCTGCCCTTCATCCACACATGTATCACTCTAAACCCCGCCGCCCCGCGAATATAACTGCGGGGACTGCGGCTTATGAGTCAACCCACGCATCACTAGTGCGCCCTCCAGGGTGCAGATTATTGTTTTTAAGGAACTCACTACTCTCCATAGTTATTCTGACAAGTTGCATAACGTACAATTTCGAAATTGGGTAGAGCATTAGCAGTTTTGCTCTTGTCATTTTAGTCATTGCAGACCTTAGAGAGCTATTTATAATTTTCCAGAAATGTCTAGATCCACTAGTTAATGTCAGCTAAGTTGTTTTAGCTAGGTTTGATGAAAGGCGGGCCCGGGTGAAAAAGTTTGAGAATTGGAACAGTAATTGGAACAGTGGTTAGGGTATTTGTCATTGGTGCTTGTGGCCTGGGTTCGAGACCCGCTAGGGGAATCACCCTACTCTTACATCACCAGCCAAATTGTTTGGCAACAGTTACAACACACCTATCTGATCTAATTCAAATGTGTTTCTTATTGAAAGATAAGAATTGGTAGAATTCCAGATAGCTGAGCATCTCAAAGGGAACTCTCTATCATGTGTTTTTTTTTTTATCCACACCACATATAGATGTAGAACAAACGTGTCTCTGATAAGGAATCACATCAGCTCTAGTCATAATGTTTCTATCTGGAACATTCCAAATGTTTTGCCTAAACATGGTCCAGGAGGGAGTGTTGCGTCTGACAGAAGCATACCTAGAACATGGTTGCCGTATTCTCAGAGTATCAGAAATATGTATATTTACAGTAGAATGTTTGTACATTCTCACATTTGCCATTTAAGCAATGAAGATGCCAGTTATACCAAAACAGTACATAACACAGTCCATGAAAAATAGACAACAGAATCACTTGGGACCAGTGTTGGGGGTAATATAGTGCCTTCAAAATGTATTCAAACCCTGTAACTTTTTTCACGTTGTTGTGTTACAGCCTAAATTTTAAATGAATTAAATTGATTTTGTGTCACTGATCTACACACAACATCCCGTAACGCCAAAGTGGAATTATGTTTTAAGAAATGGTTACATATTGTGACCCACCGCCTGGATTTGGTCCTATGTAGAAAAATTTGAAATTGTGTTTTTTACATTGGATAAAAGTAGAGAGCTAGGAAAAGGTATATCATACACTGTAGTTGAGGAACAATGGAAAAGTAATTCTGCTTTGAAAGTTGATAAACTTGTAACCCCACTTTTGAGAAGATTACCCATGAATGGCACCCATTCAGCATCATTCACACCCTCTTAAGGCTTAACCCCACCCATTTATTTACGTTAGTGAATAAGTTAGTGTAGTAAAGAACCAAATATTTCAAGGCTAAAAGTGGTGAATATAGTAGCAAAAAGTAGTAGTAAAAATACATGTTTATCTAGTCCTTGGCCAATATGCTAATCTGACTTTGGTGCAGGTCATGTTGTTCTTGTCACGGACGTCAATAGGAGGAGACCAATGCGCAGCGTGGTATGCGTACATTTTTCTTTATTCTAAGGATGAACACTAAACAAAACTAACAAAATAACAAAAACGAACAGTGAAGCTATTCAAAATGAGTGCTAACAGGCAACTACACATAGACAAGAACCCACAATACCCAAGGGAAAATGGCTACCTAAATATGGTCCCCAATCAGAGACAAGGATAAACAGCTGCCTCTGATTGGGAACCGTATCAGGCCACCATAGACATATATATACCTAGACCTACAAAAAACCCTAGACAAGACAAAACTAGCATACCCACCCTAGTCACACCCTGACCTAACCAAAATAATAAAGAAAACATAGATAACTAAGGTCAGGGCGTGACAGTTCTTCACATTACCATCTCTGGTAAAGTCACACTATATGAAATAAAATGAATGTTTATTTGTCACATGCACAGGATACAGAATGTGTAAACGGTAAAGTAAAATGGTTACTTGCATAGTGGAGTGTTTTGTCCAGTAACTAGCTAGCTAAACAATGAACCATAATCCCAACTCATACTACCATGCACCATGCATGAATCTGCAGGTAGCTAAAGATAACCAACTAGGTTCAATTGAGCTAGCTAGCTAACATTAGGCTATAACTAGCAATGCAAATGGCTTTCTGAGATACAAATAATATTACTACACAGATCATACACCAGTGTTGTGTTCAAGACCACCTAAAGTGAGACCAATTCAAGATCAAGACCGGAGTGAATCGAGTCGGAGTCAAGACCGAGACCGGGAGGGGGACGAGAGGTCTGAGACCGAGTCAAGATCGAGAACCATAGAGAAGTAGTTTGGGGGTGCGGCTATTTTTTTATTTGAAGGATTAAAGGCCCAGCGCACGCACTACTATTCTAAAAAAAACATTTCAAAATATTTTTATGTAGCTTTTAATTATTCTTTTTATTTTTCAGGGGGTGCTGTAGAACCCTCAGCACTCCTACTTCCCGCGGCTATGCCAAGACCAGAAACGGAGAGTCCACATTCAAGACCGTGACTGTAATTTTGTCAAAATGTCACCATAATAAGTGTTCAAAATGCCCAGTATTTCTGTGTTCATATTTCACATCAACATTCAGAATAAATGCATGCTGAAGGACAATAGAGCCTCTCTACACATTTTTACTAACCCAAACACAGTTGGGAACAATGAAGGCCTCCTATGCTTTCAGAGAAAGGCTAAGGATATATAAAATAATAATAATAATATTATTTTCAATTATGTTCTGATTTAATCGCTTCAGTTTTTGAAAAGGGAAAGGGTTAACACGGATCCCAAACCGTCTGCGAGCATGCGCCATTGTGCGCCATCGTGCATAAATGTATTACGTCGCACCACACCAAACGCGATCACGACACGCAGGTTAAAATATAAAAACAAATTCTGAACCAATTATATTAATTTGGGGACAGGTCAAAAAGCATTAAACATTTATGGCAATTAGGCTAGCTAGCTTGCACTTGCTAGCTAACTTGTCCTATTTAGCTAGCTTGCTGTTGCTAGCTAATTTGTCCTGGGATATAACATTTTTTGTTGTTATTTTACCGGAAATGCACAAGCTACTCTACTCGCCAATTAATCCACACATAAAATGGTCAACCGAATTGTTTCTAGTCATTTCTCCTCCTTCCAGGCTTTTTCTTCTAGACTTTATATTGCGATTGGCAACTTTCATAAATTAGGTGCATTTCCACCACTGATCTCGTTCGTCTTTCAGTCACCCACGTGGGTATAACCAATGAGTAGTTGGCACATGGGTACCTGCTTCTATAAACCAATGTGGAGATGGGAGAGGCGGGACTTGCAGCGTGATCTGCGTCACAAATAAAACTGACTTCTATTTTAGCCCTTGGCAACGCAGACGCTCGTGAGCAGTGTGGGCGCAATAATTGAATAATATAGATTTCTATTTATTTTGCAATGGTCACGCATGCCACGCGAGCGGTGTAGTCAGCCTGTTAACACTGACGAGAAAAAAATATCCAATCATGATTTTTTTTTTGTGGTCTTTGGGGAGATAATTATAGCTAGCTAAGTCAGCAATTGGCTAGGCCATCAGAAGCTTGATAGAAGGTATCTGCCATTCAACTGTATTAGGGCAACATTTTGGACTGACAGTGGAATCAACCAATTATATTGACTTGTAATGGGTGGGCCCGTTTTAACAAAAACGTATGGACACTTCTGTCTTCACAACCAGCCGTGACCAGGAGTCCCATAGGGCAGCTCATAATTGGCCCCGCGAGCTTGTCACACACTGAAGGCCTAGGTCCAATAGGTTCACCATTGCACAAACATGTCTATAATAGATATAAAAATTGTTACAATGTCCCCCTGTTTCCCCTTACTAATAGTGAGTGCGCAACTTTGTCTCCCTCTCTTCCCTACGAGCGAGTCAAGGAAATTCGGACAAAGTTTGAGGAGATTTTTTTATTACAAGTCCTCACTGTCCTAGACTGAGTAAAGGCTGAGTAAAAATGTATCTGACACACCGAGACAAGACCGAGACACTCAATGTGTGGTCTTGAGACCAGACTCAAGACCGAGACCAGTCTCGAGTACTAGAACACTGTCATACACTTAACGTTAGCTAGCGAGCCAGCTAATGTTCGCTAGCTAGCTAACAGTACGCTTTAACATGCAATGAAAACAACTTTCTGACAAAATTAGAACAGGATATCTGAAAATGTAGCTAGACTCTTACCCATATACACGGATGAACGCTTCTCCTTCTCTGCCATGGATCCCATTGTTGCCCTTAGTTTGAAGATGTAATCCGGAGGACAGGTGTTTTATACAACAGCCTTCTGTGTTCTCTTTTCGAGACTCTCCGCATTTGGTAATCATCTCTCTGCTTCCACCCCCCATTCCACTGATTTCAAAACTCGGTCAACTTCTTCCGTGACAACAACACTGTTGATCTCCATTTATTCCCCATCACTGTCATTAGAAGACTCTACAGTCGTGGCCAAAAGTTTTGAGAATGACACAAACATTAATTTTCACAAAGTCTGCTGCTTCCGTGTCTTTAGATATTTTTGTCAGATGTTACTATGGAATACTGAAGTATAATTACAAGCATTTCATAAGTGTCAAAGGCTTTTATTGACAATTACATGAAGTTGATGCAAAGAGTCAATATCTGCAGCGTTGACCCTTCTTTTTCAAGACCTCTGCAATCCGCCCTGGCATGCTGTCAATTAACTTCTGGGCCACATCCTGACTGATGGCAGCCCATTCTTGCATAATCAATGCTTGGAGTTTGTCAGAATTTGTGGGTTTTTGTTTGTCCACCTGCCTCTTGAGGATTGACCACAAATTCTCAATGGGATTAAGGTCTGGGGCGATTCCTGGCCATGGACCCAAAATATCGATGTTTTATTCCCCAAGCCACTTAGTTATCACTTTTGCCTTATGGCAAGGTGCTCCATCATGCTGGAAAAGGCATTGTTTGTCACCAAACTGTTCCTGGATGGTTGGGAGAAGTTGCTCTCGGAGGATGTGTTTGTAGCATTCTTTATTCATGGCTGTGTTCTTAGGCAAAACTCCCTTGGCTGAGAAGCAACCCCACACATGAATGGTCTCAGGATGCTTTACTGTTGGTGTGACACAGGACTGATGGTAGCGCTCACCTTGTCTTCTCCGGACAAGCTTTTCCCGGATGCCCCAAACAATCGGAAAGGGGATTCATCAGAGAAAATGACTTTACCCCAGTCCTCAGCAGTCCAATCCCTGTACCTTTTGCAGAATATCAGTCTGATGTTTTTCCTGGAGAGAAGTGGCTTCTTTGCTGCCCTTCTTGACACCAGGCATATCCTCCAAAAGTCTTCGCCTCACTGTGCATGCAGATGCACTCACACCTGCCTGCTGCCATTCCTGAGCAAGCTCTGTACTGGTGGTGCCCCGATCCCGCAGCTGAATCAACTTTAGTAGACGGTCCTGGCGCTTGCTGGACTTTCTTGGGCGCCCTGAAGCCTTCTTCACAACAATTGAACCGCTCTCCTTGAAGTTCTTGATGATCCGATAAATGGTTGATTTAGGTGCAATCTTACTGGCAGCAATATTCCTGCCTGTGAAGTCCTTTTGTGCAAAGCAATGATGACGGCATGTGTTTCCTTGCATGTAACCATGTTTGACAGAGGAAGAACAATGATTCCAAGCACCATCCTCCTTTTGAAGCTTCCAGTCTGTTATTCAAACTCAATCAGCATGACAGAGTGATCTCCAGCCTTGTCCTCGTCAACACTCACACCTGTGTTAACGAGAGAATCACTGACATGATGTCAGCTGGTCCTTTTGTGGCAGGGCTGAAATGCAGTGGAAATGTTTTTGGGGGATTCAGTTCATTTGCAATGCAAAGAGGGACTTTGAAATGAATTGCAATTCATCTGATCACTCTTCATAACATTCTAGAGTATATGCAAATTGCCATCATACAAACTGAGGCAGCAGACTTTGTGAAAATGTATATTTGTGTCATTCTCAAAACTTTTGGCCACGACTGTACAATGTCTGGTTCAATGAAAATGGTTAACCTAAATCTGGGATTTCCTCATTGTCGGATTCATTTTCAGAGTCAGAATGGCAAGATCGTCCTCCAGAAAATAGTCGATCACAACCTTTTCCCACTGATCGCTGTCGATAGCGCCTGATAACTTCAGAGAGGCAATGTTGAGAGCAGAAGCAAAACTTTTTTACTTCTTCATGATATCTTTCAAAAAAAGTAGCATTAGAAAGGATTAACTACACATGCTGAGCAGCTCATGTTATAGACAGAAGCATTCTACATGGCAGATCAATATGAACTCATCTTTCGGCATGTCCAGCCTAGCCATTATCTAGGCCAATCATGGCTAGAGTGGCTAAACCAACTAGGCTTGTAATTTAACAATTTTATTCATATTTACAGATGGCATACAAGTTTGTATTAAGGCACATAAAAGTTCACATGTTCAAGAAGACATTTCTGCCAAAAAAAACGCATTTTAATAAAAAAACTAAAAACTTTCAAATGCATCTTCTGTGATGTAGTGACATGCGACATACGGGACATACGGCTAGCTTCTTGAAACGGGTCACAATTAATAAAAAAAGAGAAAGCTGAAATGTCTGAGTCAATAAGTATTCAACCCTTTTGTTATGGCAAGCATAAATAAGTTCAGGAGTAAATATTTGCTTAACAAGTCACATAATAAGTTACATGGACTCCCTCTGTACGCAATAATGGTGTTTAACATGATTTTTAAATGACTACCTCATCTCTGTACCCCAGACATACAATTATCTGTATGGTCCCTCAGTCGACCAGTGAATTTTATGCACAGATTCAACCAGAGCAAAGAGGTTTTCCAATGGTTTGCAAAGAAGGGTACTGTACCTATTAGTAGTACAGTACCTATTAGTTTAAAGCAGACGTTGAGCATGGTGGGGCTTTTAATTACACTTTGGATGGGGTATCAATACACCCAGTCACTACAAAGCTATAGGCACCCTTCCTAACTCAGTTGCCGGAGAGGAAGGAAACCGCTCAGGGATTTCACCATGAGGCAAATGGTGACTTTAAAACAGTTACAAAGTTTAATGGCTTAGATAAATATATTAACATAAATGACAGAGTTCGTCAAATTTCTGCCCTGCTAGAGCTGCCCCGGTCAACTGTAAGCGCTGTTATTGTGAAGTGGTAACGTCTAGGAGCAACAACGGCTCAGCCGCGAAGTGGTAGGCCACACAAGCTCACAGAACGGGACCACCCTGACCTCAACGCCATCGCACACCTTTGGGATGAATTGGAACGCCGACTGCGAGCCAGGCCTCATCACCCAAGATCAGTGCCCGACCTCACTAATGATCTTGCGGCTGAATGGATGCAAGTCCCCGCTGCAATGTTCCAACATCTAGTGGAAAGCCTTCCCACAAGATTGGAGGCTGTTATAGCGGCAAAGGAGGGACCAACTCCATATTCATGCCCATGATTTTAGAATGAGATGTTCAACGAGCAGGTGTCCACATACTTTCGGTCATGTAGTGTACAGTATATTATTGTTTTATTTTCCATACATTTTTTAAAAATTGTATGTTAAAATAACTGTGTGTGTGAGCATCCTTTACCTTGCTAACAGACAAAGAGCTATGAATGGATAAGTGATTCACCAATCAGGGCCTTGATTGGCAAAGCAACATTAATGTCTAATAATTTGTAATGAAGATTTTTAGGACACAAATGTTCTTGCACTGTTCCCATGAAACGTGTCTAGAACATTAATATCTTATGTCCTGAGAACATAGCAACCATGTTCTGTGTATGTTTGGTGGGATGTTGATGGAATATTCTCCTATCCCACAGAAAACTGGATACAATGCTTTTGCAACGTTCCCATGATACGCGTCTAGAACATAAATATATTATATTTGGAGAACATGGCAACCAAGTTCTGGGTAAATTCTGTTTGATAATAAGGTCAATGATCTCTTGGAAACCGTCCTTGCACATCACTGTAACATTCCTATGAAAATATTAGGTAATAACCTAATGAGACTCTTAAGAGAACATTCTCTAAAGCTGTGGGAACATTTGTTGTTAGCTGGGTATCCCTCCTTCTCTGTACAGTAATATATTCTCTCCTGCACTGCGGCCTCCTCTCCCTAGACATTGTTCCTGAAATAATCTCCTTGCCCGGAATCTGTCCCAACCATGCCGTGCAATGGACGTATGGTCACAGGCGTCCAAAGTGCCAACTGAAAGTAGGACAGACGTGCTAAAAGTGGACTAGGAACCAGGGGAGTGTGTGAAAGAGAAGGCATACCATTATTATTAATATCCCACATCACTTTTATCTAGGGCTCTATTCAAATCTGTATGATTTAAGCGATAGAAATGTGAAGGTGATTTCCGATTGCGCCGATATATGCAGCGTTTACCGTGAATGCAGTCTCCGCTAACATTTCCTTTCAATTTCAATCATGCTGTAATGCTGAACTTCCACGTTACGGATTGGATAGAGCCCATAGTAACATACCATAACTCAGACACACTTGAGTCACGACTCACAACTACAGCTGACGAGGACAATTAAGTAAAAATGTATCCTCTCTCCTCTCCACAGGTGCAAATCTCTCCCAAGAGCATTAGCCCAAAGAGACAGTTCCATCCCAGCCGCAGAGAGGGTATTGATTTCATGTTTGCCACTTGTCTAAGTGGTGCGGTAGCTTTTTTTGTTTGGTGTGCGCTTCTTTTGTGCCTCTCTGTTTGATTTCTCCTTTTAGAGCTACACTAACTCCTACCCATTTTCCTTTCCCCCGTCAATCAATCCCGCTCTCTTTCATTTACCTGTTCCCGACGCCTCTCTGTGTAATTGGAGCAGACTGGGGTTGGTAAAGGAATGCATCCTGTCTACAGAGTTCCAGAGGAGAAATGCTATAGGTGGGACAGAGTGAGCTGAGAGGAAGTGACACGACTGGACTGGGGGGGGGGGGGGGGGCGTGTATCCTCCTCTCGTCTCCACTCCACTGGAGATGGGACCAGATGGTGCTCTCATTAAAGAAATTACAGCAAAATTAGATTCTCCGCTTTAGGATATAGACGGGCTGGTAAGATCGATACCATCCTGCCACACTCCAAACAGAATGGGGGACTCAAACAGTGGCACATCGTAGCTACACAAATTTCAGCCGGAATCATTTCACACTGTTTCTTATAAGCATTGTGCCTACATTTAGGGTGTGATAATAACCAGTGTTGTAGTGGTAAAAAGAAGTGGGCAAACCATAAACTCCAGTAGGCAATCGAGTTAAGACAAACAACCACCGATATAAACTTAAACGTCTAACATTTTTAAAACTGTATTGTTTGCAGTTTGGTTGCATTTTAATGTCGGCCTATATATAGGGAAGGTAGGCCATTGGGAGTTATTCATATTGAAACATATCTTATTTTTCTTTTCTTGATTTGTTTGATAAAATTAGTACAGATTCTTTCAGGGGACCCCACATGGGGCTCCGGCACCAAGTTTGGGAACCTCTGTAGTATCCTCTTTCTCTGCTCGCTACCTCTCTCGCATCGTCTCCTCTGTCTACTCCTGCATGCATCGCAGCCTGCCTCAGCCTCGCCACTGTCTGTCTCACTAGTACTCTCTGTAAAGCAAAGTTATGATGAGAACTTAGTTGTCTTTTGTTACTGCTGAGGTCAGGCTTCATTTAACGTTAGCTTCTTACCTTCTAGTCAGCTTGCTCACACTAGCCAGAGAACTATAACGTTAGCTTCTTACCTTCTAGTCAGCTTGCTCACACTAGCCAGAGAACTATAACGTTAGCTTCTTACCTTCTAGTCAGCTTGCTCACACTAGCCAGAGAACTATAACGTTACTGCAATACTATACTGATAATAACTCTAGTTTTGCAAAATATGCTGTTTTCTCTCTACTGCAACTACACGTTCGCTACAGGAGTGATTTGCTGGCTGATTAAAACATAATCTCAGTGCTTCCTCAACTGGTCTATATGACAGCTAAAGAGATGCTTGAGAGCTGTGAGAGTTGTCCACTGGTGAGTTAGGGCTCTCAGTATCAGCAGACTGTAATCCACAGGGGGAAAATGACATTATGAGCAGAAAGCATATGTGCTGATTATAGCTTGCATGTGTCCATTTGATCCCAATTCCTAGAATGTTACAAAATTGCCAATCGGACTTTGCATGTGATGTACAATGACAATAACCCAGACATCGAGACAGTGTCTAGTGTGTCTCTGGTGGGCTGTCTGGAAGGGGGCTTATCCCAAGCCCCTGGTGAATAGCAGTCTCCGACATGGTTCTGCTGAGTAGGGGAAATGGCCTCCCACCCTAATCAGTGAGCAACACACTCACCTGCCCCACGTAAACCTTACTTTAATCCCAGCCGGCTGCAGAAGGGGGTGAGATGGGGTGGCACTCCAGGGGATAGCAGTCTTTACATCTGTCTGTCTGAGTATTGACCAATGCCCTCCCGCAGCGGTAACTTCTACGCACCTGAGCCTGCCCAGCTGAGCCGGACACATCCAAATGCACACCCACACAACTTGCACCAGTACACACCGACATGCACCAGCACACGCGTTGAATCGTCTCTGTAATCATCTGATCACATCTCTGCTGTAAAGCCTGTGTTGTGGATGGGCTGGTTGCGCAGATTAATGATGCGCTGGTTGACTCATAACCCGCAGTCCCTGCCGTTATATCAATGGGGCGGCCGGGTTTAGGGTCAATAAATATTGTGTGTATGAAGAGCGGGTGGATGGCGGGCGGGTTAAATAAAGAAAAAACTATTTATATCTATAGGGTACATTGAGGTTTTTCTTTCATTATTTTAGTCTATCTGGTATTGGTGCGTAAGCCTAAGATTTAGAGCCTAACTGTACACGCGCCAAATAGCCTTCACGCCAATCGCCAAATGCTTTTGGGAACGGGCAGAAAAAGCTAACATCAAGACAAAAATAACAACGTCAGAGGTTAATTCAAATACAGAAAAGCTGCAAAATGGAGAGTTGAAAATAAAGAGAAGGGAGGGCCAGAAAAGTAATGTTTGGCAAAGAGTTGTTGCAGTGGTAAAGATGATGTGTGATGATTGTGAAGAGCTATACAAATTCGACAGTCACAAGAAGGGGACTTCAAATAGGCCTACGGCACATCAAGGGAACCGTAGCCTACTGTTCAGATGGGTTAAATGGAAACTGACATCTGGACTCTAACTGTAGGTTGACGTCTCACATAGCCTTAATATTAACTCCTGCAGAATTAAGCATTTCGTGCAGTAAAATGATACACCAACAAGAGAGGAGAAATATGATTTCTTTCTTTCAACATCTTGAGAGAATGTGAATGTGCAGTGAGATACCATCTGTAGAGGTGCTATCTTTATCAGCATCATAAAAGCTGATAGTATTTCAACCACATAAAATAGGCCTAGTCGGGCGGTTGCAGATGGGTTATTAGCATTTGTGGGCGAACAAACAGCTGACCCGCGCACCACTAGTGCAGAACGATCCCGCCTAAGCCTTCTGCCTCCTTGCTGTGCCACATTAATAAGGTTCAGTTATTGGCCAACTTATTACCCCGCTAAGCTGGCCATCGTCTGTACAGACACATCCCAGTAATGGTGCCAGACAGGCCCTGGCCCACACAGTAACACCGGGCAATTAGAGTGTCCACTGTGTTGAATGTGTCGGCTCCACAGAGACATGATGCAGCTTTGTTAAATGTGCACGCTTACAGCACCTACACCACTCACGGGGCTCCAGGGGGGCCATGTAGAGGTCAGCACATGAAAAAGCATTTGTGTGACCCTTGTTTATGAGCTAAAGCTGTGAGACAAGATCATCTTCTGCCCCCTGCCCTCACAGCCTTCATGCTAGTGAATGAACTTTGAAAACATAGGGAGGAAGATCTGCATATTGTGTGTTGAGAGAGAGAGAGAGAGAGAGAGAGAGAGAGAGAGAGAGAGAGAGTTTGGGGGGGGAGGGTAAGGTAGTGGCAGGACATTTTACAGATGACTGTCATACTGTACAAAAGTATTTTGGGGACAATAATCTTCTCTATAGAATGGGGAAATCATTGTAAAGCTTGGGTACTGGTTCTTGAATGCAGGCCTGCATAAAAAACTATTTTACTCTGATGGTACTGTCTAAATTAAATGGCGTTGGAGAACTTCTTTAAGGGATAAATGAGGACCATTTATAGAATTTCTCGACTTTCAACTAATTTAATGCTTGGATGATTGTGTAAAGTGTAAATGTCCTCTCTGATTATTTAAGCAGCAATTTTTGTCTACTCGCTGAGAGGAGCGAGCTTCTTCGCCATCGCATCACCATCACCCCGTGGCTCCTGTGGCGAGCAGAAATATTGAGGCACTCAGAAATGCCATTTCAAAGTGAAACATGTCTTCGGGGGTTACTTCTCCATGAGCTCCATAGCCTACAGGGCAATTGGCCTACACTCTTGAGCGATATTGCGTTTGAAATCTGCTTACATTTTGGTAGCCTTTCTTCAACCGTTCTTCAATTTCTTCCTCTCTCACCTCTCCACCCGCAGGCAATGACGGCCATGATTCTGATTTGCATTTACAAACAGTTCAAAGCGTTCCTTCCTCGTTCTGTGCCATGCGTGTAAAGTGGCCACGGTATGTGTAATATGTCATAGGAATTGTAGCCTACATCATATTGTGCATGTGAAAAATTATAAATCAGGGTAATTACAATCTTATACAAGATTGACAACATTTTGATACGGTCTGCACAGTGATATCGAGGATCATGCAGAGATATTTTCACTCATACAAGCTTGTACGAAACGTAACATATCATACTAAATGGAGTGTCTCGGATTTTCATACAGAATAATACGAAATGCTCTGAGACCAGGTTGGACGGAGCAGTCGCTCACATTGCAGAGTAGCCCATGACCGATGTCCAAATAAATCATTATGGATAGCCTACCATTAAAATATTTACTGAAAGTCAGACTGATTTCACTGAATATTTAATTTCATATATTAGGCAAATGCATCTGGGAGACTACAGGGCACAGAAACAATACTCAGTCAAAATTATTCACTCTGCCTTTTATCTTCTGTTTCTAAACGACTGAAGCCATAAGGCTACAATAAAAAGCAACCTATATAATTTCTCAATGTTCACTGAAAGCGCAGGAGTTACACTACTATTATACACCATAGTTGGCATCGTCTTGATATGCTGATAATGAACTAATATGAGGTCACCTATTTCAACAGCCTATTGTCGGCCTATGTGGATAAAAGTTTAGTTATATTATTCTAGGAACTGTGGAGGCTACGTAGCCTATTTAACCAAGAAAAATGTGTCCACTGCAGTAGCCTATGTTCAAATATTCAGTGTAAAGTGTCGGAAGAATATAGGCACTTACCACCCCCATATCCATCTGTTCGGCCGTCAGAGATGGTGCTGCAAGAGCCTGAGATAAAAACCAAAACATGGGAAGCAGGAACATCTCTGGAGAAATAATCCAAATGCGCCGCGCGAACTGAAACATTTGAGAAATCATGCCCCGCCACTCGCTGCTCCTGCAGCGCTCAAACACCGACCCTGACCGCCGCATTCACCAAATAAATCACCCAGCTCCGGATCCCTCTGATATGCGGTCAAATTTGGACGAGAATTCTACCTCACTGTTGCGCGTAAACACATGAAACACATATCACATAGAGACGAAAATGTCTTTAAAAACATTAAACAGTTCGTTTTCATCAAGATCCGCGTCCTGAAAAACCATCTCAGTCACATTGCTGTTCCTTGGTGGACCACCCAATTACGCCAACGATTACCAGTATTTACAAAGAAATATAACTTCTACTTCCGGCATAAGAGTCTACATTTATTTCAGAATATCCAATATGCCCATGAGGCAAAGAAAATTAACCCGTTAAATATTCCCTCTGTAACACAAGCAAAAGGAGATAGGCTCGTGCTCCCTGCGCGGTGTGTCAGAGACTGAGACAGACGCACGATGAGAGAGTGGAGAGGAATTTAGCCAGTTGCAGAATGGGAGGAGGCGATACAAAAGGCGCATTATTCAGTCCACTTAGAATGTGCATAGTATTGAATTTGTGACATCTTTTTAATATATAGACCCTCGGTTTCAGAGTTGCAGGTACAACAGTGTGCACATCAGATATGCCTATACATGCGCAACAGAGATGCCATCTCTGCATTTTGTTCAAATGAAAAAAGTATTGTTTCGCAGGGTGAAATGTAGCCCGTAGGCCTATAAATTCATCATTAGCCAAATTAACGTATAGACCTACACATGATGCTACTCATAGTTCAAAGGCTTACCTACCAAGAAAGTTGATATAGGCACACCAATATGTTTTAAGACCAGATGATGTTGCAAAAACTTGTGTGTAGCCTACTTGGCCTACGTGATGCAAGCCTACAGTAGACTAGCTTACATGGAAACAACATATAACGAAGTAGAGGTTTGAGTATATCCTGGTGCGAGGTTATGCGCGCGGAGAGAGAAAACGAGTGAGGAGAAAGACAGCCACATATTATAAATACGTATCTCTACGAAGGAAGCCTCGGCTCCCAGGTTTCTCTCATGTTGTACAGAAGGTGAGGTGAACGCCTGGGCACTGGGCAGAGGGTAAACTGTAGAGAACATGTTCGCGCTGTCTCACCAGAGGGAAATCAGTGGGTAGCCTTTACGCCTTACTGCGCCGCTTCTGTCAACAGAAGTCAGTCAACATTATTAAGTATTTCTCTTTGGCCTTCAAGTTTAATCTATAGAAAAACATATACACGTATCGAACTGGTGTCTGATTCTTTACATGAGTCATGCCTCGAGGCATTTCAACTTCACGTCTCTTGAAGTACACTACGCATCAATGTCATGGGCCTATTCGTGTTGGACAAGTCGACGAGGCTAGGCCCTGCTCTCAACCTTTACGAAGTTGAGAGATTTTGTAATATTTGAACTCATATAATGATAATTATAACAGCCATGGGTCTACCAAGGTTAGACAGATGGTGCGTTGACTAGTTTGGGTAATAACTTATCTGTTTCCTGATAGGACCTTGAGTCTTCTGTCTGACATGTCTATTGGTATTAATCACCTGGCTTCTTCCAAGGACATTAACATTGAAGAAGGCCTAGTTGATCAAGATACACAATAATATATATGTTTTACATTATAGCCATCTCCATTCCTCAAGGATGGAAATGGTTATAGCACATTTGTAACATATATTTTGGAGAGTGCATCCTTCTTACACCTAAGCACACTAACATGTTTTAGTAAAGCCCTTCTGTGTTTGTGCCCTCATTCCATTGAAGAGTTAGGCACTCTGGGGATGACTGACTTAAAGGGGCACTGGGGAGTTTACACAGCATTGTGAAATGATTGACAAATGGGGCCTTGCAGTACCTATAAAATGATGATATGCAGTAAGGGCCCACCAGCCTGCAGTTCTAGATAGAGCCAACTGACTGATGTAGGTTACTGTTTTTGTCTGGCACACACACCCACGCAGCCTTTGTTTTGGTAAAAAGCTGTGGGATTGGCCTGGAGAAATGTAACCATTCTCAAATGTGTAGACAGAGCTTTTGATGCAATGACTTTTGAGGTTATTCGGAGTTTGTTTACATTTACATTGTTTACAAACATTGGAGTAGAAATAGCTTATATTTTGGGTTCTGATTGGGTATGAGATTTGAACCAAGATCATGAGGCATTTATAAGTTATGTTCTTCAAGAATCAATGGGTATACAGTATCAGTGGTGTAAAGTACTTAATAAATAAAAATACCTTTAAAGTACTACTTAAGTAGTTTTTTTGCAGTATCTGTACTTTACTATTTACATTTTTGACAACCTTTACTTTACTGCAAAACCTAAAGAGAATTATGTACTTTTTACTCCATACATTTTCCCTGATGACCAAAATTACTCGTTACATTTTGAATACTTAGCAGGACAGAAAATGGTCCAACTCGCACACTTATCAAGAGAACATCCCTGGTCATCCCTACTGCCACTGATCTGGCGGACTCACTAAACACAAATGCTTTGTTTGTAAATTATGTCTGAGTGTTGGAGTGTGACCCTGCCTATTCATATATAAATAAATAAATAAAGAGAATTGTGATTTCTGGTTTGTGTTTAAAAAAAACAATCAACTACATTTACTTTTGATACTTAAGTATATTTAAAACCAAATACTCTTACTCACGTAGTATTTTACTGGGTCACTTTCACTTGATTCATTTTCTATTAAGGTATCTTTACTTTTACTTAAGTTTGAGAAATTGGGTACTTTTTCCACCAGTATATCATACATTTATAAATCCCAGAAATGATGTAGTAACAAAGGATTCTAGCTTTAAAGAATAGTTAGGTCTCCTCCATTCCTCCGAAAACCATGGATCTTTATTTCAAATATGGTTCCTCTATAAAAGCATAAATAGATATTATCATTATCTTTTATCAGTTGGGGTATTTAGCAAACCAGTGATACATGTTATGGCTTTTTTGTTGTCGTTAGAGACCAGGAGCCCCCAGAATATACAAGTGAGTGTTCAGGGAGCCAACTGACACCCAATTAAATATACACATCGCCAGCAGCAAACTCTTTGGACTGAAAAGAGTGCGAATGCCTCTGAAATACAGAAGCTGTTTTATTTTCTACCCCTCATTACTCTGGTATTTCAAAAGACATCACAGAAAACTACAAATCAATTCGGAAAAAAGCAGAAATCATCACAATTACACAAAATCAGAGGGTTCGCAATGGAGAACAGACAATCAGATTATCCATACTCTTCTATAGCAGATGAGTAGCACTTTGTTGTTGTGAATATAAAAGACACAATTATGACATCTTTGTGTTGTGATGTTGAAAGTCACCAGTAAGGAGAGCGACTCTGTGAAACAAGTTTAATTAATAAAGTGACAGCCCTATTGTACCAAGCTTTGTATGTAAGCGTGTATGTATGTCTGTATTATGCTACCTCCCATGTTCCAAAAACATCTGAAACCCTACCCCTTCAAAGAATATCTTAAATAATCCCACAGCACCCCTCCCTCCACTATTTTTGGGGGGAACTTTCAGGAACTAACACTTTTTCGTACTAAATGAAAATAGATCTTGTATTGTCACACACTGGATAGGTGCAATGAAATGTGTTGTTTTACAGGGTCAGCCATCGTAGTATGGCACCCCTGGAGCAAATTAGGGTTAAGTGCCTTGCTCAAGGGCACAGACAGATTGTTCCTCTTGTGAACTAGCACTGACTTTGCTGATAGCTACTTCAAGTCGCTCTGGAATTACTAAAATGTCAAATATAACAATGTAAACGTGTTTGAACTATAGTCTGTTGAAACTTTTACGAAATGTTTCAAATCATATGCACAAAGACAGCCTTTCAATGAAAAACATGAGAGGTTAAGCAGTCTCTATGATGGTGTTAAAATTCCTACCAGACTGTTTGACCCTTGACTCCATCATTATCAACACAATTTCATGCAAAAAGCATGAAAAGAGGCCTAAAGCTATCCAGAGACGCATTGCCAATACACATAAACACCTTCTCTTCCCACATTGTCTATTCAGATCAGGTACAACAGTCTGACTGTCATTCATATGAAGCCTTGAGGGCTGAAACATGTAAAAATACATTGTGCTTTATTAGTTCCCAACAAAAGCAGTATTAAGTTATCTGAGCCAAGGGGTAATATCCTCGCATTACAATCTCAAGTCGCAGACATTGCTGTAACATTATATTAATGTTTTTGAAATGTTGTGTTTCCAATTCAAATTTCCAATTTAAAAAAAGTTCGAGCTCATTCACTGCATTGCTATACAATTGAAAAACTTGATGATTACTACAAGTTTAGATAGCTGGCTAGACTAACTAGACTAATATACCAATCTAAAATGTTTTAACAGATATGGGCTAATTGAGTGACTGTCAGTGAATGACATATAACAAGAGGAAAACTGCTGATGCACAACCAAATTACAGAGGTCTGGACCTCGATCTGCTCATATGTAGCTACGGTCCTGATGATGCAACATAATTATTGCATATTTGGTGAGATTACATAACATTACCTCAAACATGACCTAAGGCAATTTAATGATTGTGTATAACAAAACAGAACATTTAAGAGACATTCTATTGGTAACAACCTGAAGGATTTTTGGAGCAGGTTTTGGTACCATGCCTAACCCTGTAATCTTTTCACCTCTCAGGCCAAGCCTGGGATATGTATAAGGAACACAAGGTTTTCATGTCTACTTGTCAGTTTATATCTTGTCTATTCTGAGTATGGATATTCATGCTGAGGGACTTTTTAACATATTTTCTTGCTATATATAAATAAAAGAATTGTGAGCCAGTGTCTGAGACGGTATCTGTCTGCCTGTAATTGTGTTTATCACACTGTGCATCTCCACTGCCAGCACTGCCTAATGGGCATTCCCATTGGACAGGTTAAGATTACAGTCTTTACAAACAGACATACTGTACATGTCAACTGGGCATTAATGAATATCTTCGGCTTTTGTACTTTCTGGCTTTTTGTGTGTGTCTGTCTGTGTGTGTGTGTGTGTGAGTACTGAAGTATAACCAAAAAAGCTTAAAGACAATAGCATTCCGTAGAACATAAAAAATACTATAGATCCATACACACACAAGAAGTCGAGGTTACACTGTTAATGAGAAATATTCACATCATATCCGATTCCTGTGTTATATTCTCTCTTGCAGAAGGCTATAATGTTATTCATCAACAGACTTAGCAAGACCCCAGAACCCTCTCTGAAGACACAGATAGCCTAAAGTATGAAGGCCGTCTTGCATTGTTGTGATGCACATACAGATTACATGAAGTCACATTTATTCAGTTCCCCGGAGAACGTGTCTTCTTTTTTCATTCCGATCATGCCTTCTCCCTCCACTCACATTCAGTCCAGAGCAGCTGTAAAAAAAAATACACCTTATCTGAGAGAGAGTCTGGCTTTGGTACTTTCAATGCATGCTTTTTATTCTGCTTTATGGAAGCACCTTAAAGCGTTTTTAAAAGAAAGTAAGTGCTGTTATCAACCTGTCAAGCTTCCTTTTGTTACACACACCCATATACTCCGTGACAATCCCTGGGTGTGTGTGTGTATGAGTGTGTGTGTGTGACGTAACCCATAGGGATTATTATACATGGATGACCCATAACATCAGATAATGACGCAGGGACTTGCTCGTACTCTTCTTTCAAAGATATTGGGCCAACAGACATACAGTATCTTTAATTAATTATCTTGGGAAAAAATGATTGATCTTCAATAGAGTCAGCCATAGGGATACATGGTGGGTAACAGGGAAAACATGCTACTGGTGACTTTTTCATGTTTCATTTGATGAGATGTTGTAGATCTTTCAAGACTGTCAACTATGTGGGATGAACATACATGAAAGAAACCCATAAGAAAAGCATGCTAACATGCAGAGAAAGACCAGGAGAACAAATAAAACCGCCATATCAATATTTGCCCAACCTTTGGAGTAAAGTGCTCCTTACCTTAATTGTTTTCATTTAAAACCCTTCAGAACTGCCTCCCCTGCAGATGAGATTGTGTGTTTCAATCAAAGAGAGGAAATCAAACGGGTTATACATGTCAGCATTTACCAGATTGGATCAGACTGGGGCTGTCTGTGGCGGATGAGGAGTGGCTAGGGCTGGTGCAGGGTCTAGGCGGGGGGGGGGGGGGGGGGGGGGGGGGGGTCATGTGTCTGCCTCCCGAGACAGGATCTGATTTATGGGCCGCGGTGTCCAACCCTCCCTGCCTCCTCAATGTCACCCTTCAGCTTGTCTCCGTCTGTTAGCCACCACAGAAGTGTTAGCACAACCAGCCGTGATCGGGAGTCCCATAGGGCAGCACACAAATGGCCCAGCGTCATCCGGGTTAGTGGAGGGTTTGGCCGGGGTAGGCCGTCATTGTAAATAAGAATTTGTTCTTAACTGACTTGTCTAGTTAAATAAAGGTTAATAAAAAAATAAACGAGGCCAACAATGTAAGGAACAGGATAGTAGGAGGAAGTGGGGGTGGAGGTGGGGGTGGATGATTGAGTGTAGTCTGGCCCAGGAGTGTGAAAGTGAACGGAAAGGCTTTGAAGCAACGAACCACCCTTGCTGTCTCTGCCTGGTCGGTTCCCCTCTCTCCACTGGGATTCTCTGCCTCTAACCCTATTACAGGGGCTGAGTCACTGGCTTACTGGTGCTCTTTCATGCCGTCCCTAGGATGGGTGCGTCACTTGAGTGGGTTGAGTCATTGACGTGATCTTCCTGTCTGGGTTGATTTTTTTTGGAGGTGGGGGTGGAGGAGGAGGAGGTGGAGGAGGAGGTGGGGGTGGAGGATGAAGGGCAAGAGGAGAAGGGGAGGTTACAGGTTGAGATGCCCAGGTGAATACACCCTTGGGGAAATCAGGCAGCACCTTAGGCAGCATCAATAGTTGACCTATTACCATACTGACATGCATTCATTAGTGATGGTAACCCTTCTGCAACCCAATCTCAGATGTTTATTATCAGTAATCCCTGGGGGAAATGGCTTTGTCATGTCTCTTGTGATCCATGAAGGATCTATTCAAGTTGATCCCCTAAAAAAACATAGACCCTTATCACCCATTACTCTGCTTAGTCTCTGAACTCCAACTACCCTCGTCCATCTTCCTTTCCCTGCAGTCTCTCTTTTAGAAACAGCCATCTTTAACCATACAGTAGTATTCCTTCCCACCTAGGCCTCTCACATCCATTGGTGTCGGTTACTATAACGTTTAACAGCAGCAGCAGTTCATAGAGCCCTCTACCTGCGACTCCTTTAATGTGAAACGGCGCTCTGTGTTAGGAGCTTGTTCCTCTGATCTGCAGGTTCTCAGAATAAGCCATCAATGATTTAGACCAACACTAGGAGCCCTCTCTTCTCCCCCTCCTCTGCAAGAGCCGCAGGTGGGTTAGCTAGCTAGCGCTCCTCACACATCTCTGAAGAATGATCAACCCTGCTTTTCCTCATTCCTTGCATAATTTCAGTGTCGCTATATTGTTCAGAAAGCCCTGCCTAACCACCACTTGTACATTTGAGCTACAGTACTATTTTATTACCTAGTGGAAAGTCTCCTTCTCCTGTCTTATAACGCCACGCCCCATATCCATGTTTTTCTTCCTTGCCATTTTTCATCTATTATCTGTTCCATGTATATTGCTGGGCAGTGCTTTATCTATTATCGAAATGTAAATTGATGGATTTACGAGAGTCTAAAAACCATGTGCTAGCATCCCGTGGAACAGACTCTCATCCAGGCATTCTCTCAATCATTTTGCCTTTAATTAATTAGCTAATTAATCAAATTAAGCTCCAAAGCTGATTTATGGTACGTTATGGATTAGGCATGATGAATAGAAGCAGGGGACATGGAGGATTCTCCTTCTGGGTAAGCAGTACCACTCACTAGAGGCCATATTTAATCCATGGATCTCCACATTTGACTTTTGATTTCACACCAGACACGCCACGCTATGCACAAGGTGCTTTGTGTTAGCAGTTTTGCCTTTGTGACATGCAAAATGATCGGTGAATGCTCTGTGATTCATCATTAGTGGCAACCGGATGATTATTCATTTGATTAAATCTCCGGCCTTATCCAAAAGCCGACATCGCATAATGAAATCTGATACTCTCAGTGAGAGATGGCTCGAGACGGCGGGTAACAACGTTCATGCTTCAGAGCCGTGGATATACACGTTTCCCCCCTCATTCCATCTACCCCCACCACCTTCATCCCTGGTGTCTAATTGAAGAAGATCAGCGTTGGGAAATTGAAATCAGACAGAGGACATATACACGTGCACCATACATATGCACCTTTTATCTCCTCATGTTAATCAGACTCTAATGTAACCCCTCTCGGTTGCGTCTCTCTGTGAGAGATGTTTTCTAGATTGGACGTAGTACTCTGCTGCCTGAGAGAGAGGCTTGTCTGTAACAGCAGAGAGGTAATCTCATTTCTCACCTCCCCCTTGTCATTCCCAGTGGGAACACACACACTGAATAAAACAAATAATGCACAGCATAGATTGTCCTCTGATTCCAATTGCAATCTAGCGGAGTGTGTGCGTTTGTGCTTGTGTAAGTTGAGTACTCCTTCAGGAAGCAGAGGAGGGAACAAGCCCCGATCCACATCAACGGGACTGCAGGAGACAGAGCCACAGCTTTTAAGTTCCTCTGCGTCCACATCACCGAGGACATTTTAATTGACCATCAACACCACCACTCTTGTCAAGAGGGCGCAACCGTGTCTCTACTTTGTAAGGCGGCTGAAGAAATTTGGCATGCCACCCCGGGACCTCTCCAAATACTACCGCTGTACCATCGAGGGCGGCCTGACCGGTTGCATCACGGCCTGCTATGGGAATTGCTCCGTCCACGACCGCAAGGGCCTCCAGCAGGAGGTGAAGACTGCCCAGTACATCACTGGGACCGTGAACCCATACCATCCAGAACATTTACTCGAAACGGTGCCTGAGGAAGGGCCCCACACACCCCAGCCACAAGCTGTTCTCTCCCTTAGCGTTGGGCAGACGGTAAAAGGAGTTTAAGGTTTGATACTGTACCAACAGGCTCAGAGACAGTTTCTATCCACAAGCCATCAGATTGCTGAACACTTGAACTGGACTGACCACCTGCACTGATTCTCCGCACTTCAGCACACATGCACTCACTCATGCACACATCTACACACACACACACACACACACACACACACACACACACACACACACACACACACACACACACACACACACACACACACACACACACACACACACACACACACACACACACACACACAACTGCTGCTACGAGACTCTTACTACACTGCTAAATTTCTACATTTGCCCCTCAATCCCCCCTTCCCCAATACACATGTAAATATTGGACTATAAATTGAACCTTTCTGTATTATACTTATGATAAAATTATTCAATTTGATTGCCATTTACTTTACATTCGTATTCTTATCTTTTATTGCTTCTAATTGTTGTTTGCATTGTCGAGAAGGGACCTGCAAGTAAGCACTTCGTTGGATGATGTACAGTGCATTCGGAAAGTATTCTGACTTCTTGACATTTTCCACATTTTGTTATGTTACAGCCTTATTCTAAAATTGATTTAATACATTTTTTTCCCTCATCAATCTATACACAATACCCCATAATGACATTGCGAGAACAGGTTTTTAGACATTTTTGCAAATGTATTAAAAATAAAAATAATTATTTACATAACTAATCAGAACCTTTGAGACTTGAAATTGAACTCAGGTGCATCCTGTTTCCATTGATCATCAAATCAAATCAAATGTATTTATATAGCCCTTCGTACATCAGCTGATATCTCAAAGTGCTGTACAGAAACCCAGCCTAAAACCCCAAACAGCAAGCAATGCAGGTGTAGAAGCACGGTGGCTAGGAAAAACTCCCTAGAAAGGCCAAAACCTAGGAAGAAACCTAGAGAGGAACCAGGCTGAGGGGTGACCAGTCCTCTTCTGGCTGTGCCGGGTGGAGATTATAACAGAACATGGCCAAGATGTTCAAATGTTCATAAATGACCAGCATGGTCAAATAATAATAATCACAGTAGTTGTCGAGGGTGCAGCACCTCAGGAGTAAATGTCAGTTGGCTTTCATAGCCGATCATTAAGAGTATCTCTACCGCTCCTGCGGTGTCTAGAGAGTTGAAAACAGCAGGTCTGGGACAGGTAGCACGTCCGGTGAACAGGTCAGGGTTACAGATCATCCTTGAGATGTTTCTACAACTTGTCTGGAGTCCACCTGTGGTAAATTCAATTGATTAGACATGATTTGTAAAGGCACACACCTGTCTATATAAGGTCCCACATGAGGTGAGATGAAGGAATTGCGATAGATCTGCGAGACAGGATTGTGTCGAGGCATAGGTTTGGGGAAGGGTACCAAAACATTTCTGCAGCATTGAAGGTCCCCAAAAACACAGTGGCTGTCACGTTCCTGACCTGTTTTCCTTTGTTATGTATTTGTTTTAGTTTGGTCAGGGCGTGAGTTTTGGGTGGGCAGTCTATGTTTTCTATTTCTATGTGGGGTTTTGTGTTCGGCCTGGTATGATTCTCAATTAGAGACAGGTGTGTATCGTTTGTCTCTGATTGAGAGTCATACTAAGGCAGCCAGGGTTTCACTGGTGTTTTGTGGGTGTTTGTTTCCTGTGTTAGCGTTTGGGCCACACAGGACTGTTGCAGGTTAGTCACGTTTGTTGTTTTGTTAATTTGTAGTGTTTGTTGGTTTGCCATTAAAATCATGAATACCTCCTACTCCGCATCTTGGTCCGATCCATGCTCCTCCTCGTCTGAGGAGGAGAACGACATTGATAACCTTTACAGTGGCCTCCATCATTCTTAAATGGAAGAAGTTTGTAACCACCAAGACTCTTCTTAGAGCTGGCCGACTGGCCAAACTGAGCAATCGGGGGAGAAGGCCCTTGGTCAGGAATGTGACCAAGAACCCGATGGTCACTCTGACAGAGCTCCTGAGTTCCCCTGTGGAGATGGGAGAACCTTCCAGAAGGACTACCATCTCTACAACACTCCACCTATCAATGTTCACGAGAAGACCCAGATGCAGAGTTTCGAAGTAACAAAAGCTTATTACAAAAACAGGGGGGGGTAGGCAAACGATAGGTCAAGTGCAGAGGTCAGTAGTCCAGAGCAGAGTCTGAAAGGTACAGAATGGTAGGCAGCCTCAGGGTCAGGGCAGGGAGAGGTCAGTAATCCAGGGTGGTATGGCAAGGTACAGAACGACAGGCAGGCTAAGGGTCAGGGCAGGCAGAGGTCAGTAATCCAGGGTGGTATGGCAAGGTACAGAAAGACATGCAGGCTCAGGGCAGGCAGAATGGTCAAAAACCGGGAAAGCTAGAAAACAGGAACTAGAGACAGACAGGAGCACGGGGAAAAAACTGGTAGGCTTGACGAAACAAAACGAACTGGCAACAAATAAACAGAGAACACAGCTATAAATACACTCGGTATAATGAGAAAGATGGGCAACACCTGGAGGGGGGTTGAGACAAGCACAAAGACATGCGAACAGATCAGGGCGTGACACCACCAATCAGGCCTTTATGGTAGAGTGGCCAGACGGAAGCCACTCCTCAGTTAAAGCCACTTGACAGCCCGCTTAGCGTTTGCCAAAAGACAACTAAAGGACTCTCAGAACATGAGAAACAAGATTCTCTGGTCTGATGAAAACAAGATTGAACTCTTTGGCCTGAATGCCAAGCATCACATTTGGAGGAAACCTGGCACCATCTTTACGGTGAAGGCTTCTCGACAGTTTTTACCCCCAAGCCATAAGACTCCTGAACAGGTAATCAAATGGCTACCCGGACTATCTGCATTGTGTGCCCCCCCAACCCCTCTTTTAAGCTGCTGCTACTCTCTGTTTATCATATATGCACAGTCACTTTAACCTCTCTAGGGTATGTGGGACGGTAGCGTCCCACCTCGTCAACAGCCAGTGAAACTGCAGGGCGCCAAATTCAAAACAACAGAAATCTCATAATTTAAATTCCTCAAGCATACAAGTATTTTACACCATTTTAAAGCTACACTTGTTGTAAATCCAGCCAAAGTGTCCGATTTCAAAACGGTTTAACGACAAAAGCTCACCAAACGATTATGTTAGGTATGAACCAAGTCACAGAAAAAGACAGACATTTTTCCAGCTAAAGAGAGCATTAACAAAAAGCAGAAATAGAGATAAATTAATCACTAACCTTTGATAATCTTCATCAGATGACACTCATAGGACTTCATGTTACACAATACATGTATTTTTTGTTTGGTAAAGTTCATATTTATATCCTAAAATCTGAGTTTAGGCAAGACGCTACTGTATCACTTGGCAAAAAGCCTGATAAATGCACAGCGCCAAATTAAAATGATTTACTAAGAAAATTACTATAAAATCAAACTTTCATTAAATCACACATGAAATATACCAAATTAAACCTACACTGGTTGTGAATCCAGCGAACATGTCAGAATTCAAATAGGCTTTTCAGCGAAAGCATACAATGCTATTATCTGAGCATAGCACTTATAGTAAACAAAAGAGAGAAAACAATTCAAACCAGCAGGCGCGACACAAAACGCAGAAATAAAAATATAATTCATGCCTTACCTTTGACAAGCTTCTGTTGTTGGCACTCCAATATGTCCCATAAACATCACAAATGGTCCTTTTGTTCGATTAATTCCGTCGATATATATCCAAAATGTCCATTTATTTGGCACGTTTGATCCAGAAAAACACCGGTTCCAACTTGCTCAAACATGATGACAAAATATCTCAAAGGTTACCTGAAACTTTGCCAAAAAATGTCAAACTACTTTTGCAATACAACTTTAGGTATTTTTTAACCTGTTAAGGCTGGGGGCGCTGTTGTCACTATTTATGCTAATCGTGTAATTTTTGAAACGGCTTCCTACAAAATTCTTGATCGTACAATATGCATATTATTATTATTATTGGATAGAAAACAGTTTTTGTCTCTAAGTGGAACAGAACCCATTCTACAGCAATTTCCCTGACATGGAGTCAGATTTCAGAAATTTTGGCCACTGTTCTGGAGTCAGTTTTAAGCCCACTGTTATTCCTATGAGTATACGGACACTGCTTACGTCTTCCCCTGGATGCCTTTACGTGATGACGATTTGAATGGGGTCGATTGCGCGTTCACAGGCACTATAAATTAAAAAACCCTGTAGGTAGGAGTTCCTTTCCAGCTGCGTCATGCGCGTGGAGGACATCGACCTGCTATTTTTCCAAGCGTTAGTTTAGCCTGTTATATTTCTCTGGTCATGTTTTTACTCGTTATAGGAGTTAAAAACATCATAAGGTAGTTAATTTAAAGCGTTTTATAGCAATTTATATCCGTTTAGTGCGATTTTGGGACATTTATTTCTGAAACGCTGTGAATCGCTGGGCACGCTTCCAGTTCATCCCGAACGCAGTTGGCATTTCCACATGGCAAGAGGACAGCTTTCCACCAAAAGACGATTAGACCCAAGAAAGGATCCTTTGCCCAAGATACTGATGGAAGAACAGCTCAAAGTAGGAAATGTTTATTATGATAAATCGTGTTTCTGTCGAAAAATGTTAGTGGCTTAGGACGCCATGTTTTTTGACGTAGCTTCGCTTGGCGCAAACTGTATTGAAAAGTAAGGATAATTTAAAAAATGTAATTCCGCGATTGTATTAAGAATTAAATTGTCTATCAATCGCTGTCCACCCTATATTTTTTAGTCACGTTTATGAGTATTTATGTATACGAGTAGATCACTGTCTAATATGGCGCACGGACATTTTCTCACCAGCTGGGCTACTTTTGTCATTGTGTAACCATGATTTTGGTGGCTAAATATGCACATTTTCGAACAAACTGTATATGTATGTTGTAATGTGATGTTACAGGGGTGTCATCTGAAGAATTCTGAGAAGGTTAGTGAAAAAAATAATATATTTTGGCGATGTTTACGTTATGGCTCTCTTTGGCTAGAATCAATGCTGGGGTAATGTTTGCACATGTGCTATGCTAATATAACGATTTATTGTGTTTTCGCTGTAAGACACTTAGAAAATCTGAAATATTGTCTGTATTCACAGGATCTGTGTCTTTCGATTAGTGTATGCTGTGTATTTTTACGAAATGTTTGATGATTAGTAAGTAGGTAAACACGTTGCTCTATGTAGTTATTCTAGTCCATTTGTGACGGTGGGTGCAATTGTAACCTATGCCATCTACCTGAAATATGCACATTTTTCTAACAAAACCTATCCCATACCATAAATATGTTCTCAGACTGTCATCTGATGAGTTTTTTTCTTGGTTAGGGGCTATAAATATCTTAGTTTAGCCGAATTAGTGATAGCTACTGTTGTTGGTGGACAAAGAAAAATTGTGGATTATGCTAATGTGTTTTTAGCTAATAGATTTACATCTTTACATATTGTGTCTTCCCTGTAAAACATTTTAAAAATCGGACATGTTGGCTGGATTCACAAGATCTGTGTCTTTCATTAGCTGTATTGGACTTTATTGTGTGAAAGTTAAATATTTAAAAAAAATATTGTTTTTTGAATTTCGCGGCTCTGCCTTTTCAGTGGGGGTGGGGGGGGGGGGGGGGCCGCTAGCGGCACTCTAGTCCCAGACAGGTTAACGTTAATAATCAATCAAATTGAAGACGGGATGATATGTGTTCAATACAGGATTAAAATGAAATGTTGCATGACTTCTGTTTGATTGAAGCGCATGTCCAGGACACCTGGAGTGCCTCGACTTCAAGATGGCCGTATTTCTTCATTACACAAAGGAATAACCTCAACCTATTTCTCATGACTGTTGACATCTAGTGGAAGCCGTAGGAACTGCAAGCAATTCGTTTAGAAATCTGGTTTCCCAATGAAACTCCTTGAAAAGACAGTGACCTCAAAAAAAAAGAAATCAGAATGGTTTGTCCTCGGGGTTTCGCCTGCTAAATAAGTTATGTTATACTCACAGACATGATTCAAACAGTTTTAGAAACTTCAGAGTGTTTTCTATCCAATTCTACTAATAATATGCATATCTTATCTCCTGGGGATGAGTAACTGGCAGTTGAATTTGGGTATGCTTTTCATCCAAACGTGAAAATGCTGCCCCCTACCCTAGAGAAGTTAACTATACATTCATGTACATATGTACATACTTCCTCAATTGGTCCGACCAACCAGTGCTCCCGCACATTGGCTAACCGGGCTATCTGCATTGTGTCCTGCCACCCACCACCCACCAACACCTCTTACGCTACTGCTACTCTCTGTTCATCATATACGCATAGTCACTTTAACCATATCTACATGTACATACTACCGCAGTCAGCCTGACTAACCGGTGTCTGTATGTAGCCTCGCTACTTTTATAGGCTCGCTACTGTATATAGCCTCGCTACTGTTTTTCACTGTCTTTTTACTGTTGTTTTTATTTCCTCACTTACCTATTGTTCCCCTAATACGTTTTTGCACTATTGGTTAAAGCCTGTAAGTAAGCATTTCACTGTAAGGTCTACTACACCTGTTGTATTCGGCGCACGTGACAAATAAACTTTGATTTAACTTGAAGCATGGTGGTGGCAGCATCATGCTGTGGGGATGTTTTTCAGCAGCAGGGACTGGGAGACTAGTAAGGATCGAGGGATAGATGAACGGCGTAAAGTACAGAGAGCTCCTTGATGAAAATCTGCTCCAGAGTGCTCAGTACCTCAGGCACTGGCGAAGGTTCATCTTCCTACAGGACAACGACCCTAAGCACACAGCCAAGACAACGCAGGTCGGGTTTTGGGACAAGTCTCTGAATGTCCTTGAGTGGCCCAGCCAGGATCTAAAATCTCTGGAGAGACCTGAAAATAGCTGTGCAGCGGCGCACCCCATCCAACCTGACAGAGCTTGAGAGGATCTGCAGAGAAGAATGGGAGAAACTCCCCAAATACAGGTGTGCCAAGCTTGTAGCGTCCCACCCAAGAAGACTCGAGGCTGTAATCGCTGCCAAAGGTGCATCAACAAAGTACTGAGTAAAGGGTATGAATACTTATGTAAATGTGATATTTCAGTTATTATAATTTTTTTATGTGCAAAAATGTCTAATGGGGTATTGTGTGTAAATTGACAATAAAACAACAACAATTTAATCAGTTTTAGAATAATGCTGTAACGTAACAAAATGTAGAAAAAGTCAAGGGGTCTGAATACTTTCCGAATGCACTGTATACCATGCGTATCCCTACATACGACTAATAAAACTTGATGCTACTCCTGTGTGTGTGTGGTGTGTATGTGTGTGGTGTGTGTGTAGGTTCGGCTAGTTAACATTGTTTCTTGGTCTACAGCAGTAAGATGGTGCTCTAGCCCTGACAGATTTCAAACATCCTCGCCACAGAGGATTCAGGAAAGGAATGCATCTTGGGAATTGATGCGCCAGTCAGTCCTCCACCCTCTCAATCCTCCCCCTTCTTCCCTTCCCAACAATCCCCTGCCATCCCACCACCAATGTCCTCATCATTATCAGTATTTATCAATGTGAGTAGCCTTTGAATAAGGTCGGCTGCATTTCACAAAGACAATTTAAAACATCAACAAGCAGTATTTGCTAAGCACACACCGCAGTTCAAAGAGGAGATCCCTCATTCTCATGGGTGCTTGGCTCATCATGTTATTCCCTTCAAAACAAGATGTGCCCTGTTTACCTGACTGCAACCCAGGACAATAGACCCTAGCCGAGCACATTTAGTGTTAAAGCTGCAATATGTAACTCTTTGGGTGACCCGACCAAATTCACATAGATATGTGAGTTATAGATCTGTCATTCTCATCAAAAGCAAGGTAAAGAAGCAGTAGATATTTTCTATGCACGCTATTTCTATGCTTCCTGTTCTGAAGTTACATTTTCGCGTCTTTTGGTTTTGTACACCAGCTTCAAACAGCTGAAAATACATCATAATTGGTTATTGAAAAGATATTTCACAGTGGTTTAGATTCTCTACCCTATACATTGCTTGTTTTGTCACACAAACTGAAATTAGGCAAACTATTAGAATTTTTGCAACCAGGAAATGGCAGAGGAAATTCTGCATCATGCACATTAAAAGAAGAATCCACAGCCCTCTATTTTTGCTTGGAGTGTGTACCAGTGGAGTTATGTGGAGTTTGCTCAGTAGCGCTTACTCATATTTCTAAGTATGGGTAGCTGCAGCCCAATATGGCAACCGAGGTATGGGTGATTGGGAGTGTCGAAAGCAGTGGGTGTATGGAAAGCTAATCAGCTAATTGGGCTGTACTGTTGCCACTCAAGACTGTTTTGTGTGGTTGATTTGGCAGCATCACGATGAGTTGATAAACCAGTGACCAGTGCACTCAGCACCGATGTTGTGCCTGCCAACTTTAAGTGTTTCCTACTAGGTATCACGGTCGTGTCGCCAGCGGTAACTACGTTGCAAATGTTTTCTCTCACAGGATTTTATTTCAAGTAGCTATAGCAGCCTAAACAATAAAAAAACTCTTATTGATAACCATCTAGATCTCACGTTGATACATACATACAGTCTACTACTCAATGAGAAGGGCATGAACGATAACAAAACGGCAACATTGTATCAATACTCACACTTGACAAGCACTTCTGTCCGGCAGTAGCTACCTAGCCACTAACAGGGTGACAGTCACAGTAAGCACACACATACAACGCATGAAGCAACAGTACACCCATCATCAATACTTTTCATAAAAAATGAACAATCGTCAGTTTTATAACTGAAAATGTACAATTATTTTCTTAAAACTAACAGTGAACTATGACTCAGACTCATAATTGGGCTGAAAAACAGAAGACCAAACTCTGGCGGTACAGTAGCTCAATGTACGGCAGTTGCGTGGTAAGAAACAGAAGAAAAAAAGCACAGCTCAATCAAAACCGTCTAACCAACAGAAAAGAGCTTTTGACACACCCACTCCTTTCCACACTCCCACTATTTTCCTTCTGGCACACCCACTCACCCTTACTCCGGTCACCATGTTGGGATGCAGCTATCCCCTTCTCCATATTTCAGTGAGGTATTTTCAGGGCATGGTTACGCTCCAAAATACTTACTCACATTCCTGGGAACATCGTGGCACATATCTGGAATTAGGCCACATAACGCAACGAGAGGGCTAATTAGGCAGGATAATATTAGCCGCTAACAGTGAAACACTGTGGGGTTAATAACTTTTTAGTTATTCGGCTAATTACCAGCCCACAGCTTCCTCAAAGCCCCATAGAGGCTGGGCCCGAGGTGCCTGTATAAAAAAAGATCCCTAATTGTGTCAACACTCCCACTTTGGCACCAACTGCACGGGGGACCAAATGGACGGGGGACAGGTTCACCTAAAAACCATGACATCATTTTTTTACCCCTCCAATTACAGGTTTTTATACCTCTGTCATCAACCCTCTTTTGGGGGGGAACGCTGGTGCTTAACAGGGCTGATAAAAAGCAGGAAGTAGCCCATCAGTTACTTAAAGAAGAGTATATTCTGCCGGAGGTGTGGAGTTTGACAGCTTTGTTGGCTACGTAACGGGCCTGGTTTGTACGATGGCTGTTAGCAGAGCTGGCTCTGGGCTAGGGCAGAGAGAGAGAGAGAGAGAGAGAGAGAGAGAGAGAGAGAGAGAGAGAGAGAAAGCCCTGGTGGCTTGATGACAGTGTGGTGCCTTGCCCGTTGTTGCCCTGGTGCTCCCTTGGCACTATGCTGGTCTCCCCGTGGCAGGCCTGTAGCTGGTGCTGTCAGGTTAATGGAGGCTTGCATCAGCCTGGGCTGCCTCTCAGGGACACAAACACTCCCCATAATGAACTGACTTGCCAATACTTTTACATCACTGGTTCTCTCTGGCCATTTAATTAAAGCCCCAGTGCTTATTCGCTCCAGCTGTGTATAGCTATGCCACATCATTGTGAGGTGTTGTGTATAGAAACAGAGGGTGTACTGTTGCTCCTTTAATTAATTGATGTAGCAATCGTACACTCTTAGAAAGAAAGGTTTCATATAGAAGCAAAAACAGTTATATTGTTTGCTTCATATATAAAACCCCTAAAAGGTTTATATACAATATAACCCTTTTATAGGGCTCCTTGATCAGAACCCTATGGGTTCTTATTCACAGAACTAAATACAGAACCCGAAGGGTTCTTCTTCACTGAACCAAAATTGGTTCCATAAAGAACCCTGTTCGGTGCCATTCATGAATTATGGCTTATACTAATAAATAGTACTATTTCTAGCTGAGAATATAACATAATAAACAATAGAATAATGTACAAAAGAATACCAGCATAGTTTTGAGATTTTATTGTCACTATATGCACCGGTAGCCAGGGAGGCATCTCTTTATTTGAATGATGGCCAACGTCAATCTTGGTAGCAACTCTGGCTGACTCCTTTATGGAACAGTACAGTATGGGTTGTTTCCTGGCTGGTTCTTGAGAAGAAAAAATGAGGAGCAAAAACATTAGTTCATCTTCAGAAATAAACAAGTTCATCGTCAGTAATAAACATGAGTTAATCTGCCAAATTGAAGACTAAACACTATGAAGACATATAATACGTATGATGTTAAATAAAAGAACATGCCTTTGTTGTCCACAGCAGTAGCCGAAAGAGTAGATCCTCTGCCAGAATGAGCAAATCATGTAATGATTAACTATTGAATCACCAAGACTTATAATTAATAATTTATTATAATTTAGATACATACAGTACCTCCTCTCAGTCAGCCCACTGCACATCACGTAAAAATAAATAAAAAGCATCTAGTTAGCTGTCATTTAGAATTTAATGTTAGCTTTGGTTAGCTGTTGTTGGCTAAAATCCACATTACTGTCACGATCGTCAAAGGAAGAGAGTGAGGACCAAGTGTAACGGTCCTGACCTGTTTTATGTTGTTTTTGTATGTGTTTAGGTCAGGGCATGTGTTTTGGGTGGGCAGTCTATGTTATCTGTTTCTATGTTGGTTTTGGTTGCCTGGTATGGCTCTTAATTAGAGGCAGGTGTTTTGCGTTCTCCTCTAATTAAGAGTCATATTTAGGTAGGGTGTTCTCACTGTTTGTTTGTGGGTGATTGTCTCCTGTGTCTGTGTCGATGTTACACCATACGGGATTGTTTCGGTTTGTTCGTGCGTTTATGTAGTCTGTTCCTGTGTCAGCGTGCTTCGTGTATTTGTAAGTTCGTTTGTTCAGGTCTGTCTACATCGTTTTGTTATTTTGTTAGTTATATCAAGTATAGTTCGTTTTCGTCTTTGTCTGTTTTGTTTATTTAATAAATTCATCATGTATTCACAACCCGCTGCGCCTTGGCTCGATCACTACTCCACCTCTTCTTATGAAGAGAGAGAGGAACACCGTTACAGAATCACCCACCCTTCCAGAGCCAAGCAGCGGAGTAATTGGAGTAAGGGACAGGAAAACAAGGATTTCTGGACTTGGGAGCAGATATTGAATGGAGAAGGTCCCTGGGCTAAGGCAGGAGAGAATCGCCGCTCTCAGGAAGAGAGGGAGGCAGCTAAAGCCCAGGAGCGGTGGTTTGAGGAGGCAGCAAGGAGACGTGGCTGGAAGCCCGAAAAGCCATGGGAGCAGCTGGAGGCACTGGGGAGAGCAGAGGCTACCGGAGAGAGGAACCGGAGCTATGAGGGAACGCGTCTGGCACGGAAGCCCAAAAAGCCCGTAAGTAATTCCCAAAAATTTCTTGGGGGGGGGCTAGGAGGTAGTGGGCCAAGGGCAGGTAGGAGACCTGCGCCCACTTCCCAGGCTTACCGTGGAGAGCGGGAGTACGGGCAGGCGCCGTGTTACGCAGTAGAGCGCACGGTGTCTCCTGTACGAGTGCATAGCCCAGTGCGGGTTATTCCACCTCCCCGCACTGGTAGGGCTAGATTGGGTATTGAGCCAGGTGTCATGAGGCCGGCTCAACGCGTCTGGTCTCCAGTGCGTCTCCTCGGGCCGGCATACATGGCACCTGCCTTACGCATGGTTTCCCCGGTTCGCCTACATAGCCCGGTGCGGGTTATTCCACCTCCCCGCACTGGTCGGGCAACCGGGAGTATTCAACCAGGTAAGGTTGGGCAGGCTCAATGCTCAAGAGTGCCAGTACGCCTCCACGGTCCGGTATTTCCGGCACCACCTCCCCGCCCCAGCCTAGTACCTACAGTGCCTACACTACGCACTAGGCTATCAGTGTGTCTCCTGAGCCCAGTTCCTCCTCCACGCACTCTCTCTGTAGTGCGTGTATCCAGTTCGGTGCCTCCAGTTCCGGCACCACGCACTAAGCCTCCTGTGCGTCTCCAGAGCCCTGAACACACTGTATCTTCTCCCCCTACTAATCCTGATGTGCTTGTCCTCAGCCCGGTGTCACCAGTGCCGGTACCTCGCATCAGGGATAGAGTAGGCTTTGAGAGTACAGTGTGCCCTGTCCCTGCTCCCCGCACTAGTAGGAAGGTGCTTATCCTTAGCACGGTGCCTCCAGTTCCGGCACCACGCACCAGGTCTACAGTGCGCCGTATCCGGCCAGAGCCATCCGTCTCCCCAGCGCCATCTGAGTCATCCGTCTCCCCAGCGCCATCTGAGTCATCCGTCTCCCCAGCGCCATCTGAGCCATCCGTCTCCCCAGCGCCGTCTGAGCCATCCGTCTGCCATGAGCCTGCAAAGCCGCCCGTCTGCCATGAGCCTGCAAAGCCGCCCGTCTGCCATGAGCCTACAGAGCCGTCCGCCAGACAGGAGCCGCTAGAGCCGTCCGCCAGACAGGAGCCGCTAGAGCCGTCCGCCAGACAGGATCTGCCAGAGCCGCCAACCAGACAGGATCTGCCAGAGCCGCCAACCAGACAGGATCTGCCAGAGCCGCCAACCAGACAGGATCTGCCAGAGCCGCCAACCAGACAGGATCTGCCAGAGCCGCCAACCAGACAGGATCTGCCAGAGCCGCCAACCAGACAGGATCTGCCAGAGCCGTCAGAGAGCCATGAGCGTCGAGAGCCGTCAGCCCGCCATGAGCGTCGAGAGCCGTCAGCCCGCCATGAGCGTCGAGAGCCGTCAGCCCGCCATGAGCGTCGAGAGCCGTCAGCCCGCCATGAGCGTCGAGAGCCGTCAGCCCGCCATGAGCGTCGAGAGCCGTCAGCCCGCCATGAGCGTCGAGAGCCGTCAGCCCGCCATGAGCGTCGAGAGCCGTCAGCCCGCCATGAGCGTCGAGAGCCGTCAGCCCGCCATGAGCGTCGAGAGCCGTCAGCCTGCCATGAGCGTCGAGAGCCGTCAGCCTGCATAGACCTGCCAGAGTCCCTCAGCCAGGATCTGCCAGAGTATATCAGCCGGGACCTGCCCCTTGTCCCGGTGTTGCCCCTTGTCCCGGTGTTGCCCCTTGTCCCGGTGCTGCCCCTTGTCCCGGTGCTGCCCCTTGTCCCGGTGCTGCCCCTTGTCCCGGTGCTGCCCCTTGTCCCGGTGCTGCCCCTTGTCCCGGTGCTGCCCCTTGTCCCGGTGCTGCCCCTTGTCCCGGTGCTGCCCCTTGTCCCGGTGCTGCCCCTTGTCCCGGTGCTGCCCCTTGTCCCGGTGCTGGCCGTTTATTTAGGGGATGTGAGTTTTAGGGTGGTCATTGGGAGGGGTAGACAGAAGCGTTGGGTGACTATGGTGGTGTGGGGACAGCGTCCAGAGCCGGAGCCACCACCGTGGTCAACTGCCCACCCAGACCCTCCCCTGGACTTTGTGCTGGTGCGCCCGGCGTTCGCACCTTGAGGGGGGGGGGTTCTGTAACGGTCCTGACCTGTTTTATGTTGTTTTTGTATGTGTTTAGGTCAGGGCATGTGTTTTGGGTGGGCAGTCTATGTTATCTGTTTCTATGTTGGTTTTGGTTGCCTGGTATGGCTCTTAATTAGAGGCAGGTGTTTTGCGTTCTCCTCTAATTAAGAGTCATATTTAGGTAGGGTGTTCTCACTGTTTGTTTGTGGGTGATTGTCTCCTGTGTCTGTGTCGATGTTACACCATACGGGATTGTTTCGGTTTGTTCGTGCGTTTATGTAGTCTGTTCCTGTGTCAGCGTGCTTCGTGTATTTGTAAGTTCGTTTGTTCAGGTCTGTCTACATCGTTTTGTTATTTTGTTAGTTATATCAAGTATAGTTCGTTTTCGTCTTTGTCTGTTTTGTTTATTTAATAAATTCATCATGTATTCACAACCCGCTGCGCCTTGGCTCGATCACTACTCCACCTCTTCTTATGAAGAGAGAGAGGAACGCCGTTACACCAAGGCGCAGCGCGTGAAAAGAACATCTTCTTTTATTTAGAAGAGAACAAACACAAAACGAAACCACTTTAACAAACTAACAAAATAACAACTGACGAACGTGAAGCTAAGAATGAACTAGTGCATACATGCAACATAGAACATCGACATAGACAATTCCCCACAAACAGCTAAAGCCTATGGTTGCCTTAAATATGGCTCCCAATCAGAGACAACAATAACCAGCTGTCTCTAATTGAGACCCAATTCAGGCAACCATAGACTTTCCTAGAACCTACACTCAACCATAGACACAGCTAGACACCTTCACTCAACACAAACCCATTCACTACACCCAACACCCCCTTTACCATTTAACCACCCAAAACACAAACATTCCCCATGTCACACCCTGACCTAACTAAAATAATAAAGAAAACAAAGAATACTAAGGCCAGGGCGTGACAATTACACTCTGGGGTAGAGAAAGAACCCTCAAGGTTCTTTGCCTTCACTGGGTTTATGAACTGGGTTTACAGTATATATAGAACAATTTTTTAGGAACCCCTAAGAACCTTTTTCTTAGAGTGTAGTCAATACTCTGGAGTGTTAAAAACAATCAAGCCTGGCTCTGTTGCTGGTTTCACACACTTTGGAAAAATATATTCATGCTCACAGTTAACATTGTGAGATACACCTGTCACTCTTCCTGTCAATGGACTTAGCTATTGATCAAGGAAAGTTAAATGGACTTGGGAAATCCATGTCATTGATAAAGACCTACCAGTTTTAGCTCAGTGCCCAAACTGCACAAAGAAACCATTCCTCTTATTGCTTGAATTATAAGGAGAACATTCAATAACACGAAGTAAATTATATCTGATTAATATCAGATAAATAATGTTGTATGTAGTTACCTCTAGCTCTGTATGTGAATATTAACTAGCTACTTCTACTGTTTGAATAGTATTTGGAGACTTTGACAGCGCTGGGCTATACAGGGATAATAAGATACCCTATCTCCTATATAGTGGCACCCTATCTCCTATATAGTGCACTACTTTCGACCAGAGCCCATCAAAAGTAGTGCACTATGTAGGGAATAGGATGCCATTTTGGACGTAGCCAGATGCTTTCTCAAGGTGTTACAGGTTCTGCCAGACAAGCGCTTTGATTACAAGATACCACAGATGATCAAAGACCCAGAGCGCGAAATAAGATCTCATACCTATAAATTGAGGACAACTCTCTCCATTCACAATTTAATTACAAAAGTAAATATGTCATCCCAACAATGCCCTAGTAAGAAACAATATCAAAACATCAATCAAAGCACAAGTTATTAGACAGCATTTAGGATGGTCATAAAAAAGTATTGTCAATCCAGACTTGGAATCCTTGAATTATCCTGCTATATCATTCCCCTTGCTAACTTATTAGGGATGTGCATCTTTCAAACCACATGGGACAGCAAATCGCTGCAGAATGCTGTGTTAACCATGCTGGTTAAGTGTGCCTTCAATTCTAAATACATCACAGACAGTGTCACCATCAAAGCACCCCCACACCATTACACCTCTTCCTCGATGCTTCACTGTGGGATCCACACATGCTGAGATCATCCGTTCACCTACTTTGCGTCTCACACAGATATGGCGGTTGGAATAAAAAATCAAAAATTTGGACTCTGTCATGCCCTGACCTTAAATATCTCTTTTTTCTTTATATTTTGGTTAGGTCAGGGCGTGACTAGGGTGGGTACTCTATTTTTTGCATTGTCTAGGGTTTTTGTAGGTCTAGGTATTTGTAGGTCTATGGTGGCCTGATATGGTTCCCAATCAGAGGCAGCTGTTTATCGTTGTCTCTGATTGGGGATCATATTTAGGTAGCCATTTTCCTTTGGTGTTTGTGGGATCTTGTCTATGTGTAGTTGCCTGTCAGCACTCGTTTGTATAGCTTCACGGTTCGTTTTGTTATTTTGTTAGTTTGTTCAGTGTTCATTCAGTGGTCCGATCCTTATGACGAACGTGACAGACTCATCTGACGAAAGGACAGATTTCCACTGGACTAATATCAATTGCTTGTGTTTCTTGGCCCAAGCAAGTCTCTTCTTATTCGTGTCCTTTAGTAGTGCTTTCTTTGGAGCAATTCGACCATGAAGTCCTGATTCACACAGTCTCCTCTGAACAGTTGATGTTGAGATGTGTCTGTTACTTGAACTCTGTGAAGCACTTATTTAGCCTGCAATGTGAGGTGCGGTTAAGTCTAATGAATTTATCCTCTGCAGCAGAGGTGGTCTTCATGAAAGCCAGTTTCATAATAGCACTTGATGGTTTTTGCGACTGCACTTAGTGTGTTGGGTCATTGTCTTGTTGGAAAACAATATGTAAACATTATTAAAGTGGCCAGTGATTCCATGTCTATTTCCAGGGCAGCAGCCTCTAAGGTGCAGGGTTGAGTAACTGGATGGTAGCCAGCTAGTGATGGCTATTTAAGTCTGAAGGCCTTGAGATAGAAGCTGTTTTTCAGTCTCTCGGTCCCAGCTTTGATCACCTATAATGACCTCGCCTTCTGGATAGTAGCGGGGTGAACAGGCTGTGGCTCGGGTGGTTGATCTCCTTGATGATCATTTTGGCCTTCCTGTGACATTGGGTGCTGTAGGTGTCCTGGAGGGCAGGCAGTGTGCCCCCAGTGATGCTTTGGGCAGACCGCAACAGCCTCTGGAGAGCCCTGCGTTTGCGGGCGGTGCAGTTGCCATACAAGGTGGTGATACAGGTTGACAGGATGCTCTCAATTGTGCATCTGTAAAAGTTTGTGAGGGCCTTAAGGGCCAAGCCGAGACACTATCAGTGATGTGTACGCTGAGTGATGTGTACGCTGAGGAACTTGAAGCTTTTCACCTTCTCCACTGCGGTCCCGTCGATGTGGATAGGGGCGTGCTCCCTCTGCTTTTTCCTGAAGTCCACGATCAGCTCCTTTGTTTTGTTGACGTTGAGGGAGAGGTTATTTTCCTGGCACCACACCGCCAGGGCCATCACCTCCTCCCTGTAGGCTGTTTTGTCATTGTTGGTAATCACTGTTGTGTCTTCTGCAAACTTGATGATTGAGTTGGAGACGTGCATGGCCACGCAGTCATGGGTGAACAAGGAGTAAAAGAGGGGGTTGAGCACGCACCCTTGTGGGGCCCCTTTGTTGAGGATCAGCGAAGTGGAGGTGTTCTTTCTTACCTTCACCACCTGGGGGTGGCCCGTCAGGAAGTCCAGGACCCAGTTGCACAGGGTGGGGTTCAGACCCAGGGCCCCGAGCTTAACTTCTCTAGGGTAGACGCTAGCGTCCCACCTCGTCAACAGCCAGTGAAACTGCAGGGCGCCAAATTCAAAACAACAGAAATCCCATAATTTAAATCCCTCAAACATACAAGTATTTTACACCATTTTAAAGATACACTTGTTGTAAATCCAGCCACAGTGTCCGATTTCAAAAAGGTTTCACGACGAAAGCACACCAAACGATTATGTTAGGTCAGAGCCAAGTCACAGAAAAAGACAGCCATTTTTCCAGCCAGAGAGGAGTAACAAAAAGCAGAAATAGAGATAAAATTAATCACTAACCTTTGATGATCTTCATCAGATGACACTCATAGGACTTCATGTTACACAATACACGTACAGTGGGGAGAACAAGTATTTGATACACTGCCGATTTTGCAGGTTTTCCTACTTACAAAGCATGTAGAGGTCTGTAATTTTTATCAAAGGTACACTTCAACTGTGAGAGAACAAAAATCCTGAAAATCACATTGTATGATTTTTAAGTAATTCATTTGCATTTACAAATAATATGCATATCTTATCTTCTGGGGATGAGTAGCTGGCAGTTTAATTTGGGCATGCTTTTCATCCAAAATTCCAAATGCTGCCCCCTACCCTAGAGAAGTTAATGATGAGCTTGGAGGGTACTATTTTTTATTTTACCATTATTTTACCAGGTAAGTTGACTGAGAACACATTCTCATTTGCAGCAACGACCTGGGGAATAGTTACAGGGGAGAGGAGGGGGATGAATTAGCCAATTGTAAACTGGGGATTATTAGGTGACCATGATGGTTTGAGGGCCAGATTGGGAATTTAGCCAGGACACCGGGGTTAACACCCCTACTCTTACAATAAGTGCCATGGGATCTTTAATGACCTCAGAGAGTCAGTGTCACGACTTCAACCGAGGCAGGCTCTCCTTCCCGTTCGGGTGGCGTTCGGCGGTCGTCGTCACCAGCCTACTAGCTGCCACTGACTCTTTTTCCTCCCCCCTCCTTATGTGTTTATTTGTTACACCTGTGTTCAGTTAAGTGGGTAATTAGTATGGCTTTATTTGTCAGCCAGCCCGTAGGCGTCTTTGTGCGGGATTGTTACTTTGTATACCTTTTGGATTTCGGGAGTGGAGATTACATTTGTGGACTGGGATTGTTGCTCGTGTCGTTGGACCGTAGTGTATGTTCACCCAGTTCGTCCGTGTTGGACATTTGTGTTGGACTGTTGGGGATTAAAAGACTCAACTTATTGAAGCTCTGCTGTCTCCTGCGTTTGACTTCGCACCCCCCCGACACCCAGGTCATTACAGAATCCCGCACCTCGAATGGAGTCAGCAGGAGCAGCAGCCAACCCTCTCCCATCGATGGAGGAACGGGTTCTCCACCACACCACCGTTCTCCATCGAATCGGATCCGCCATGGACCAGATGATGGAGAGAATGGAGCGATGGGAGAGGAGTGGGCTCCTCTCTCCACCTTCAGCTCCCCTTCCTCAGGACTCTTCATCCCCCGGCTCCAGCGCGCTCCGTCTTACGCTCCCGAGGGATTATGATGGAGCGGCGGCAGGGTGCCAGGGGTTTTTACTCCAGCTGGAGCTATACCTGGCCACTGTTCGCCCTACTCCCTCGGGAGCGGAGAGGGTGAGTGTCCTCGTCTCCTGCCTAACGGGTCGTGCTCTGGAGTGGGCCAACGCAGTCTGGAATGGCCCGGACTCAGCGAAGGAGCACTACCCAGAGTTTACCCGTCGCTTTCGTGCCGTGTTCGACCACCCCCCAGAGGGCCGAGCGGCGGGTGAGAGACTGTTTCATCTTAGGCAGGAGAAGAGGAGCGCACAGGATTTCGCGCTGGAGTTCCGGACATTGGCCGCGGGATCAGGGTGGAACGACAGGGCCCTTATTGACCACTACCGGTGTAGTCTCCGGGAGGACGTCCGCAGGGAGCTAGCGTGTCGGGACATCGCTCTTTCTTTGGATGAGCTTATCGACATGTCCATCCGACTGGACAATCTGCTGGCTGCCCGCGAGCGTTCGGAGAGGGTCCTGTGCGTTCCACCACCCAGCGCCCCGGCTCCCATCCCAATGGAGTTGGGAGGGGCCGCGCCTAGGGGTACCGGAGGAGGAGGCCTCCCCTGCACCAGCTGTGGTCGGAGAGGACACACGGCCGATCGGTGCTGGGGGGGTCTGTCTGGGAGTCGAGATGTCAGGCGGAACGCTTCTCGATCACCCCAGGTGAGTCAGCACCAAACTCAGTCAGAACCCCCTGTTGGTCACATGTTTGTCTCAATTTTTTTCCCTTTATTTTTCCCCTCTTCCCAGCATAGGGCACTAGTAGATTCAGGTACAGCTGGGAACTTTATGGATCGCGGACTCGCCCGAGAGTTGGGCGTTCCGCTTGTGCCGATAGATTCTCCCTTTCCCGTGCACTCCCTAGATAGCCGGCCATTAGGGTCAGGGGTGGTCAGGGAGGCCACAGTTCCCCTGGACATGGTGACGCAGGGGAATCATAGGGAACGTATCAGTCTCTTTATTATTGATTCGCCTGCGTTTCCAGTGGTGCTGGGTATTCCCTGGTTGGCCCGGCACAATCCCAATATTTCGTGGAGACAGGGGGTTCTCCAGGGGTGGTCAGAGGAGTGTTCTGGAAGGTGTCTGGGAGTTTCCATTGGTGCCACGTCGGTGGAGAGTCCAGACCAGGGTTCCACGGTGCGCATTCCCCCCGAGTATGCCGATTTGGCAATCGCTTTCTGTAAAAAGAAAGAGACGAAATTACCACCACATCGACCGGGTAGGGATTGTGCGATAGATCTCCAGGTTAACGCTGCGCTTCCCAAGAGTCACGTGTATCCTTTGTCCCAAGAGGAGACGTTGGCTATGGAGACATATGTCGCGGAGTCTCTGGGACAGGGGTACATTCGGCCCTCCATCTCACCCGTCTCCTCGAGTTTCTTTTTTGTGAAGAAGAAGGAGGGAGGTTTGCGTCCGTGTATTGATTATAGAGGTCTAAATGCCATCACAGTGGGGTTTAGTTACCCACTACCTCTCATCGCTTCGGCGGTGGAATCATTTCACGGAGCGCAGTTCTTTACAAAACTGGACCTCAGGAGCGCGTACAGTCTGGTGCGTATTCGGGAGGGGGACGAGTGGAAAACCGCATTTAGTACCACATCGGGCCATTATGAGTACTGCGTCATGCCGTATGGGTTAAAGAATGCTCCAGCTGTTTTCCAATCCTTTGTAGACGACATTCTCAGGGACCTGCACGTGCAGGGGGTAGTTGTGTATATCGATGACATTCTGATCTACTCAACTACTCAAGCCGCGCATGTATCTCTGGTGCGCAAAGTGCTTGGCAGACTGCTGGAGCATGACCTATACGTCAAGGCTGAGAAGTGTGTGTTCTCCAAACAAGCCGTCTCCTTCCTGGGTTATCGCATTTCCACCTCGGGGGTGGTGGTGGAGAGTGACCGCATAAAGGCCGTGCGTAATTGGCCGACTCCAACCACGGTGAAAGAGGTGCAGCGGTTTTTGGGTTTTGCCAACTACTACCGGAGATTTATCCGGGGTTTTGGTCAGGTGGCGGCTCCCATTACCTCACTGCTAAAGGGGGGCCCGGTGCGGTTGCGGTGGTCAGCGGCGGCGGACGGAGCTTTCAACAGGTTGAAGGCTCTGTTCACGGATGCTCCCGTGTTGGCGCATCCGGATCCCTCTTTGGCATTCATAGTGGAGGTGGACCCGTCCGAGGCTGGGGTGGGTGCCGTGCTATCACAGCGCTCGGGTACGCCACCAAAACTCCGCCCCTGCGCTTTCTTCTCTAGTAAGCTCAGTGCAGCGGAGCGTAACTATGATGTGGGGGATCGGGAGTTGTTAGCGGTGGTCAGGGCTCTGAAGGTGTGGAGACACTGGCTTGAGGGGGCTAAACACCCCTTTCTCATCTGGACCGACCACCAGAATCTGGAGTATATTCGGGCAGCTCGGAGACTGAACCCGCGTCAGGCAAGGTGGGCCATGTTTTTCACCCGGTTTAGGTTCACGTTGTCCTACAGACCCGGCTCCCAAAACGTAAAGGCTGACGCACTGTCTCGCCTTTACGACACGGAGGATAGGACCACCGAGCCCACTCCCATCATCCCCGCCTCGAGGCTGATAGCGCCAGTGGTATGGGAGGTGGACTCGGACATCGAGCGGGCGTTACGGGCGGAACCCGCGCCTCCTCAGTGCCCGGCGGGCCGTAAGTACGTACCGCTTGGTGTTCGGGACCGACTGATTCGGTGGGCTCATGTCCTACCCTCCTCGGGTCACCCTGGGGTGACGAGGACAGTGGGGAGCCTTCGGGGAAGGTATTGGTGGCCTACCTTAGCTCGGGACGTTAGGGTTTATGTCTCCTCCTGTTCGGTATGCGCTCAGAGTAAGGCTCCTAGGCACCTTCCTAGAGGGAAGTTGCAACCCCTCCCCGTTCCACAACGGCCATGGTCTCATCTGTCCGTGGACTTCCTGACCGATCTCCCCCCTTCTCAGGGAAACACTACGGTTCGGTAATTGTGGATCGGTTTTCTAAGTCCTGTCGTCTCCTCCCGTTGCCCGGTATCCCTACTGCCCTACAGACTGCGGAGGCCTTATTCACTCACGTCTTCCGGCACTACGGGGTGCCGGAGGACATCGTTTCTGATCGGGGCCCCCAGTTCACGTCCCGAGTATGGAGGGCGTTCATGGAGCGTCTGGGGGTCACGGTCAGCTTGACTTCCGGTTTTCACCCCGAGAGTAATGGGCAGGTGGAGAGAGTGAACCAGGAGGTGGGTAGGTTTCTGCGGTCCTATTGCCAGGACCGGCCAGGGGAGTGGGCGAGATACATTCCCTGGGCCGAGATGGCCCAGAACTCACTACGCCACTCCTCTACTAATGTGTCCCCCTTTCAGTGTGTGTTGGGGTACCAGCCGGTCCTGGCACCATGGCATCCGAGCCAGACCGAGGCTCCTGCGGTGGAGGAGTGGGTGCAGCGCTCCAAAGAGACCTGGAGGGCCGTCCAGGAGTCCCTTCAACAAGCTACTAGGAGGCAGAAGAGGAGCGCTGACCGCCACCGCAGTGAGGCTCCCGTGTTTGTACCGGGGGAGAGGGTCTGGCTCTCGACCCGAAACCTACCCCTCCGCTTGCCCTGCCGGAAGCTGAGGCCGCAGTGTGTAGGGCCCTTCAAAGTCCTGAGGAGAATAAACGAGGTGTGTTATCGATTAAAACTCCCTTCCTATTATCGGATTAACCCCTCGTTTCATGTGTCTCTCCTCAGGCCGGTGGTAGCTAGTCCCCTGCAGGACGGTGAGGTGCCGGAGGTCCCTCCTCCCCCTCTGGACATCAAGGGGTCCCCGGCGTACACGATACGGGCCATTCTGGACTCGAGACGCCGGGTGAGGGGCCTGCAGTACCTCGTGGACTGGGAGGGGTACGGTCCGGAGGAGAGGTGCTGGGTACCGGTGGAGGACATTTTGGATCCATCTATGTTAAGGGATTTCCATCGCCTCCATCCGGATCGCCCCGCGCCTCGTCCTCCGGGTCGACCTCGAGGCTGGTGTCGGCGCGCTGCGGGAGCCGTGCGTCAGAGGGGGGGGTACTGTCACGACTTCAACCGAGGCAGGCTCTCCTTCCCGTTCGGGTGGCGTTCGGCGGTCGTCGTCACCAGCCTACTAGCTGCCACTGACTCTTTTTCCTCCCCCCTCCTTATGTGTTTATTTGTTACACCTGTGTTCAGTTAAGTGGGTAATTAGTATGGCTTTATTTGTCAGCCAGCCCGTAGGCGTCTTTGTGCGGGATTGTTACTTTGTATACCTTTTGGATTTCGGGAGTGGAGATTATATTTGTGGACTGGGATTGTTGCTCGTGTCGTTGGACCGTAGTGTATGTTCACCCAGTTCGTCCGTGTTGGACATTTGTGTTGGACTGTTGGGGATTAAAAGACTCAACTTATTGAAGCTCTGCTGTCTCCTGCGTTTGACTTCGTGTAACAGTATAACTTTAAACCATCCCCTCGCCCCGACACGGGCGCGAACCAGGGACCCTCTGCACACATCGACAACAGTCACCCACGAAGCAGCGTTACCCATCGCTCCACAAAAGCCACGGCCCTTGCAAAGCAAGGGGCAACACTACTTAAGTCTCAGAGCAAGTGACGTAACTGATTGAAATGCTACTAGCGCGTACCCGCTAACTAGCTAGCCATTTCACATCCGTTACACTCACCCCCCTTTCAACCTCCTCCTTTTCCGCAGCAACCAGTGATCCGGGTCAACAGCATCAATGTAACAGTATAACTTTAAACCGTCCCCTCGCCCCGAAACGGGCGCGAACAGGGACCCTCTGCACACATCAACGACGGTCGCCCACGAAGCATCGTTACCCATCGCTCCACAAAGGCCACGGCCCTTGCAAAGCAAGGGGCAACACTACTTAAGTCTCAGAGCAAGTGACGTAACTGATTGAAATGCTACTAGCGCGTACCCGCTAACTAGCTAGCCATTTCACATCCGTTACATTCGCACCCCCCCGACACCCAGGTCATTACAGTCAGGACACCCGTTTAACCTGTCTAGGATGAGGGTGCCGCTAGCGGCACTCCCCCCCACCCCCACTGAAAAACCAGTGCCGCGAAATTCAAAAAAAATATTTTTTTTAAATATTTAACTTTCACACATTAAAGTCCAATACAGCTAATGAAACCCACAGATCTTGTGAATCCAGCCAACATGTCCGATTTTTAAAATGTTTTACAGGGAAGACACAATATGTAAAGATGTACATCTATTACCTAAAAACACATTAGCATAATCCACCATCTTTTATTTGTCCACCAACACCAGTAGCTATCACCAATTCGGCTAAACTAAGATATTTATAGCCCCTAACCAAGAAAAAAACTCATCAGATGACAGTCTGATAACATATTTATGGTATGGGATAGGTTTTGTTAGAAAAAAGTGCATATTTCAGGTAGATGGCATAGGTTACAATTGCACCCACCGTCACAAATGGACAAGAAAAACTACATAGAGCAACGTGTTTACCTACTTACTAATCATCAAACATTTCGTAAAAATACACAGCATACACTAATCGAAAGACACAGATCCTGTGAATACAGACAACATTTCAGATTTTCTAAGTGTCTTACAGCGAAAACACAATAAATCGTTATATTAGCATAGCACATAGCACATAGCAGCCCAGCATTGATTCTAGCCAAAGTGAGCGATGATGTCAACATCGCCAAAATATATTAATTTTTTCACTAACCTTCTCAGAATTCTTCGGGTGACACTCCTGTAACATCATATTACACAATCCATATAGAGTTTGATCGAAAATGTTTATATTTAGCCACCAAAATCAGGGTTAGACAATGTGAAATGTAGCCCAGCTGGTGAGAAAATGTCCGTGCGCCATATTAGACAGTGATCTACTCTTATACATAAATACTCATAAACGTGACTAAAAAATATAGGGTGGACAGGGATTGATAGACAATTTAATTCTTAACACAATCGCGGAATTACATTTTTTAAATTATCCTTACTTTTCAATACAGTTTGCGCCAAGCGAAGCTACGTCAAAAAACATGGCGTCCTAAGCCACTAACATTTTTCGACAGAAACACGATTTATCATAATAAAAATGTCCTACTTTGAGCTGTTCTTCCATCAGTATCTTGGGCAAAGGATCCTTTCTTGGGTCTAATCGTCTTTTGGTGGAAAGCTGTCCTCTTGCCATGTGGAAATGCCAACTGCGTTCGGGATGAACTGGAAGCGTGCCCAGCAATTCACAGCGTTTCAGAAATAAATGTCCCAAAATCGCACTAAACGGATATAAATTGCTATAAAACGCTTTAAATTAACTACCTTATGATGTTTTTAACTCCCATAACGAGTAGAAACATGACCAGAGTAATATTACTCCCTCCACTAATGCTTGGAACAGGTGCGGGTCGGTGTCCTCTAGGCGCATGACGCAGCTCCAAAAGAGTGACTAGCCTCAGGGTTTTTTAATTTGTAGTGCCTGTGAACGCGCAATCGACCCCATTCAAATCGTCATCACGTAAAGGCATCCAGGGGAAGACGTAAGCAGTGTCCGTATACTCATAGCAATAACTGTGACCTTTTAACTGACTCCAGATCAGGGGCCAAAATTTCTGAAATCTGACTCCATGTCAGGGAAATTGCTGTAGAATGACTTCTGTTCCACTTAGAGACAAAATTTCAACTCCTATAGAAACTATAGACTGTTTTCTATCCAATAATAATAATAATATGCAAATTGTACGATCAAGAATTTTGTGGGAAGCCGTTTCAAAAATTACACGATTAGCATAAATAGTGACAACAGCGCCCCCATCCTCAACAGGTTAACGTCCCATCCGAAAGACAGCACCCTACACAGGGCAGTATCCCCAATCACTGCCCTGGGGCATTGGGATATTTTTTTAGACCAGAGGAAAGAGTGCCTCCTACTGGCCCTCCAACACCACTTCCAGCAACATCTGGTCTCCCATCCAGGGACTGACCAGGACCAACCCTGCTTAGCTTCAGAAGTAAGCCAGCAGTGGTATGCAGGGTGGTATGCTGCTGGCTAAACTATGGTATTGAAGGCTGAGCTATAGTCAATGAACAGCATTTTTACATAGGCATTCTTCTTGTCCAGATGGGATAGGGCAGTGTGATGGCGATTGCATCATCTGTGGATCTATTGGGATGGTATGCAAATTAAAGGGGGTCGAGGTGTAGAGGTTATATGATCCTTGACTAGTCTCTCAAAGCACTTCCTGATGTCAGAAGTGAGTGCTACGGGGCGATTGTAATTTAGTTCAGTTACCTTTGCTTTCTTGGGTACAGGTACAATGGTGGACATATTGAAGCAAGTGGGGACAGCAGACTGGGACAGGGAGAGATTGAATACGTCAGTAAATACTCCAGCCAGCTGATGTGCGAATGCTCTGTGTAACGGTGGTCCTCCTCCTCTTCAACCGAAAAGGAGGAGTAGTGATGGAACCAAGGCGCAGCGGGTTGTGAACACATAATTTATTTAAAGAAAACACGAAAACACGAACTTGACTATAAACTAACAAAACAACAAACGGTGTAGACAGACCTGGACGACGAACTCACATAAACACGAAGAACGCACGAACAGGGAAAATAGCCTACACAGAAATGACGATGAACAAACAAACCGAACAGTCCCGTATGGTGCGACAAACACTGACACAGGAGACAACCACCCACAACGAACACTGTGAAACAACCTACCTAAATATGACTCTCAATTAGAGGAATGCCAAACACCTGCCTCTAATTAAGAGCCATACCAGGCAACCCATAAACCAACATAGAAACAGAAAACATAGAATGCCCACCCAAACTCACGTCCTGACCAACTAACACATACAACAAACTAACATAAATAGGTCAGGAACGTGACACTCTGAGGATGCAGCTAGGGCTGCCGGCTTGGGAGTTAACACGCTTAAATGTCTTACTCACATCGGCCACGGAGAACGAGAGCCCACAGTCCTTGGGAGCGGGCCATGTCGGTGGCACTGTGTTGTCCTCAAAGTGGGCGAAGAAGGTTTGTGCAAATTCTGCCATCTATCCACGGTTTCTGGTTTGCGTAGGTTTTAATAGACACAGTGGGAACAACATCCCCTATACAGTTCCTGATGAACTCAGTTATAGTGTCTTTGTATACGTCAATGTTATTCTCAGAGGCTACCTGGAACACATCCCAGTCCACATGATCAAAACAATCTTGAAACATGGATTACGATTGGTCAGACCAGTGTTGAATAGACCTTAGCACGGGTACTTCCTGTTTGAGTTTCTGCCTGTCGGACGGGAGGAGAAAATGTTTGTTGTGATCTGATTTGCCAAAGGGAGTGCTGGGGAGGGCCTTGTAGGCTTCCCAGAAGGGGGAGTAACAGTGGTCGAGTGTTTTATCAGCGTGAGTACTACAGTCAATGAATGTGTTGATAGAACTTTGTTTGCGTTTTCCTCAGATTTGCTTTGTTCAAATCCCCAGTTACAATAAATGCGGCCTCAGGATATGCGATTTCCAGTTTGCACAAAGTTCAGTGTAGTTCCTTGAGGGCCGTCGTGGTATCGGCTTGAGGGGGACTATACATGGCTGTGACTATAACCGAAGAGAATTCTCTTGGAAGGTATTTGATTTTGAGGTATTCTAGGTTGATGAACAAAAGGACTTGAGTTTCTGTATATTATCACAATCACACCATGAGTAGTTAAGAAATCCTGCTACACCCTCTGACGAACCATCAAACACGCAAAGCGTCAATACAGGACTAAGATCAAATCCTACTACACTGGCTCTGACGCTCTTTGGATGTGGCAGGGCTTAAAAACTATCACAGATTTCAAAGGGAAACCCAGCCATGGGCTGCCCAGTGACACAAGCCTACCAGACGAGCTAATACCTTCTATACTCGCTTCAAGGCAAGCAACACTGAACCATGCATGACAGCACCAGCTGTTCTGCATGACTATGCGATCACGCTCTCTGTAGCCAATGTGAGTAAGACCTTACCAGATGGCTTACCAGGAAGCATACTCAGAGCATACGCTGACCAACTGGTGTCTTAACTTGGTATTCTTGGGTACAGGGACTATGGTGGTCTTCTTGAAACATGTAGGTATTACAGATTGGGTCAGGGAGAAAAATGTCATTTAACCCCATAGCACTCACATCTGTAGCCATTACATTTTTTGAAAAGCTGGTCATAGCTCACATCCAGACACCCTGGAACTACTCCATTTCACAGACTGCCCCAACAGATTCACAGATGATGCAATCTCAATTGCACTCCACACTGCCCTTTCCAAATTGGACAAAAGGAACACCTACACCTGTTCACTGACTACAGTTTAGCGTTCCACACCATAGTGCCATCTAAGCTCATCACTAAGCTAAAGTCCCTGGGACTGAACACCTCCCTCTGCAACTGGATCCTAGACTGAGGGTAGGCAACCTCCAAGTGGTGAGGGTAGGCAACAACACATCTGCAACGCTGACTCTCAAAACGGGGGCCCCACAGGGGTGCGTGCTTAGTCCCCTCCTGTACTTCCAGGTTCACCCATGACTGCGCGGCTGCACATGGCTCCAACGCCATCATCATTAAGGTTGCTAACAACACAACGGTGGAAGGCCTGATCACCAACGACGATGAGAAAGCTTATAGGGAGGAGGTCAGAGACCTGGCGCCAGGACAACAACCTCTCCCTCAACGTCAGTAAGACAAAGGAGCTGACTGTGGACTACATTCACATCAACGGGGCTGTAGTGGAGCGGGACGAGTGTCACGATCGTCTGAATGAATGGACCAAGGCGCAGCGTACTTAGAGTTCCACATGTTTAATAAATATGAAACTCACCAAAAACAATACAGAAGAAAACTAAACGTGACATTCTGGGCTGCTCACAGGCAGCTACACAAAAACAAGATCCCACAAACAGGTGGGAAAAGGCTGCCTAAATATGATCCCCAATCAGAGACAACGATAGACAGCTGCCTCTGATTGGGAACCGTACCAGGCCAACAAAGAAATAGAAAATATAGATTGCCCACCCTAGTCACACCCTGACCTAACCAAATAGAGAATTAAAAGGATCTCTAAGGTCAGGGCGTGACAACGAGAGCTTCGAGTTCCTCGGTTTCCACATCACTAAGGATCAATCATGGTCCAAACACACCAACACAGTCGGGCAAGGGCACGACAACGCCTCTTCCCCCTCAGGAGGCTGAAAAGATTTGCATGGGCCCTCAGATCCTCAAAAGGTTCTACAGCTGCACCATCAAGAGCATCTTGACTGGCCCCATCACCGCTTGGTATGCATCAACTGCAAGGTGCTACAGAGGGAAGTGCATACGACACAGAACATTACTGGGGCCGAGCTACCTGCCATCCAGGACATCTATACCAGGCGGTGTCAGAGGATGGCCCCATAAATTGTCAAAGATTCCTGCCACCGAAGCCACAGACTGTTCTCTCTGCTATTGCGTTGCAAGCCGTACCAATGCACTAAGCCTGGAAACAGGACCCTAAACAGCTTCTATCCCCAAGCCATAAGACTTCCAAACAAGACTGCTAAATGTCAAATCAAATGGCTACCGGACTACCTGCATTGACCCTTTTCTGTACTAACTCACTTGCACTGACTCTATGCACACGCACTGAACTCTACCCACACAGTCACACATTGAAGATTGCACCGACAGACATGGCAGCTCTGCTTCTAGGTCCTAAGCAACATTGCAGTATTTTGTTTTTTTGTGTGTTGTTTCTTACATTATTATCCCAGAAGGTTTTTTGTTTGTTATTACAGCCGGAAATAATTTTGGGATATCAGAGTGGCTGTAACTCACCAGCATTACGACCAGGAATACGACTTTCCCGAAATGGATCCTTTGTTCGTACCCCCCAGGGCAATTGAACTTCTCAGAGGCTGCTCCATGACGCCGCTGGCAGTGAAGAGGTATTCAATGAATCATGGCTCTCTCCGGAGATACTGTCCCCGTCCATATGGCCAGCTGGGTTCTCAGTACATTGCGCAATAAAGAACTCTCCGGGAAGAGGAAAGGTGGTGGTGTATGTTTCATGATTAAAAGCAGCTGGGTTAGTGTCCTGCTCCTTGAAAGTGGCTGCTCTAGCCTTTAGCTCAACGAGGATGTTGCTTGTAATCCATGGCTCCTGCATGGCGTACGGTGACTGTGGGGAAGACGTAATCATTTCATTTATTAATGAAGCCGGTAACTAATGTGGTAAACTCCTCAATGCCATCTGATAAATCCAGGAACATATTCCAGTCTGTGCTAGCAAAACAGTCCTGTAGCTTAGCATCCGCTTCATCGGACCTACACTGGTATTTCCTGTTTGAGTTGTTGCTTGTAAGTCGGAATCAGGAGGATAGAGTTATGGTCAGATTTGCTAAATGGAGGGAGAGCTTTGTATGTGTGTCTGTGTGTGAAGTAAAGGAGATCTAGATGTACACTGCTCAAAAAAATAAAGGGAACACTTAAACAACACAATGTAACTCCAAGTCAATCACACTTCTGTGAAATCAAACTGTCCACTTAGGAAGCAACACTGATTGACAATACATTTCACATGCTGTTGTGCAAATGGAATAGACAAAAGGTGGAAATTATAGGCAATTAGTAAGACACCCCCAAAAAAGGAATGGTTCTGCAGGTGGTGACCACAGACCACTTCTCAGTTCCTATGCTTCCTGGCTGATGTTTTGGTCACTTTTGAATGCTGGCGGTGCTTTCACTCTAGTGGTAGCATGAGACGGAGTCTACAACCCACACAAGTGGCTCAGGTAGTGCAGTTCATCCAGGATGGCACATCAATGTGAGCTGTGGCAAGAAGGTTTGAGGTCTTGAGCACTCTGGAGCAGGTTTTCATCAAGGATCTCACTGTACTTTGCTCCCTTCATCTTTCCCTCGATCCTGACTAGTCTCCCAGTCTCTGCCACAGAAGAACATCCCCACAGCATTATGCTGCCACCACCATGCTTCACCATAGAGGTTGTGCCAGGTTTTCTCCAGACGTGACGCTTGGCATTCAGGCCAGAGAGTTCAATCTTAGTTTCATCAGACTAGAGAATCTTTTTTCTCATGGTCTGAGAGTCCTTCGGTGCCTTTTGGCAATCTCCAAGCGGGCTGTCAAGTGCCTCTTACTGAGGGTGGCTTCTGTCTGGCCATTCAACCATAAAGGCCTGATTGGTGGATTGCTGCAGATATGGTTGTCCTTCTGGAAGGTTCTCCCATCTCCACAGAGGAACTCTGGAGCTCTGTGAGAGTGACCATTGGGTTCTTGGTCACCTCCCTGACGAAGGCCCTTCTCCCCCGATTGCTCAGTTTGGCCGGGCGGCCAGCTCTAGGAAGAGTCTCGGTGGTTCCAAACTCCTTCCATTTAAGAATGATGGCGACCACTGTGTTCTTGGGGACTTTCACTGTGCTCTGTGTCTCCACACAATCCTGTCTTGGAGCTCTACAGACAAATCCTTCGACCTCATGGCTTGGTTTTTGCTCTGACATAAACTGTCAACTGTGGGACCTTATATAGACAGGTGTGTGCCTTTCCAAATCATGTTCAATCAATTGAATTTACCATAGGTGGACTTCAATCAAGTTGTAGAAACATCTCAAAGGTGATCAAAGGAAACAAGATGCACCTGAGCTCAATTTCAAGTCAATTATGTTGTAGAAACATCTCGAGGATGATCAATGGAAACAGGATGCACCTGATCTAAATTTTGAGTCCCATAGCAAAGGATCTGAATAGTTATTGTAAATAAGATATATATATCGTTTTTAAATCATTTGCTAAATTAAAACAAAAAAAAGTTTTTACTTGGTCATTATGGGGTATTGTGTAGATGAATGAGTTTTTTTATTTAATTAATTTTAGAATAAGGCTCTAACGTAACAAAATGTGGAAAAGGTCAAGGGATCTGAATACTTTCCAAATGCACTGTATATCTGTATTCCGGACACTTTTATACTGTGTATTTTAATACTGTATTCTCGACATAGCTCATTCTAGTATTTATATTATTGGATTTTAGTTACACTGTTTATACACACCATATACTTATCTATTTACTGGATTCTTGACATAACTCACAAATATACAGTACCAGTCAAAAGTTGACATGCCTACTCATTCAAGGGTTTTTCTTTATTTGTACTATTTTCTACATTGTAGAATAATAGTGAAGACATCAAAATTCTGAAATAAACCATATGGAATCATGTCGTAACCAAAGAAGTGTTAAACAAATCAAAAAACATTTTATATTTTAGATTCTTCAAAGTAGCCACCCTTTGCCTTGATGACTGCTTTGCACACTCTTGGCATTTTGTCAACCAGCTTCATGAGGTAGTCACCTGGAATGCTATTCCAACAGTCTTGAAGGAGTTCCCACATTATGCTATGCACGTTTTGACTGCTTTTCCTTCACTCTGTGGTCCAACTTATCCCAAACCATCTCAATTGGGTTGAGGTCGGGTGATTGTGGAGGCTAGGTCATCTGATGCAGCACTCCATCACTCTCCTTCTTGGTCAAATAGCCCTTACACAGCCTGGAGGTGTGTTGGGTCATTGTCCTGTAAATTCATCTGGTGTATACGTATAGATTTTGATTACTGTTACAGTGCTATCTGAGTGAATTGGATTTCATATATTTAAAACAAAATAATGTATTATTTTTATTTATGTACTTGTTTGACATTTTACAGCATTGTTAGGAGCTAGTAACATAAGCATTTCGCTGCACCCGCTATAACATCTGTGTACGTGACCAATAAACTCAGACTCCTCCTCCTACCCCCTCACTTATGGAGTGATAAATAAGGCACTACAAACCAGACACTTTTAAAAATTGCTTGTCATGGTAGACACACACAGTTTAGAATCAGGAGCGGAAATAACACAGCAACCATTACCATCATACAAAGAGTGGTCCAGAGGTAACAACGGCAGCCATAAAACTTTCATTAACCCTGATTAACTGCACCAAGGGGATATGAGTGAAGGGTACAGATGGGAAAGGTTTACTGTGGCTTGTGGTTACAGAGGTTGATTCCATGACCACAGGTTCTATGTAGGCTGGTGCTCGAGAAGAATGTGTGTGTGTGTGTGCGCGCATGTGTGAGTGTGCATGTCTGTGTCTAACCAGCCCCCCCGTTACCTTCCCTGTAGTCCTTCATTTAACCGTTCCATTAAGCACTCTGGAGGTACTGCACAATGTACAACATGGTGACCTATCCCTAGCAACTCTGCCGAGCCAGGGTTAACAGCCTTCTCTATATTTAAAAGCTTTCAAATGGCCATTTCTTTTTTCACCATGACCAAATATTTAGTCAACATCTCAAGGGCTACAGAGAGTAGTTCACCATAGCGATATATTGAAAACATTAGAAACCTAAGTCAATTCTAATCATGTAAACTATCTGGGTGTATGAATACACAGATGGATTAAAACGGGGATCAACGAGGATCCATTGACATTCACATTTTTTAATTTAACTGGATTATCATCGTCTCCTTTGGCTCCGTGAAATTGCCTAAGCTTCCCGTTCTCGGATGTACATTAGGCTTTTTGTGTGTGTGTGCCTCAGACACTTCTCTGCCCTTCAGTAAGGAAAGAGAGGAAGCCATTAAATGGCGACTGCCCCTAAAAAGCATCTTCTTTGAAAACAACCTACATTATGTGGCATCGACATGAGTCAGAAACACCTATTGTAGTGTCACCACCACTACAATGTGTAAATAGGATCATTTTGGTCAAAGTCAGTCCCGTCCAAAACTGAGATTTGCGAGATGATAGGAAAATAATGGTATGTCACGGAATGAAGGGTGCTGTAACAGTTTTCCGTGGGTTGGGTTTATTTTAACCTTCCTACAGCTGGCAGGACCCAAGTAATCATCAATTCGGAGCACAGCTGCATGTGATCCAATCATAATAAGCAATAGCTCCAAATTTCAATGACGTAAAAACCTCAAACCAACTTTCAATTGTAGATGTGTATATTGAAAGCATTTAATCAGACAACTAAAAGATGTGACACATGAAAATATTGTCCCATTTACATTGTGTCATTTATTGACGGGACCTAACTATGACAAGCAACTTTGCCAATATTTGGCTAACTCTTCCCACCTGCGAACACACACAAGAGACACTCACATCAAACCACACCCCGAAACCAACCCAAGGTTGAATTTAGCCATGGCTTGCTTGCATTTCTTAATGAACCAAATCAGAAAGTGCAGTCACCCTTTCACATCCCCACTAACCCTCACTGGCTCCCATCTCTGTCCCCCTCCCCACTGTCCCCCCTCCCTCTGTCCCCTCCACTCTCCCATTCTCTGTGCTGCCCAAATCCATTTAGTTAATGGGCCCAGCCCATGTGCAGCCAAACAGAAAAAAAAACACTCAAACACAACACAAACTCATGCACGTCTGACACACACACACACTCACGCATGCATCCTTGCAGCGTTTGCCAGTCGCCGGTCTCCACTTGTCGCTGTCCAGTTGCTGAGACGTTTCTACTTGGACAGCAACTGAAAGAAAGAGGGTCTTGATGTTTGTGTCCCTGTGGATGGGCTGGGTGACCTTTTCAAAGCACTCACTTAACAAGAGGCAGGAACAGAGTGAGTGACATGGAGGGGTGGGGAGCAGGAAGGGAGGAGGATCCGGGGGGCTTTTCCCTCAATTGCTGCAGCAGCTTCAGTCCACAACTGCTTCGTCTGGAAGATGGAATGAATGAAACAGCATGGTCAATGATAGCAGCTTCTTCTGCGTCTACTTTATAACTTCATGTTGTTGTTTTTTTGCGCTTTGGCACTACGAGCTTCCCTCTGACAGACATGCCATATTGCTTTACTGTAAGATAGAGTGTGTGAGACAGCTCATTCATCACTGTATCATTAGCTTCTATATCGTTCCTATCTAATCAGCCCATAACAGCTGCACACAAACATGGCTCCCTGAATTATACATGCAGAGGGATTTTGGTTCTGGCCCAGCATCGGTTGGGCACGGATACGGGGCTGAGAGATAAAAGAGCCCAATTGAGCGCTGAAGGGAGGGGGATTGGAGAACCAGAGGATTTCAGGCGGTGGCACTCATCATATGGTTCAGGACATTTCCCATAGAGATGGCATGATGTGTCATTTTCCACTTGAACGAGATGAAGATATTCCCAAAACTCCCTCTCAGTGCCCTCGGCTGTACTGTTGCTATTGGATGGGCCGGTCCGTCAGATCTCATCGATCAGGAGAGATTCGCCATCGCAGTGGGGGCGTTGTTAGACCTGAGGGAGAGATGCTATGACACGTCAATCCCGTGACCTCTGATCCCCTTAATATGGGACGTGCGTCACAGACACACACACTTCCCTGATCACGGCGCACAGAACGTGATGTGTGTGGGTGTGTGTCATGTTGTGCTGGAGTGGAAGGAACATGGACAAAGTCAGCGTACCAGAGCTACATATGTTGCCATCGCCCCTCTATGATGCCCGGCAGGCATGAGTTAGCATGACCCCCTGACCCAATGCCAGGGTGTGATGTAATATGGAGCACCCGGCAAGCCAGACTGTTCCATATAATGTAAACTCCAATAGAAATAACTTCAAATGTATAACTTCAAAATTAAACCAAATAATTTGCACTCATGACTACTGGTTTCAATTACATTTTCAGCCAATTTACAAGCAAGTACTTTATGAATTTATTGTTACAAATCAACTTGCCTACTAACGTTATCCCTATCAACCTGCTAATTTTACGTTAGCACTACATGAGTCAGTCAGATGCGATCAACACCTAGCTTACAGCTACATTAAAATAAACCAAAGTTTTGGAAATATATAACACCATCTAACCAGTCATCAATTAAAAAAATCTATATGCGGTTATCTTAGCCAGCAAGCTAGTTAGCCAGCAAGCTAGCCGGCCTGCTAACGTTAGCTATTTATCGAACAAGCTATTAGCGTAGCCTGCCTAGACAACCACCACAGTAAGCTAGAGTCTAACTACTGCATACCAGCTAGAACACAACACAACTAAAACATAACCACAAATCAAAGCCAAGAGAGAGCAGAGACTTACAGATTTGATGGTTAGGGCCCATCAGATGGTAAAACTTTTAAAAGAGTGCAGCCTGAGTTAGCTACCAAAGCGAGGGGGTCGAGGGAAAGTCCGGGAAATTCAAAATAGATAGATTCCAGATGTCCGCCAGCTAGCACGCTAGCACTAAGCCAAGGTGGAAAAAGGTATACAAATCTTGTAGCCTACTTAATAACAGAGAACATACCAAAAAGTTGACAAAACAAAAAGGAGAACAGACGAGGTACTACACAATTAGAGCAAGTAGGTATGATTTTCTCTTTCATTTTGAGCCCACGACAAGAAGGCATCAGAGCCTGATCGCTCTGGATGAAAATGTCTGCTAAATGACAAAAATCGACATGCAATATTTCAATTGGGAATATTAATCTAAACTGCGTTCTTAGATACAAAAGGACACAGCTACCATATTGGGTAGAATGTACTCTCTATGTCTGACACACCCATGCAGACAGACAGACATGCACTACATAAACAAAGCATGTGTTTTTAATTGAGAGAGATTCACAAGCTGTTTATTTGCCATCGAGTAGCGTCCTTCAGCGGCCACAAAGAGCCTGGTCATATGAATGAAGGAGATCCCTATGAATGTGAAAAGCCTCTCTCCACTCCACACCCTCCTACCTATTAACAATCCACTGGGAATGTCAACCATCATAACAAAACACAAACAAACAGCCTGTACCCCTCCATAAAACGCACTCAGACGCCATGGACAGGTTGTTCAGTGTCTACCCTGGTAAAGTAAGACACATGCAGCTTTTAGAGGGAGATGCACTGACACAAACAGAGCTACTGATTGATGGACTAGATTGGCTGTGGTTGGCCAATCCAGTCCATTAATCAGTAGCTCTGTGTGTGTCAGTGCTTCTCCCTATTAAAGCTGCATGTGTCTTACTTTACCAGTGTAGACACTGAACAACCCTTCCATGTCGCTTGTCTTTTTACCGTCTTACTTAATTTTCTAAATTGTCTGGATCCTTCCTTCTCCACGAACCCCCTATGCACTCATCATAGTCATTGAGGACATTCCTCCAAAAAATAAATGTATCTGTTAATAATGAAATGTGTTTCAGAATGTGCTCTGAGTTGGAGCTGGAGGGAAGCGGGCGGGTTGGAATCGGCTGTGTGCTCTCTGAGCAAGCACCTCCTCAATTAGAGCTAAGCTCAGCCATCAATAGGATCAGAGGAGAGAATTTGGCTGCTCCCCTCATCCTGCCCAGGGACTCCATTGTGACAGGCCATGCAGCTGACGTTCTGCATGGAGATCTGGCAGAGGAAGCTTGTGGAGGGAGGCATTGTGTGGAGACAGCCATTGTCAAATGTTCCTTTCCACCAGCAAGGACATTGGGAAGACAATCCATGCAAAGGATATCCATCTATTAAAAAAGAAAACCAAGGATTTTCTTCTCTGCCCGAGCATTTAACACGAGAGACTCACGCAGTATCCATGACAGTGTCCATGACTTAATAAGGATCGGACCCTTTTTTTCAATTGTCGCCTAAAATGACATACCCAAATCTAACTGCCTGTAGCTCAGGACCTGAAACAAGGATACTGTATGCATATTCTTGAAACCATTTGAAAGGAAACACTTTGAAGTTTGTGGGAGAATGTAGGAGAATATAACACATTAGATCTGGTAAAAGATAACACAAACTTTTCAAAAAAATATGTTTCATGTTATTAAATGTTTTATTTTATTTAACCCTTATTTTACCAGGTAAGTTCACTGAGAACACATTATCATTTACAGCAACGACCTGTGGAATAGTTACAGGGGAGACTAGGGGGATGAATGAGCCAATTAAAAACGGGATGATTAGATGACCATGGTATGAGGGCCAGATTAGGAATTTAGCCAGGACACCTGGGTTAACACCCCTACTCTCACGATAAGTGCCATGGGATCTTAATTAAGAGACCACCGAGAGTCAGGACACCTTTTAACGTCCCATCTGATACAGCAGTGGTTCAAACTGTAGAACCCAGTACCTACTTTTGAATATAAAAAAATATTTTTATTCTATGCTACATTTTATCTCTGGGACCCTCAGGATGGCAAATCAGAGCAAGATTACTGAATGTAAGTACATTATTTACCTTCAGAGGTCAATGTATCAAATCAGTTGCCGTGATAAAAGTTTTTTTGTTGTTGTGCACTCTCCTCAAACAACAGCATGGTATTTTTTCACTGTAATAGCTACTGTAAATTGAACACTTCAGTTAGATTGAACAATAATTTAAACTTTATGTCCTGGAAAGTTGTCTGTTACTTACAATGTAATTCTGGTCACATTAGTGCACGTTAGCAACAACCGTCCCGGTATAGGGACACCGATCCCGTAGTTAAGAGACAAACTGTTGAACCACTAAGTTCAGTAAAGGTCTAACTGCTCCTCTTCCCAGCAGCTAAGTTTCACATACTACTTCTTATAACCAGACAACATAGCAATCAGACTGCGTATTTAAACTCTACCTCTCTAATCAACACTAGGTTCTGCAGTCATGGAAATGCAGCTGATTCATGCAGACACTTGTGTTGTGTTCATTATCTTTTGATTGCATTTCCATTTAAAATGGGAAACCGCTAAACAGAATTAAATCCCATTGCCTGTTGGTGATCAGATTCATCACACATGCTGAAGCTAGATCGGTCAGAAATGTGACAGTGGCAGTGTACTTCATTGGAGTCAGGGTGGAATCAATGCCATTTCTTTGCAATCACCCTTTTTCATCATTTTTGATCATCCGCTTTCCTTTAAAGGTGTCCTACAAGGTCGGCGCGGAGAGACGAATCTTCGCCCTTGGACATGAATAAGGGTTTTCAGCCTCTACTTTCTCTGGGTCTCATATATTCATAAGACTGCAAGCAAGAGTTTTGTCATAAAAATCAGTAAACCTGATTCATAACCCACTTTTTAATTCAATTTGTCTCAATGGACAATTCACATTTTCAAGTCAAGGGCAAAAATGGCTAGTCTTTTGGAAGCATTTGGAAAAATGACAAGTTCAACAGGGCTTTTAGGCCAACCTAAATTGCCCATTCAAATCTTTTTTTATTTTTTTATTTCACCTTTATTTAACCAGGTAGGCCAGTTGAGAACAAGTTCTCATTTACAACTGCGACCTGGCCAAGTTAGAGCAAAGCAGTGCGACAAAAACAACAACACAGAGTTACACATAAACAAACGTACAGTCAATAACACAACAGAAAAATCTATGTACAGTGTGTGCAAATGTAGAAGTGTAGGGGGGTAGGCAACAAATAGGCCATGGATGTAAAATAATTACAATTTAGCATTAACACTGGAGTGATAGATGTGCAGATGATGATGTGCAAGTTGAGATACTGGGGTGCAAAAGAGCCAGAGGATAAATAACAATACGGGGATGAGGTAGTTGGGTGTGCTATCTATTGATATTACCTGATGGTGTATCGGGCATGTGGTCCGTACATTGCAGCACTTGAGCGATTGATCACAACTACACCGATACATCAAGAACATAAGCGAACAAATCTATGAATCGAAGAATCTCATTATGCTTTGTCTTGGAAGGAACTCACAGTGAATCCCATTGGTAACAAGTCTTAACGCAGTGGTCCGTTCAGAATGTAATAATTGGAGTATTTTGTCGGTACAAAGGTCCACTGTGATTTCCACGTAGAACCAGAACATCTTGTTTCAGGGTGCTAATGCTACACACAAAGCCGTCTGAAATGTAGTTGACTACACTTTTTCTGTATCTGTAAGGGCTGGAGGGGAGTCGAGAAAGAGGACATGCACGATACGGTAATTGGGGCATTTTGTGAATGGAGATGATGCGTCACCCTACTCGATTTCTCTCTCCTCCTACTCACTTAATCTGACTTTTTCTATAAGTGGAGAAAAAACACAGGTGTATGTGAGTCAGGAGGAGGGGAGAAGGCATGACAAGCTTGCAGATTTGGATGAATATCTGAGCATGGCGAGGACAGAGAAATACAGGTAACTACCAAAAATAACGGAAACGCTTTAGTAAATAAGGGATACAAAGTACATTGAAACCAGGTGCTTAGACACAGGTGTGGTACCTGAGTTCATTAAGCAATTAACATCCAATCATGTTTAGGGTCATGTATAAAAACTCTGGTCAGGGCATTATTTTGGCTATTATTTTTGCTACCATGGCTATGCCCCTATAGGATGACAATGCCCCCACCCACAGGGCATGGGTGGTCACTGAATGGTTTGATGAGCATGAAAATGACGTAAACCATATGCAATGGCCCTCTCAGTCACCAGATCTCAACCCAATTGAACACTAAGGGAGAGAATTAATTCATAATAAGGGTTATATTTGGTTTATTAGAATCCCCGTTAGCCGATGCCAATGGCGACAGCTAGTCTTTCTGGGGTCCGGCACATAAAGGAAAAGACATTACAGACAAAAGACTTTACAATTTACATACATTTAAAAACATTACAATGTGTGTGTGTGCGCGCGTCTATCAGTTACACAATAATGTCAGTACACACACACAACAAGTAGGTCACATTGTGGAGGCGTTGTGCCATGAGGTGTTGCTTTATTTGTGTTTTGAATCCAGATTTGCCGTTCACTTGCACTATATAAGATGGAAGGGAGTTCCATGCACTCACGACTCTGTATAATACTGTACGTTTCATTAAATATTTTTCTGGACCTGGGGACTGTGAAAAAAAACCTGCTGGCATGTCTGGTGGGGTAAGTGTGTGTCAATGCTGTGTGTAAGTTGACTATGCAAACAATTTGGAATTTCCAACACATTAATGTTTCATATAAAAACAAGAAGTGACGCTGTCAGTCTTCCTCAACTCTTAGCCAAGAGAGACTGGCATGCATAGGCATTACAGTGAAGAGCAAGTCGTGTCGCTCTGTTCTGGGCCAGCTGCAGCTTAACTAGGCATTTCTTTGCAGCACTTGACCATATGACTGGACAATAATCAAGATAAAATACAACTAGAGCCTGCAGGACTTGACCATATGACTGGACAATAATCAAGATAAGATACAACTAGAGCCTGCAGGACTTGCCGTGTGGAGTGTGGTGTCAAAAAAAGCAGAGCATCTCTTTATTACGGACAGACCTCTCCCCATCTTTACAACCATATAATCTACATGTTTTGACCATGACAGTTTACAATCTAAGGTAACACCAAGTAATTTAGTCTCCTCAACTTGTTCAACAGCCACACCATTCATTACCAGATT